>NC_065535.1:7755781-8117031 GCF_932294415.1 Quercus robur | reverse complement strand
GGAGGAAAATGTGGAGTCCATAGGCAGGGGCGGTCCAACATAATTTGGGACCTAAGGTGAAAAATTTATGTGAGACTTTTAATATATAAATATGAATTAAACAAAATTATTTAATACTAATCAAATTATGATTAATTTGATACATTAAATACATAAATAATACCAACTAGACTAATGTTAATTTCATATAGAAAATTGAATATCATAATTGAACTATAAATATTAATAAAAAAGAAATAAAAATATATTGCGATTAAAAAAGATACTTTATTTTGGATATAGGATAATGCATAGTTAAATAAAGTTGTAATCTAATTTTTAATTTTTAATTTTGATTTTAAGAGAGAGAGATAAATATTATTTGGTGTGTGGCTTTGTAGGATATTAGTTGTAAGGACTCAATTTGCAACAATCCCAAATTCGTATTGGATTCGAACGCTAAAGGCCCAAACAATAAATTTGTAGAGTGTGGATGTCAAAGAACTAGATTAACTTCAAAAGAAAAACGATTAAATTTAACGTTTATAGATGGATTAACACAAATATACCGATCAATTTCTCCTTGAAACAAGTTAAGTTCTTTATTTCATAAGGTTTTCTTCTAAGTACTCCTCGTTTAGAAGTTCCGATCTAAGGTTTTCAGTGCATTCTTCCATGTTATATACTGTCCTCTTGGTGTCATCTTCACCACACACGTGTAGGTTGGGTTCGGAGGATCCCTTCCTGTCCCATCCAACACCTTCTGGAACCTTCGACCAGCAGCTGTAAGGCTGCTTCACCATTGTTCAGGCATCACCTCCACATTAATGCGGCCAGAGAGTTGGTTGAGGGGCAATTAATGCGGAGGCAGCTGTTGTTAAAGATATTTGTTTATCTTTTCTTTCTTACCCTAGGTCCCATGTCCCACCTTTTGGCGTAATACAACTTCGAAGTCTGTTTGTGACAATGCGGCGTTCAGATCGTCCTAGGACACATATTGCCGAGATGGATTTTGTCCTTGGACGCATACTGGACCCATCTCATGTGATATCTACTTCTCTTTTCATTTAGTTCCTCCTATAATTTTATATGGGTCTTCTCGGATGGTTTAACGTCTTCGGATGGGCCACAGGTCCAACTAATACAGTTTTAATAGTTATTGATTAATTGGCCCCCACATTAGTTTACAAAAATTAAAGTCTCAAACTATTAGCGGAGATTAATCTGTAATTGATGATTTAACAAATTTGTAACATATTTTGAAATATTTTAGGGTTTCAATCGAGTTAAGGTTTTACTGGTCTCGTACTTTGAGAGTCTTAATAGAAATGAAAAAGAAAAATGCGCTAATTAAAAGTACTATAAAATGTTCAAAATATAAAGTGACATTGTCTCTTATTGATGAACTTTATTAATTTAACTAATAAACGTTTATATCATTTTTTTGTGATTAATAATATGACAATTTGTATGTTAATAGTAAAATTTATAGTATCTTTAACATTACTAATAAAAGAAAATGTACAACCTTTAGAAAAAAAAAAAAAATATATATATATATATATATATATATATAAAATTTTATAAAAATTTGGGCTTTTAACTATGAAAAGTGGGGCTTTTTTTTTTCTAAGGAATTTTTTTTTTGGTGGGGCCTTAGGCCTAGGCCTTGGGCCTGCCTGTCCATAGATGTCTGTGGGATGAAAGAGAAATGATATGTCTATAATATTTTTACAACAAATCCTAAGTGGCAGGTTGTTACTGGTTGTTATTGTTGGGGTAAAAAAGTAATCTTAGTGTTAGTTTCAAATTTGAACCAATAACAAGTAACCACTTGTAATTTGTTGTAAAAATGTTGTAGACGTAGCATCTCTCAGGATGAAACAAAGGAAGCAGATGAAGTATCCAAGGAATGGTGGAGGTTTAAAATTTTGGGTTTTGTTTTTACTTACTGTAACGGTTGCTTTTTAGTAGATAAGTTTGGTTTTGATGGTGATTCCAAAGTTGATTTGGATAAGAATAAGTGGTTATTTTTATGAGAATGATGAAAAAGGTTTTGATTTTTTTATTTGCATAAGATGAGACTAGCCGAGTTACCACAGCATTTTGTTAGTTTCCTCCAATATTTCAATAATTTTACTTCTAAAAAATTGTACTAATATTTCGTGTTCTATTTTATAAACAAATAAGAAAAACAATAAGAAGATTGTAATAACTTGATCATATTATATGTGTTTACAAATTTGAAAATTGCATGATATTGTTACCGATGTAGACAAGCCAGTTTCATACCTACTAAAAAAATACAAATATTATTTTGATAAATAAAAATACAAATATCCTTTAATAATTAAAAAAAAAAACTAATGTGGGCCACCCCGCATCAACATTTTATTAAAAATTTGTAAAATTGTTTGTATTTATAGCAACTGAAAAAATAAATGACAATTATTTAAACTTTTTATTTTGAAAATTGAAAAAAAAAATGACAGTTATTTAAACTTTTGGATAGTGATAAAGATAAGAAAATAAGGATAGTATTTGTTTTAATTAATTAATTAATTTATATATATCCATTTCCCTAAAACGTGTGATTAAAAAAAAAAACTACCGGTGTGATTAAAAAAAAAAAACTACCGGCGAATGACAACTTGAGTTCAAGAGGAGTTAGTGACTTAGGGTCTGTTTGGATACCGCTTATTGCTGAAAACTGAAAACACTATAGCAAAATAATTTTTAAATATGAATAGTGCCGTGTGGGACCCAGTTTTAAAGTTTTTTTGTTGAATTCTGTACTTATGGGTCCCGTAAACAGTGCACAGGACCCACAGACAAAGGCCCAACGCAGCTGAAATTTGTTTTTAGCTATATCCAAACTTACACTTAGTGGGTTTACTAAACAATTTGTTAAAAAATAACAACAATAATTTATTAATGGAATAAATTTGTAGTTAAGATTGAATTTGAAAACCATCAGAAAAGTTATCTTATTTTGTAGACAATATTGTATATGGAAGTTTGAGAGGTATTTTTACTAGGTTGGTTTTGTTTCTATTTAAATTAGAGTATAAAAGTATTTTTGAATAAACGAAATGTCAATTTTAGAAAGAAACCCCTTAAATAGTACTGTAGTATAAATGAGCCTCTTTTTTTTATTTTGAGTTTAACATAATTTTTTAATTTGAATTTATCTATTGTTAGTGAGATTACATAGGAAAGAATTTTTATTAAACTAAATTTTAGGATTTGAAATTGAGTAAACTGCTAGATTTAGTGTGTGTTAGTTTTGAGGGAAAAAAATGTTCAAACGTACGTGAGATATATTTAGATAGAAAGTGTGCTAATTTTTAGGGAAAAAAGTTTCTCTAGTATTTTTCTTTTTGGAATTTTGTTGAATTAAAATTTTAACCTAATTTTTTATTTTTTAAGAATAAGGATTATTTAATTAGATTATGAGTATTTTTTACATTTTTTAAAGTCATAACTAACTTTTTGAATTCTCTTAATTTATAGAGATTGGTGAGGTTACACAGGATGAGATTTTTGTAAAACTAAAATTTAGGATTTCAAATGGAATAAACTATTGGGTTTCACTGGAAAACCTTCTGTAAAGATAGTTTTCCACATTTTTCAATATTTAGTAGCACAAAAAAAAAAAAAAAATTTGGTCAATGGAAAACTATCTTTAGTCAACAAAAAACTCTAATAAAAATAAGATTTATTTTCTATAAATTTTTTGGAAAACAATCTCTCTCTCACATGTTGCATCTCCTATAAATATTATTTTCGTCTCTAGCCATGAGAAACATAATGTTTTGGTGCCTTCCCTCTCTCATGTCTTGATGATATATTAGCAGATATTTTATGCAGATATTATACAGTGATGATGATATATTATGTAAATACATAATTTAAAGTAATATTGAAGACTTGTGGTTGACCATAGTAGACAATTTTTCTTTTTTATAGAATACTAAATATTTTTAACACATACACAAGGAGATGAGAAAATGTATTAAAGAAACTTACAGTGTACTAGAAAAAAGAGTAGACAATTAAATGTTATTGCTATTTATACTTATTGAAGATGTATTCCTCTGTCAATTTTATATATATAGACAAATGGTTGATATGTATATATATGTGTGTGTATGTGTGTGTGTACATATGTGTGTACGTACGTACTTACATACGTTACTGTCCATATATATAAGCAAGATGAATGATAAAGATCATGAAAATTTGACAACTAATTAATTTTAATTGTATCTATTGTCCAAAATTTTAGTATGAAAACCAAATTCATTCTTGATTTTTTATTCATATTGATTACATTAGTTGATTTACATAATACATATGTTTTAAATTATACAAGAAATATTTTTTAAAAAAAGTGTATATCATACACCAGAAAACATTCTTAAACTCATTTTCAAGGTCGTTTTTTCCAGAAAATATTAATGCTAAAACAAACAAAGCGTTAGTGTGTACTACTTTTTAGGAAAAAAGTTTATCTGGTAGTTTTTTTTTTTTTTTTTTTTGGTTTTTGAATTACAATTTTAACCCTATTTTTTATTTTTATTTTTGATATTTTTTGAAGTCATAACTAACTTTTTGAATCCTCTTAATATATGGAGATTAGTGGTTACATAGGAATGGATTTTTGTAAAACTAAAATTTAGGATTTGAAATGGAGTAAACTACTAGATTTAGTGTGTGCTAGTTTTTAGGAAGAAAAAAAAAAGTATCAAACGTTTATGAGATACGTTTAGATGGAGAGTGTGCTACTTTTTAGGAAAAAAGTTTCTCTGGTAGTTTTTTTTTTTTTTTGAATTACAATTTTAATCCTATTTTTTATTTTTTAAGAATAAAACATATATAATTAGATTAGGGGTATTTTTGACATTTTTTGAACCCATAACTAACTTTCTGAATCTTTTTAATATATACTAGCCTCTGCTCAGAGGCTGTTCTATTTTTTTTGGAAAAAGTTAATAATTTGCTTCATTATAATTTGGGATTACTACATTTTTCAATCACAAAGTACCTAGAGGTGTGACGAAAAAATTATTTCCCCCACAAACTCATAATACTCATCACACCTCTAGTTATTTTAAGATTGGAAAATGTAGTAATTCCAAATTATAATGGATTCAAATTATTAACTTTTTTGCAAAAAGAGTTAACTTTTTCTCAAATGGAGTTTCCATTTGGAGGAAATCTCAAGAGGCTAGAGGAAACGGCAATAGAGTCTTTAATAAGGGGAAGTAAGTATCAAAATAAAATTTACTTATCTCACCCTATTATTTAAACTTCCTAAGTAGATAGAATTTGAGGGTATTGGGAGTGTGGTCCTATTTTGTAGATAGTGTTTTATGTGAGAGTTAAAGAAGTATTTTTACCAAATTTTGTCTCTACTTAAACGTAGGTTGTAAGGACATTTTGGAACAAAAAAAAAATTGACTAATTTTCTTTATCATTATTTTCTCTAATTAAAAAAAAAAGCTATTATATATATTTTAAACGTGGAGAGGGAAAAAAAAGTGAGAGAATGGGAGAAAAGAAAAAGTTGTAGCTAAAATTGAGGAGTTTTTAATTTGGACGATAACTTAGAAACTTGAAATATATTTTTAACAAAAAAAATATAAAAAGCAACATGATCATAACTGCTTAATGATATGATTCTCCCAAAAAAAAAAAAAAAGGCTTAATGATAATGGGGAAATTTAAAATTGATGGGTAGAAGTATGGAGTTGTGTGTGACTAAAATGTGTGTATGACTTTTCTTTTCTTTTTTGCAATAACGGCAGATGTTTTTTTTTTTTTTTTTTTTTATAAGTATGGCATATATGTTTTTACAAAGAAACATGTGTTTGCTTTTATTTTAATATTTTTTTATAAATGGATAAAGCAATTTGAAAACTATCAAGAGAGTGGTTCTATTTTGTAGGCAATGTTTTAGTGGAAGTTAAAGAAGCATTTTTACCAAGTTTTCACCATCATGTGTGGAGAAAGGTTAATAATTTAATATTTGGTACAAACGCATAACACTCATCACACCCTTAGGTATTTTTTGTGATTGGAAAATGTAGTAATTCTAATTTATAATAGATGCAAATTATTAACTATTTCCCAACATAATAGAAGAGCCTCTGAGCACGCATGTGAACGTGTGCTCAGAGGCTAGTATACATTTGTGTATTTTTTGTTGTGCATATGATTTTTTGTTTGATTTAATTTGTATGGCAATTTATTTAATTGTTTGGTTGGATTAAAATTGATTGGTAGTTGATTTTGAGTGTAATATATAATTTTCAATGTCTTTTACCCCTTAGATTTAATTTTCACGAAGATGGAAATAGGATTAAGGCTCAGTTGAAGTAAAAGAAAATTTAAATAGTATTAATTTCTTAAAACACCAAGAATACCATTTGAGAAGTCCACCTATTCTGTAAGTTTAATATCAAGCAATGTAATTTTTTTTGGTGCATCTATTTTTTTTATTTTATTTTATTTTGGAACCCAAGCCCAACAATTTAATGAATGAAAGTTATTCATTTTGTGTTGTGAACTTGTAATGACATAAAAAGATATACTGGTTGTAGAGTGTCACAATTATCATTTTTTATTTAAATGAGAGTTATCAATTTTTTTTTTTAAAAAAAAATCCTAAAAGGTAGCTAGTTATTGCATATCTATAACAAAATTTTTAAATGCTAAAGACTCTCACATTGTAAACTCAGAATTTTTTCTTATTCAATTTTTTAAAATGGTAGTTATTTAATCCTAAAAGATAGGCACTTCTAGTACACATCCATAACTTAGGATGCTTAAAAAAAAAAAAAAAAAAGAAAAGAAAAAAGAAACTAAGGGCTGTCAACGTACGTTACCATTGCTTTAATTTTAAGAAAAAAATTTAATTTTTTTTTTAAATGAGAGTTATAAATTTAAAAAAAAAAAACCCTAAAAGGCAGCCACTTAGTCCCAAAAGGTAGCTAGTTATTACACATCCATAACTATAATGAAAACTTCAAATGCTAAAGACTCTCATATTGTAAACTCTAGGGTATAGAAGCATTGGAGGAGTCAATTCAAAACTAATTTTTTTTAATAAAAAAATCTATATTTAAATTAAGGAGGAATATCAAGGGTTGCTTGTCGTTCCAAAGAATTTTCATGGCTGCATTCATACCTGGAATAGTCTTTATTGATAAAATACTTTTATGAATTGTATAATTCTAGATTCGTCCAATAAAAAAAATGTATTATTGTATATGTGGGGTCCAATAATTTATGGGTCCGGCCCACGCGCTTATGGGAAGCCCACCGGTCTTAAACTGAAGGAGGCCGGGGCCCAAGCTCGAAACTAGGAAACATAAAAATAGCCCGAAGACATAGCCGAGGACGGTTTCGTCCTCGGCAGGCCCAAAACCTCAGGGATAGGAATGGAACATGAGTAAGCTAGAAAGATCAGAAAATATCCTGGGGAAGTTGTCTTTAATACCCTTCCCTGACATGACACTGCCCCTAACAGAGCCGGGATCTTAGGCTTTATGGATCATCTACAGTAATTTTGGGATTAGACTGATGGGACAGATATCTGCCCTGGAAAGATCGACCCTACATGTGGACGGAGGACAACGAACGTAGGCTAGTATAAAAGAGAATGTTATGTGACCAAAAGGGGGGGCTCCTATCTAGCTTCTAAAAAAAAGACTTGATGAAAGAGAATGCCTGGAGAACATACGCTGGACACCACCTAAAAACCCGCCGACGGGTAACCGGGGACAGCACCACCGCTCCTCGGACATGATTCGAGGAGCCAAATCCTCCTAGATACAAGATTGAAGGGCCTGAATATCCAGCCCAAAGCTTTATCTCATGTTGGTTCACCTAGAGTCCGGCCCGAAATGTCCCCCTGTGATCCAGCGCTGGCCTTTTAATCCCACTCTCTACAAATATTATTGTGAGGGACTTTTCGCGTGCGCGCCCAACATCGTTGTTGGGCCGTTAAAGATTTTGTGTCCCTACAATTGGCGCCGTCTGTAGGAAGGCTTGCGCGTTGGCGTAGGAGGTGTTTGAGTCAACTCTCTAACCAGCTGAGGTTTGTGGGATTCCCTCCATCTCCGGCGACATGCCGTCGTTGCTCCAACCCGAATTTTTTGCTAGGGGCTACGCCCTGCAGTGTCAACAGCGCGGACAGCTCTAGGGGCTTCCGGCTTCAGGCCAAATCCCCCCCGCCATGGTCTGGGGGCTGATCTCCAACAAGTAATGGACAGAACCAAGGCCTTGCATGGTCCTCGGACCCAAGCCTATGGGGAAACCAAGTACAAAAAAGAAATCTTACAAGTAATGGACAGAACCAAGGCCTTGCATGGTCCTCGGACCCAAGCCTATGGGGAAACCAAGTACAAAAAAGAAATCTTACAAGTAATGGACAGAACTAAGGCTTGCATGGTCCTCGGACTCAAGCTAAAAGGGAAAACCAAGTACTAATGCAGACATTGGTCTTGGACAGAACCTAAGGCTTGCATGGTCCTCGGACTCAAGCTAAAAGGGAAAACCAAGTACTGATGCAGACATTAGTCTTGGACAGAACCTAAGGCTTGCATGGTCCTCGGACTCAAGCTAAAAGGGAAAACCAAGTACTGATGCAGACATTAGTCTTGGACAGAACCTAAGGCTTGCATGGTCCTCGGACTCAAGCTAAAAGGGAAAACCAAGTACTGGTGCAGATATTGGTCTTGGACAGAACCTAAGGCTTGCATGGTCCTCGGACTCAAGCTAAAAGGGAAAACCAAGTACTAATGCAGACATTGGTCTTGGACAGAACCTAAGGCTTGCATGGTCCTCGGACTCAAGCTAAAAGGAAAAACCAAGTGCTGATGCAGACATTGGTCTTGGACAGAACCTAAGGCTTGCATGGTCCTCAGACTCAAGCTAAAAGGGAAAACCAAGTACTGATGTAGACATTGGTCTTGGACAGAACCTAAGGCTTGCATGGTCCTCGGACTCAAGCTAAAAGGGAAAACCAAGTACTGATTCAGACATTGGTCCCGGACAGAACCTTAGGCTTGCATGGTCCTCGGACTCAAGCTAAAAGGGAAAAATCAAGTACATAAGATAAAACGCATAAGTCCTGAACAAAACCCAGGGTTTGCAAAGTCCTCGGACTCAGGCTGCTTGGGAAATCAACTGCCCGAATGAAGAAATTTCTCGGCTTAAATACTGGAAAAGGTTAAGGCTCGCGTATCATGGAGATGGCAGAACGACCTAATGATCGCCAACCTAAGGAGGCCATTCATCCGGTGGGTAACGTGTCCTCGGATAACTACTTCTTACACCTTATCGAGCATTTAATGCCCATCACGGCTAATTTTAAGATAAGTCTCACTCCTCACTGGTCGGATTGTTATGTTGAATAATAATTTTGTTAAAGTTATCGAGGCATCTTTTTAGGAACGATTACTTTGGCCTTAGTTATTATTGATTCAAATGCTATACTATTATGCCGAGCAGCGCTTTCACATTTGTTAGAATATATAAACAAGACATACGAAATAGAGTAACAATCACTTTTATTAATATGAAAAATTGTTACAACATACAAGGAAGGGCTTAAACAAGCCTATACAAAAAATGAACTGCTAAAACAGTAACAACATCCGTAACACAAATAAGTAAACCATCAAGTGTCTTCTGAACTCGCCTTCAAAATCTCTCTGAAATCTATGTCTCAGTACTGCTCATATCAGGAGGAGACCCTTATACAAAAATAATGAAGGACAAGGAAGAAGAATTGGAACACATGGAAGCACTTCAGCAAGCTCTTGTTGCTGAAGAATGCAAGGGAAAAAGAAGATGGAAGACATGAGCGGGAAGGAGGAGAAGAAGAGGGAAGCAATGAAAAGAAAGTAAAAGGAGCAAAAGAGGGAGAAGGGGAGCCTTATTAGGTATGCTCATGAGAGAGCAGATGGAGATGACAAGGGAGGTTTTCGACTCAGTCACACCAGAAATGGGGTGTGACGAGTCCCTGCTTCGGATTTTGGCTAAAAGAATGGGGAGGCAAATCTTAAGCCTCCGCCATCCTTGCCCCGACCGAGCCATCTCGAGTTTCGTTAGGACATGGCATTTCTGGGAAAGGAAGGATTTGTTCATGGTGGATTATTATGAGATAAGTATTATTAAATGGGGAGTAACCGGATGGAGGAAGTGGATTCTGGGAAGAACGTGAGGGATTCGGACATGAAAAGGTCACCCTCAGTCTTCTCTCTTTATATAGGGAACGAAAAAGAGGGAATGTGACACATTCAGATCCCCAGGGAAATCCAGAGTATAACGCGCCGTTTCGTTCTCCCACACCATCAGTAAACCGTTGCATCTGGGAGGCCTCGTAAATGGGAAGGCATTAAAGACACGCTGCAGATAACCACGCGGCATAACGGCAACGTGCGCAAATCCAGGAAAAACGGCTCGTGGACCGTTGCGTTCCTTGGGAAGGGGAAGAGTCGCCAGTATTGATCAAGATCCGAAGAAAGTGAACGGCAATAAGGGCTTGACATCATCAAAATCCACCTGTCCTACCATGATGTTGGACAGCAGGATTTTGAGGGGCTAATGTGGGGTCCAATAATTTATAGGTCCGGCCCACGCGCTTATGGGAAGCCCACCGGTCTTAAACTGAAGGAGGCCGGGGCCCAAGCTCGAAACTAGGAAACATAAAAATAGCCCGAAGACATAGCCGAGGACGGTTTCGTCCTCGGCAGGCCCAAAACCTCAGGGATAGGAATGGAACATGAGTAAGCTAGAAAGATCAGAAAATATCCTGGGGAAGTTGTCTTTAATACCCTTCCCTGACATGACACTGCCCCTAACAGAGCCGGGATCTTAGGCTTTATGGATCATTTACAGTAATTTTGGGATTAGACTGATGGGACAGATATCTGCCCTGGAAAGATCGACCCTACACGTGGACGGAGGACAACGAACGTAGGCTAGTATAAAAGAGAATGTTATGTGACCAAAAGGGGGGGCTCCTATCTAGCTTCTAAAAAAAAGACTTGATGAAAGAGAATGTCTGGAGAACATACGCTGGACACCACCTAAAAACCCGCCGACGGGTAACCGGGGACAGCACCACCGCTCCTCGGACATGATCCGAGGAGCCAAATCCTCCTAGATACAAGATTGAAGGGCCTGAATATCCAGCCCAAAGCTTTATCTCATGTTGGTTCACCTAGAGTCCGGCCCGAAATGTCCCCCTGTGATCCAGCGCTGGCCTTTTAATCCCACTCTCTACAAATATTATTGTGAGGGACTTTCCGCGTGCGCGCCCAACATCGTTGTTGGGCCGTTAAAGATTTTGTGTCCCTACAGTATATATATCATGAATTGTGACCATAATCTCTCAAAAAAAATTATATATCATGAATCGTGATCATAATCTAAGCAAGGATGTTTCACTATTTCTCAAATATAAATTCATCCAATGTGCCTGTTATGCAATCTAACAAAATTGTTGATATGTCACCCTAAAAAAAAATACAAAAACATAGAGAGTAAGGCTTAAATGTAAGAAAAACAACAAAATAAAATAATAGGAGGAAGAGAGAGCACCACTTAGTACACATACACTGAAATAATTAGTCAATCCCAATAACCACAAAAAAGACAAAAATATATATATCATTCCCACTCTTTAAAAAAACTCATTAATTAGAGAAAATATTAAACACTTATCAAACTGACAAAAAAAAAAAAAGATTAAAAAAGAAAAGAAAAAATAAGATAAGATAAGATAATGATATGGAAAAGATAATGATAATAGAGCAAGGAAAACAAATATAAACCAAATACTGAAAAAAAAAAAAAAATACACACTCATTTCAAACCAAAAGTAAAAAACCACGAACTATTTTGACCCAACAACACCGTTCTATTACTGTGAAGAATCCCTCAATCTCTACTTTTGGTGGCATTATCGCAGTAGGAAATATTCTCCAGTGACTCACTCCCAAGGGCTTCTTCGTCAGAGAGTCCATTTCAACTGAGTTTTCACATAAATTGCTTGACTGTAGTGTTGCAATGCTGAAACCATTATGAACCAATTAGTTTTGAATTTAAATAATTTGAGAGAGAGACCTAAACAAACTTGAATTTGTTGATGTAGTCAGAGTGAAAGATTTCAGACGTATTGGTTTGTAATGCATATTCAAGATAAATTGATATGTAGTGCTTTGATGGGATAAGGAAATGGTAATTATAACCGTATGTGGCTAATCCTCATTTCAAATTTGAATCCAACTTGTACGTGGGTAATCCCCGTTTTGAACTCAAGTGCAGGTGGGTGGGTAATGGTATTGGCAGTGAAGGTGGGTTTGAAAGATTGAATACGGGCAATTTTTTTTTTTTTTTTTTTTTTTGAATTTGATTCTTGTACTACCATACGTGCCTACGTGGGTTTATAATGTTTTCACTTTTCTTTCTTTACAATTTTTTTTTTTTGGTCAAGGGAAACCGGGTATTAAAAAAAGAAAAGAGAAGTTAAAGTCTTTTTTTTTTAATGCAAAAAAATTGTTAAGGGAAACCGGGTATTAAAAAAGAAAAAGTTAAAAGTCTTTTTTCTAATGCAAAAAAGAAAAAAGAGTTAAGTCTTTTTTTTTTTTTTTTGGTAAGGCATTGCTTCTCTTATTAATTAGAACATGAAATGGTTACATCCTGAGTACATGCGAACTCAATGAGGTTGGGAGTTTCCTCCAACCAAACTTGAAAGTCACCAATCTGTTTCGCAAATTGTGCTAAAATGTGGGCAGGCCTATTACCTTGCCTTTTCACATGAGAGAACTTGAAAAAACTGAAATTTTGAACTAAAGATAAAATGCTAGATATGATGGTCTCAATGGAGGAGGGAGGTTCTAATGTGCCCAAGAGAGACTTGCAAAGAATCATGGAATCTGTCTCAAATATAACTTCTCTGAAGCCCATTTCCCATGCAAAAATTGTTGCTGCTTCCATAGTCTTTGCCTCGATCTCCAACGCTGCCAAGGGTGCTGGGAACCTTCTGCTTATAGCTACCATGACTCTGCCTTCTAAGTCCCTTACCAACATGTCCATTCTTGATGCTTTCTGACCTGTGAACACAGCTCCATCTATATTCAGCTTGTATCTAGGACTTTTGGGTGGGTGCCACTTGATTGCTTCAGAGGGGTTAAGGGGGCAAACCACTTCATTTGCAGATTGATATTCCTCAACCAATGCAATAGCATTATGAGCAATTACTCTACCTGGTTTTCGTGTGCCACCATGCCTAAACACGTTTCTATTTTTCCAGATTTCCCAACACACAGTCATTGTTTTCTCCAACAAGTTAGAGATTGTGGGGCTTAGCCTAATAATCTGCCATATCACATCAATGAAGTTCCATCTTTTCTCAATTTGGAAGGGAAAAACCAGTTTGCATTTGCTCCATACCTCAGTAGCCTTATCACAAAACCAGAACAAGTGGCTGTCGTTTCTTGTCTCCTTTCCACAGGACTCACAGAGATCATCAGCTATGACATGTCTTCTCTTCAGGTTTTCTTTGATTGCTAGGATGCCTTGGCAAGCCTTCCAAGCAAAACTTCTGATTTTGTTTGGAGTCTTCATACCCCAAATAGACCTCCAGATTTGCTTCATCATCGTTCCATCAGAGCTCTCCCCTTCGCTGCCCTTACCAAGCCCCTCCATTAGAATCTTGTAAGCACTCCTTACTGTAAATTTACCATTAGGATTACCATCCCATATGCATCTATCCGGTGGTAGGTGCATGCTCAAAGGTATCCCTAGTACCAAATCTGCCTCCTCAGTCCCTAACACTTGTCTGACCAGCTGCACATGCCACTCTTTCTTCTCAAAGTCAATAAGGGCACTAACTTTAGCATCATCAGGCAGGATGTGAATCGTAGGAATCAAGATTTTTTGTGAGGCTGGTGAAGGTAGCCATTTATCCGACCATAAGAGGATGCTATCTCCATTCCCTACATGCCATTTCATACCCTTTTTCACAACTTCCTGGGCTGTCATGATGCTCCTCCATGCATAGGATGGGTTTCGACCTAGTGTAGCTTGGACAAAATTGTAGTCCAGGAAATACTTTGCCTTGAAGACCCTATAAATTAGAGAATTAGGGTGGGTTTGTAGTCGCCAACCTTGTTTGGCTAGGAGGGCTTTGTTAAACGTTTTGAGGTCCCTAAATCCTATCTCCCCCCCCCCCCCCCTTTCCTTGAGGAGAGACAGCTTATCCCAACTTAGCCAAACCATTTTCTTCTCTTCTTTTTTCTGCCCCCACCAGAATTGACTCACCATGCTTGGTTTTAGAAAGGAGTAGATAGATTTAAATTTTCTTCGTTTGAGTGGTGGAGGTTTTAAGTATTAGATTAAGGTATTTTTGAGTTCTTATTCATTAAGTGACCTGGGATTTTGATCATGCTTCTTGTTAGTTTTCTCAATTATCCTGTTGCATAGTTAAATTTGAACCATGAAAGATAGAGTTGTTACATAAGCCGCTTCACCCTAGTGGAAGTCTACAAGGAGATCCACCACTCTTATTAGAGACAAGTACTTCATGATGGCTACTCCACGCCCTTGTGAGAAGAGCACATGACCAATCGAGAATAGCATGGAGACAAAGATTATAAGCTGCTAATGTTTGTTTTGTAGTTTTGTGAGGTTGATGTTTGATATTTTTAATAACGATATGTCTGCAGGAGGGGAAATTGTGATTTGGAGTTTCTTGTACTTGAGCAAGAGTATGTGCTGTGTTGATTGCAACAATAGGCAAACTCTTCCCTTTTCTTGATTTCTCTCAAGTCTTTTAACACTATTCACCCAAATGTGATACTACTTGGTCAATTTATTTGATAGATTTTGGTGGTTGGTTGCTTTTCAAGGCATTTGTTGCAGCAAAATTGACTTATGTAAATCGATTTGGTACTCTACTTGGGTGATGTAGTTTGTTAGGGACCTAAGGCAATAAGCTCTCTCTATCTCTTGATTTCAGTACTACTATCCTAAAATTTGAAGGTTTAAGTATGTGAGAGTGCCTTTTTTTTGTGACACTTAGGCCCAAGGATCCCGGGCCTAATAAGTGGTTTGGTGGACCGGGCCTTGACTCACCGCAGCTAACAGGCTGTTTAAGAATCAAGTGATGCACAGGGGATGCTTCCTATAATACACGTAAAATGACAAGTAAGGATATTCGTATTGAAAGACATATCAAAACAACAAGGTAAATTCAGAGAACATGATCAACAAAGGAGCACAAAATAATGTTATAAGTGTCTTTGAATCACTGAGACATATTTTATTAATATGTTCTTTGTTATGGTTACAGAATGCTCACTAAGACGTGATACAAGGTTCAATCAAGCTCAAAAATTACAGTCTTCAGTGGCTATTTCAGCCTTCAAAACTTGCAAAATTTGATTCTCTTTGAATCTGAGTATGTGCAATAGTGGCTTTTTACAGGATACCGGGAAGCAATATTATTAATTTTCCCACAGTTTTCCCTTCTTTTACAAAACTCTACTAATAGTTTTTTCTCTCCAAAAATCTCTGCCTTGTCTTCGTAACCTACCCCTCCTTTTATAGTGAGATTCTGGCATCCCAGGGGAACCATTGGTTCCCCTGTTTCGTCTTATGGTTAACAGAGCCTGTTCCTTGCCCATCACTCGGCAGGTTCTATTTCCTGTTTTTCTCATTCTTTCCCCCTTTCAGCTTTGATTCCTTTGAAAGTCCATGGCTGGTTACCTTCTTCGGGATGTGCTGAGGTATGCCCTTCTCGGTCTCACCGTTTGACAGTTCCCCTTTTGCCCTTTTTTCTCATCTGGGCGGAATCCCATTCCACCGACTTGAAAGTCACCTGTTGCCATTCCCCTTTTCGTATTTCTCTGTTTTGGTTCCCCGAGACGCTTCCTACTTGTGCCATGAGAGGTCGCTGGTTATTTCTTCTTTTTTTGCTGGGTCTTTTGGCGCTTGTGGCTTCTGCTCTGTTTCTTATTTTCTTTTCTTGTCATTTTCTTTCGAGCTGTCTTAATCTTCTTTTGACTATGCGCCTGGAAGGATCCGCGCCTCTTGATGGTTGCTGAGGATCCTGGCTATTTGGTCTCTTGCTGTGAGTTTCTTTTCCTTCTTAATGTTTCTTCTTTTGGGCTTCTAGCCTCCTGGGCCTGCCTTTTTCTTTCGTGGTCCCCTTGCACTTGCTTCTTTGGACTTGGCTTATTTTCTTTTGGGCTTGGCTCACTCTTTTGGGCTTCTCTCACTGTGATCCTTTTAGACCTCAACAAAGTATAGGACTAAGATATTTATGAGCGAGTTTTACCACTATAATGGCTTAAAAAATTTATATATTTTTGAAAAAAAAAAAGAGATTTATATTGAGCATAGTTATTCATCATAACCTTTTGTGCCTCTGTGTTTTAGATTATACTTTTGATATTTTTTCTCCCTTAACCAGTTGCTTGACCTTTTGGGGGTTATATATTCATTCTTTCTTTGTAATCATTTTTTCCTAAAATAATGATGCTTATTTGTAAATTTAGATTTTTATTTTTCAAGCTTGGATTTTATGCTTCCCAGGCTGCATTAGCATGGTTTTTTTAATTCCAGGGGTGGTGCATTTGCTTGTGGTGCTTTAACCAAGGTTGATTTGTTATTGTTGCTTCCCAATGAAGCATGCTTTTGAGTAGACTTGCTCTTATTTTGAATTCAACATTCTTGTAATGTAAAGTTGTCCTGAACTGTATAGTTGGTATTCTATATTTTTCAATTTGCTAATGCAGGAAGTTGATGCGTCCGTCTGGTCATGCTATGCTTCATGATTTGTTTGCTTGGGTTGTTGCTAATTGATTTGCTTGTCCTTGTTTTGCAACTCCTGTGATTCTTTGTGCATGTTAAAAATATATCCCTTATATGTCTACAGGAACTGGTTTTTTTTTCCTGTGCTTGGTAGCTTAAGCAACCAAGCTTGATTAGATGATGGTCTCTTTTTTCCTCCTGCTTTCATTATTGTCTTTTGCAATCATGAGAAGTTAAAATACTTTTGCCTTGTTTTAATTTCTTTTGAAATATATTGTTCTTTCATTTGTTGTTTCGCAACTTATGCAATTTGCATGCTAAAAATCCAATCTATAGGAAATGAGTTTTTTGTTTTTGGTTTAGCAGCTTAAGAAACTGAATTTCATTTGGTGATAAGCCCTCTTTTCCTCCCACTTTCATTATTCTCTTTTGCAATCGTAAGAATTATAAATTTTTTGGCTTGTTTTGATTCTTTCTAATACTTCGGCTTGTAACTTCTTCTCTTAGGGTTTGGTTTCCTGGACAGCTATAAATTCATGTCTCAACTAGTGAGGGCTTGAAATTTCCCATGCAATTCTTCTTGTTTCTTTGTCTTCTTTTGTTTAAATTTTGGTTATTCTACTAATATGGTAATTCCTCCTAATGTTGAGGGACAGGTAGATTAACAAAGATCGTGACCTTAATATGGTTGCTGAGGGAAAATAGTAAAGTTTTTTGCTTTATCCTATTGTTATTGGCATGAGTTAGGTTTTCTAGGAATGACTTGGTGCATGGCTTCTTTTTAAGACATTTGTCAAGGGACCAGTAGATTAACAAAAGTTAAGGAATGACTTCATTCCATTTATTTAATAGATTTTGGTGCGTGGGGTTTTTATTTTTAAAGGTTTTTGTTGCAGCAAGCTTCTATAGATCAATTTGTTTATTCTATGGGAGAATAAATATGTAAAGTTTCCTTTTCCTTATTGTTGTTGGCTGGTAATTATGGATCTAAAATTTAAAACTCTTCTCTTGTTCTCTTGATTTCACTTTTTGTGCATACATCTTCTAATATATTGTTCCCTTGAAAGTAATACTAGTTCCTTGTTCCATTTATTATATAGATTTTGGTGCGGTTTTTTATTTTTATTAAGGTTTTGTTGCAGCAAACTTCTGTATAGATCGATTTGCTACTAGAGGTGCATAAGTGTGTAAAGTTCTTTATGTGTGGATGATGTTTATTTTTTTCTTTTGTGTGACTTCGTTCCATTTATTTAATAGATTTTGGTGCGTGGGATTTTTATTTTTAAAGGTGTTTGTTGCAGCAAGCTTCTGTAGATCAATTTGTTTCTTATGTAGGAGAATAAATATGTAAATTTTCCTTTTCCTTATTGTTGGCTTGGTGGTAATTATGGGTCTAAATTTTAGAACTCCTCTTGTTCTCTTGATTTCACCTTTTGTGCATACATCTAATATATTGTTCCCTCAAAAGTAATACTAGTTCCTTGTTCCATTTATAATATAGATTTGGTGTGGTTTTTTATTTTTATTAAGGTTTTGTTGCAGCAAACTTTTGAATAAATCGATTTGCTACTAGAGGTGCATAAGTGTGTAAAGTTCTTTATGTGTGGATGATGTTTATTTTTTTCTTTTGTGATGAACACTTACATAGTTCCTGCAATTCTCTTTGTATGCTGGTTAGTTCAAAGACTATTTTATTCTTGATATGTCTACTGAAGAGGAAATTTTAAATTTCTCTCTTGATCTCATATTTTGCTTATGAGTCTTTTAATATACCATTTCCTTGAACTTAATTCTATTATTTGTTCGACTTATGTTATAGGTTTTGGTCCTTGGGAGCTTTTTCAGGTGTGTGTTGCTGCAAAGTCGGTTTTTCTAGTTCAATTTAGTTCTCTTGAGCCCAAATATGCCAACTTTTCTTTCCCTTATTGTTGGTTGGCTTGGTAATTATGACCCTAAAAATTTGAAGTGACTTTGTGAAAGAAACAATGTGCTTGGATTGTGTGTATTTTAGGCTGCATTTTGGTGGTATGCAACTTAAGCAGTGGAGTTTGATTTGGCAATAGGCTCTCTTTTCCTCCCTTTTTATGTTACTTCATTTTCCTCTACTACAATTACAAGAATTTGAAGGATAGTTTTTTCTTGTTTTAATTCCTTTCTAATAGGTGTGTGACTGCTTTTCCTAGGCGAGTTATAAGTTCCAGTCTCCTAAGTGAGGTTTTGAAACTTCTATGGTAATTTTTGTTCCTTTTTCTTGCTGTCTTATTTAATTTTTGGTCATTTTGTGTTGGCAACCTCAATAATGAATTCTCAATTTAATCCTGTGATGCCTCTTAGTGGTGTGGGGCAGTGGCGGAGTCAGGAATTTAGGTTGGAGGGGCAAGATTAAAAGTAAAAAAACTAATCAATATTAATAACAAAATAGATAGACAACTATATGCTAATGTAATTGTCATATAGAATCTAACATAAAATCTAAACTTTAATTTGTCTTTTCACACCTAGCTTAATTTACTAAATTGCTCTCGACGATTTTTCATATTTTGAAACCACTGCATGATTTGTTCACACTCAATAGTCTTGAATATATCTTTCCTATTTTGTTTTGCTGTAGGATTTTTTTAAAATTTTTTTTTTTATAATCATTATTAGGTGGGTCCCATTCCCACATGATTTTCTATTTCCTTATGGCAGTAGGATGACGTTGTGTGATTCTTATTTCATTTTGCTGTAGAATCTTTTTTTTTTTTTTTTCCAAATCATTATTAGGTGGGTCTCCCACATGATTTCCTATAGCAGTAGAATCTACTTTTTGTGCACAACTACGCCTAGTGTCTTCTTTTGTCAGGGAGGGCATAATGATATATGTACTATATTAGCAGTGAAAAAATTTGGAAGTTCAGGGTGGGCACTTGCCCCCCCCCCCCCCCCCTCTGCCCCTGGTGTGGGGTAGTAATATAGCCATGTGTGACCTGAATTTGGTTATAAAGGCAAAAAAATACAGGTTTTGCTTTCTCTTCTCTTAGCAGTAGTTGGACTTTTAGGGAGTTACATGGAATTCACTTTATATTTCTGGATTCGTGTCATTATTTGTTATGTTGGATTGTTGTTGATTCATTTCCATGTCACCAAAAATCTGGCAACAGGGAAGAGCTAGGCTTTTAGTGTTATAAGTATTTATCTTTATATATGTTGGATTATGCCGAAATATAGTAGTTCTTTTTATTTGCTGTTTTGACATTCTTTGTGCATGTTAAAAATCTATTCCTCATTAAGTCTACAGGAACCGGTATTTTCTTTTTGGGTATTGTGGTGGGCCTTTTTCGCAACTGCGGGTTGGGCTACCTCCTACCACACTATGGCCCAATGGTTTTGGGTATGAGAGTTAGGACTGGTTTGACTGCAACACACCCACCCCAAGCCAGCTTGTGCATAAACTAAAACCCCTTCACTAAAACGTTAGTCACATGCCAACGGCAGAGGAAACTGTTACAAAATAGTCATGGCAGACAGGTGTAATATGACAAAAATAAAAAAGAATATGCTTACTGTCAGTCAGAACACAAAAAATATTAAATGATGATCTTAATAAAGGAAGATGCAATGCAATAATATAAATGCAACATAAATGCAACATGATTAGGATGATAACAATGAGGAAATGAAAATCACACTAATGCTTGATCAATGAAATAAAAAAGGGAGAATGGTCAGTCTACCATGCTTGATTTCTCTATAGAGTTAAGTCTAGGAAGGGAACCACTCTTCAATGTGGGCAATCTCATAGGAAAATTTTGCCACGGAAATTACCCACTTTAAGAGAATGTGCCTAAATGGCTTATCCTTAGATTCCTTAATTATTACTAGATGGTAGGCTTTTAGAGGGAGAGAAGGGAATAGCCTATTATTGCATGCCCACTATTACACTTTTACTTACTCTCTGTTTTTCTTTTCTTTCTAATTCCTTTTTCCTTTTTAAGTTTTTTGCTCTATCTTTCACTCTCTTGTTCCCTTGTTCTGTCCCCCCATGCACGGCTAAGGCCCTTTTTATACTACCTGCTGTGTCAGGTTTTTACTATTTTACTTCTTAATCGTTTTTGTCATGTCGGGTTTTTACTATTCTCTTAACCGTTTTTGTCCTAGTGTGGGTGTCCTTCTCAGATCACCCACTAGTCTGTCAGCTACCCAGCCATCATTGCTTATCTGTCTTGGCCGTGCCACATCCCATTCCCAAACAAAGAGTCTTATTTTGTTTTTTTGTTCACCGTGGCATTCCCATACGGATAAGGGTGGGTATTATTTCTCACCATCCCTCATGGCATGCACCTAGTGATTCTAACTCATCTTTCCCTCTTTTGGGGGGCATGTCATCCCAGTAGAACATTTCCCCCAAAAGAGCTTGAGCGGGAACCCCAGAATAAGCTCTCCCTTTCTCCCCATCGCTAGACCATACATTCTCTTACCTTTGACTCATGGCCCATCACTCCTGTATTGGCTAGATACAAGTTGGTGGTGCCTGAGTCTTGTGTGTGTTCCACTTCCATGTGTATCTATGGCTTGTCTGCTGTTCATGTGTTTGTCATGACCTGAGGGCTCTTCTGCACATTCTGCTACTTGTTCTTGACCTCTTATGGCGTGAATGAGTCTCTGAACTTTCATTCTTTATATCTTACTTCTTTCCTGGGCTGGGTCTTGTTTGTTCGTGGGCTTTTCCTTCTCTAATCCATTCCTTACCCTTTTTGTGGGTCATTTAATACTTCTGCCATGCTATCCTGTTATTCCTGCCATGCTATTATTTAACTTGTGCTTACTGGGCCTCTTTTGGGCCTGCTGTATGCTTTTCTTTTGCTCAATTCCAATAGTCTAGCATTATTATTGGGCTAGTACTCATGCTGTTTTTGGGCTTCCTTGGCCCATTTCATTGCTTCCGGGCTTCCTTGGCCCATTTGATTCTTTTGGGCATCCTCAGCTGTTTCATCTCCTTGGGCATCCTAGGCCCATTCCAATTCTTCATTCCCATAGGTTTTTGCTAATTCTTTTGGGTTTTCCTGGGCTTTTCCTTTAATTTTGGGGTTTATGGGCTTTTTCTCCAACCCCTTATTTACTTAATTCTTTACTTTGGGCTTCTTTGTCCCATTCTTTCTTGTTTTCTATTTCTTATAATGTCCATAGGTTTACCATTTCTTTTTCTGAGCTCCTTTGGGCTCACTTGTTTTCTTTGAGACCCTTTTGCTATTTTTTAGGCTTATGGTCCATTATTCCTGCCATTCGTGCTTAATGGTTTTCTTTTCAATTTACTAACTTTTTTTCTCCAATATTATTGGGCTTCTTCCTGTTATTGGCCTCCTTGCCAATGTGGGCATCAACAGGTACTTAGCAGAAGTGGCTGAGTTTGATATAGTGATAAGCTCTCTTTTTGTCCCACTTTCATCGTTCTCTCTTGCAATCATAAGAATTGTACAATTTTTGGCTCTTTTAATTCTTTATAATTCTTGGGCCTGTTTTTGTTAGGCTTCGCTTTTCTGGGCAGCCATAAATTCAATGTCCCACCTGGTGAGGGTTTAAAATTTCCCTAGCAATTATTTTTCATCTGTCCTGTCTTGTTTAATTTTTTGCTCATTCAATCCGAATATGGTAATGCCTCTTATTTTTGTAGGACAGGTAAATTAACAAAGTTTGTAGCCAATGGTTGCCAGGGAAAAATAATACGGGCTCTTGCTTTATCCTGTCCTGTCTTTATTTATTTATTTTATATATTTGGTGGGCATATATATACAGATTGTGGAGATATCCCATTTAGAGTCTCATGGAAAGTGATGCCATTATGTTGTTGGGTTGATTTTTATTTAAGTGCCATGTGTCCTATGAGATTGACTTATAAAGAGAAACATTATCCACAAATGGTGTAAATTTGTTTGAAGTGGAGGGAACTAATAATATCTCAGTTCCCATGGATAAATTACTTGCTTTGGTTGAAAATTTATGCTCCTTTGCATTGAATGGTGCACTTACACTATCAGTCCGATAAGGATTAATTTGGTGTTCCTTTTTCTATTTTCAGATTCCTTTTAGGTTTTATTATATTAACTGATAGTAATGTTTTTGTAGAATTCTTAAACTGAGGCTTCTTTCTTTGCCTAAGCATGATGCGATAGTAGTTATGCTTTGATTCTTGGTGTAATGTACTTCATTGGTTATTTCTGATTCTTGCAGCTTCTCGGAGACTTGAACCCCGGCTCTTACCTTACTCTCCCATCTCACAAGAACTTCGTACTTGTGGAGTGACCATCATGCTAATGGTGCGCAGTGGTAATTAGCCATCTATTAAATGGATAAAGTATGGAGAATATGTGTCCTGAATTAATGGGCTTGAGAAAATTTGTGTCCTGAAGTAGCTTAAACAAAACATAGTTTCTGATCAAACTTTGTGTTCTATATGCATTTATGCATTTATGAATTTATTTATTTATTTATAATTTTTTATCAAGCTTCTAAGATACATTTACTTTGTGTCATAATTTGTGAACTTAGATTGTTGCTGATTGAGATCTTGTCACCTAATATTTGGCAATAGAGAAGACCTGGGATTTCAGAGTTCAAATAATTTATCTTTATAATTGTTGGATTCCATTGAAATATTGTAGTTTTTCAATTAATTGTTTTGCATTCTTAGCACATGATAAAAATCTATTCCTCACGTCTTCAGGAATCTTTTTTTATTTTATTTTTGCTGCTTAGCAGCTTAAGTGGCTAAGTTTGATTTAATGAAAATCTCTCTTGCCAGTTTGCAGAAGACACAGCAAGATTTACATCCCAAAGGGTCCTGTACCTGGAGGTGCCAGTTTGCACTGAGATGCTGCCGTTTTATATTTCATTATAAGTTGTGAACTGTAAAATGTTTGTGTCAAATATCTTGTGCTTTGAAGTCTTTGTGTATCAATAAGGCATGCAAATGGCTTGTATAGCCTTGTGTTCATTCAGCAATTCCGAGGTGTTACCTTGCTAGGATTTTGGCACCAAAAAATAAAGTGTATATATAGCCTATTGGCATACTTTCATAGATAAATGCATCCATTGTCTCAATGCTGCTTTCTTCCATGACTTTGGATCATCTTTTCTACATGATGTTTGATTTTGCTAGGGGCAAAGTGATTAACCATATCAGTCCATTCAATTGATCACTTGAGGTTAGTCTTTTCAAAAAATTATACATCACATATGCAGTGTATATGAAGGGGGAAGACCATTTTTTTATATTATTATTTTACGCTAATCTTTAATTTGTTCTTAGGTGCTGGGGAATCTCAAGAATGCACACTTGCTCTGTCTGTGGAGAATCCCAACATAAATGTTTGTGCCCTGAATTCAAAGGTAGTATAATGAGGAAGAGATTTCTTTTAAGGTGAGGTTTTGTTTTGTTCTTCTCTAATGGGCAAAAAATGAGAAGATATGATTTATGCATCTCAAAATATGTGCATTCGAGATCCACATTTTGGATTTTAGCCATAAGGTTCCACTAACTCTTCAGGAAAGCATGCAGATTCATAATTGGTTTAGGTTTACCAGTTTTGGTATTGGAAGAGTGGATTAGGTGGCCAAAACCATTAACAATGAGGAGCAAGTTTATCTCACCTATTGAAGTATTAAAGTGATCTTATAGAAACCAAATTCAAACCCCAACTCCAATCTCGTTGGTGCAAGATGCTTCCTAGAGTCATATTTTGCACAACAGTTTCCTTAGCCATACTGGCAGTCATTCTCTTGGCTTTGCTCTCTCCCATGTCCCACAAAAAGCCATCAAAGAATAACACAAAACCACCTTGGCTAGCCTTGTCTTTGTACATACAACAACCACAAGTTGCTAGCTCCAACACTCAACCCGTGACAAAATCAGATGATGCTGAAGCCTTTATTTTCCACCATATGCTAACAGAGGGACCAGAAAACACTTCCAGGGTTGTGGGAAAAGCCCAGGGCTTCATAGTTCCTGTGGAACAGTTTGCACACTCGGCTTTCAATATCATATATCTGAGCTTTGACACTAAAGAGTATTCAGGTAGCCTTAGTGTTGAGGCCAAGCATGTTGCTCATAAGGACAGAGAAGAACTCACTGTGGTAGGTGGAACTGGGTCTTTTGCTTTTGCACGTGGGTTTGCTGTTTTTGCACAGGCTGATCATACCCAATTACCAACTGATGTGGATGCATCAACTTACCACGTAAAACTTCAACTTAGATTTCCTAATCGATCACAGATAATACCCTTATGACTTTTTTTTTTTTTTTTTTTTTTTTCTTGTCTTAAAAGAAGAGGCTGATAGTGTCTTGGAGGTCGAATAATACCAAATATTTCTCTGCTTGACCGTGGAAACGTTACTGCCTTGCTTTAATTTTTTTGTTTGTAGTACTTTGCAGTTCTCTCTTGAGAGGAGAGAGTCCAAAATCTAAAACTATTTCAGAGGAAGGTTGATTCCTGTTTGTACAACATACATGTTGAGACAATTATGACTCATTGGGGTCTGATAATTACTTACTTAGGCCCACTTCTTGTGACACTTATGTTTTGCGCCAATTGTCATCGTACAAGCTCTCTATATTGAAATCATGTCCACCAAGAGGACTTTTTTTTTTTTTTTTTTGGGTGCATAAAAGTGGGATGTTAACTCTATGTTCTTAGCTCATGCTCACTAATGTCCTTGATGGGGTTGGATGCACAACTATGGCTCATCCAGATCCTTTGCTTCTGTAAACTTGGGCTCGGTGGGTAAATTGTAATTATGGTCACACCCAGGTGAAAGATGCTAACTTTGGTTGCTCTCCTTTACCCATTTTTTTTGTTCATAAATTTAAAAAAAAAAAAAAAAGAATAGAAATGGGACTCAATCCAAAATTTTCAAGAGTAGCTATACCCTTGTTTACAAAACAAAAGATAAACTGACTACGCATAATCCAACAAACATTAAGAGCATTATTTGAACACACATTACGAGATGAAACAAAATTCATATAATCCCAGCACAAAAATTACAACAAAAAGGTTTGGGGTATGTGTCGTATAAGATTTCTCTCCCTTTGAGATGCTACTCAGGAGTATATTCCAGGTTTGGGGTCTTTTACCCATTTAGCAGCTAATAAAGAGTCAATCTGTTGTATTAGACCTTCCCGGATAGCCTAGAGCTCAACTGTTGTATTATTGGAGATTCCTGAATTTAAAGAGAAGCCCCATAACAATTCACCATTACAGTTCTGAATGATACCGTTGGCTCCTGAATTACCAGGATTACCTTTAGAAACTTCCACCTATGTTAATAGTAATGAGAGGGATTTGTGCTGGTGTCCAATATATCTATATGAGTTTAGATGTGTATAGATTGTGCTGGAATATTACTTAAGAAGTAGAATTTGATTGCATGGGACAGAGAGTTCTTTCTTAGGATATGAGGAGGGATATTTTGACCCTTAAAAACTAGGGAATTATGCCCTAACCAAATAGTGAAATCAAAGATGTTACTCCATGGGGATGGGGTATATTCAGTATTGAATTTAGACAAGGAATTTAATTTGCACCAAGAGTGGATTGGAAGAGAGAAATTTTTGGATGTGGTGGGGGTATTGGGGTAATGAAAACCAAATATTAGTCCTGGTGGTATCTACTGGTTAGTCCATAATTTAATAATTTGTCCATTTTTCATAATCCATTTAAGTCCTTTGGACTTTGGAGGACTCGTCCTCTTAAAAGAGCCAAGGAGGACATGCTCCATGCATTTTGAAGACAATCAAAATAAGTTATTCTAATATATTAAAATATTGATTTTATTTGACTTTTTAGATCTTAATATTTTTCACTTAAAATCTATTCTTTTAAAATTCCTTGTTTTTGCATAATTTTTTTAGTAGATATTATGATTAAAAAATTTTTAATAAAAGAACTTTAAACTATAATATTTTTAAATTATCAATTATATCAAAAGTTTAAACTATTTAAAAATAATAAAACTAATCTTTTAATTTAACATTCCCCTTTTATGTTATTATTATATAGAAAAATTCCCATTCAAGTTGACGGTTGATCAGAAGAGAATTTTAATAATTAATAAATTACATGAATTTAGATTAATCAAATACTTTTATTTTGACGTAACGATTCGATATAACGAATTTGTCCATATAGATTGATTGTACTTGTGTCGGCTAGTAAAAAAAGAAAAGAAAAATTAAAAAAAAACTAAATTCAAATTTATAAAAAAAATGGATTGGCTAGGGGGACCGAACTAGATGTATGCACTGAACTATTTTTATTAAATGAAGGGTAAGATAGAGATGATTTGATATTAGAATTAAACATAAATAGTCAAAATAAAAATTTTAAAGCGTAAAAAAGAATAAAAATGAAAAACAACCCAAAAGGGGAAAGTGTATTTTTGATAGGAGAAAGTTTCTCCTTTTAAGATATATTTTTTTAACCGTTATAAAAAAAATATTGTTTCTCTGCAACAAAATTCACCCGGGTTTGATACGTATAGATCGAACCCGTAGGCCCAAAACACCGACCCATTGATTACGTTAACGAAATTTAATTTGTACTTTTCAATTTTCATTCATTCCGACATTTTCCACCTTCATCATCTGTGTTGTGTGTTTATCTCTCTCTCTCTCTCTGTGAAATCTGAATCATATACCAGAAAAAGTTGAAATCGAAATCAGGAAATGGCGAAATCGAGCGCGGACGACGATGAGCTGCGGCGAGCTTGCGAGGCCGCAATCGAAGGCACCAAGCAGAAGATCGTGATGTCGATCCGCGTCGCCAAGAGCCGAGGGATCTGGGGCAAATCCGGCAAACTCGGCCGCCAAATGGCCAAACCTAGGGTTCTCGCTCTCTCAAGTTCGTATCTCTCTCTCTCTCTCTCTCTCTCTATCTGATTCATCGAAAATTCATTTAGTTTTTTGAATGTCGAAAAGCGAAATTGAGTTTCATCTTCAGCTTAAAATAATGAAGTTAAAATTATCAATTGCTGTGATTCTTTTAGATTTCAATGGTTCTTATTGTTTGGATGATTCTAGTTTTGGATCCTCACTCTCTTGGATTGGTTTCCACATCGATGCCAGTGTTAGATATATGTATTGTACAAGTGAAGTTGTAAACTTTGTTGCAGCATTTTAATCAAAATGGGAACCATAAGAATTGGACCGAAATCGTCCCCGGTTTGTACTAAACAGAAGCACTTTAATATTACTTTAAATACTACCAAAGCCTCTGACCTATGTGATTATCTCATTCATCGAAATTCAATTAGTTTTTGAATGTCGAAAGCGAGAATGAGTTTAATTAATAAACTATTATACTCCTAATTGTAATTCTTTTAGATTTCCGTGGTTCTTATTGATTGGATGATTCTGTAAAAAGTTAAAATTGTTAGTTTTGGTGAATTTTTTTTCGCAACACTGGTATTGATGAGGATCATATTGGCACTGGTTAGTATTACTTTAAATACTGCCAATGCACTTTTGAAATTTAAGGATTTGGGTATATATGTACTTAACATAAAAGTTTAAAATTGATGCATAATAGGTGTAATTTGAGCTTTCCATCTTGATTGAAAGGTACCGTGAGATTTGGTTACGGTCTGAAATTTATCTAGATAAATGAAAAGTTATAGATTTAGGTAATATACATATACCCCCACATGGGTGTACATTGTCATATATGATTAACAGCTTATTAAATTGATTCCTAGGATTAGGTTCTGGTATTTAATTTGTGTGGCATTGTTAGTGATTGTGTGTGGTTTGTGCAGCAAAATCAAAAGGTCAGCGGATAAAAGCTTTTCTTCGAGTCATGAAGTATTCAACTGGAGGAGTTCTTGAGGTAAACATTGAATTTCTTATATTTTTTCATATTCGGAAAATTTTCAAAATGTTTTCAAAATTTATAAGGTTAATAGTGAATGGAGATTCAGTAATAGGAACTCAAAACTCCACCAAAGCCCAGTATAGGTGTGATCATTGCCACACTGACTTGTTGGCTGGCATGATTATATGTTTAGGCACATGAGGCTGGCTGTGGCAATTTGTAGGCTTGTGTGATCTAACAAAATCTTGCAAGCAATTTCAATTCTGATCGACTCAAATAAAATAGAAAAAGATAGGAAATATAATCGCCAGTAATGAGTTGGTTAATAGAACTATTGAAAATGAGTTGCATCATTTCCTACCTATTCATGATTTTCTGTAAAATTTTATTTTTTTGCTAATGATCTATTTTATTATAACTTTTGAAAAAAATTTCTTTCATTTGCAGCCTGCAAAGTTGTACAAGTTAAAACATCTATCAAAAGTGGAGGTTATAGCAAATGACCCCAGTGGATGTACGTTTACACTGGTAATGTTAAATCTCTTACTCTATATTACATTTGGATTCTGATTATGTACACACATTCTTTTGTCTTTTAGCTTCTAACCAAACTTCTTATAGGGTTTTGATAACCTCAGAAGCCAAAGTGTTACTCCACCTCAGTGGACCATGCGCAATATTGATGACAGGTAAATATGATGGGAGCAATGCACTCTTAAAAATATTGATGTAGGAGTATAACTCATAACATGGATGATGATGCGGCATGGTGACATGGCACGAGGGAGTGACATGGTACAAGGCCAGCCAAGCCTAAGGGCTGAATTTCACATGTGCCATATGATAATTGTAGCTAAATCCACACGTGCCAAGTTTGTTGTGGTATTTGAAAATTGGAGGGAAAATTAGTTAATGGCACATGCACAAGCTAGATTTTAGGAAGTTGTTAGAAGTAGAAGTCATGTGCTTTATTAAGTCTTGCATGTGATTAATATGTTATAATTGTATTCTAGCATGTGATAAATGTTAGTTATGGATGATGTCATCAACAATAGCTAACTCCTAGGCTATAAATATCCATGTACATGCATTGTAAAAAGATAGATTGATAGTAAAATTTCTTGAATTTGGATTGAGGTGTGAATTCCCTCTCTTTCTCTACTCTCCCCCCCCCCCCCTCTCTAGAATCTCTCTCTTTAGAAAATGCAAGTGTTAATTTTCTTGCACTATTTTGGGATTATAGCATAGGTTTTTGATTTGATATGCTCTTTTATAGTGTTATCATGTAGCTAATTATTGATTTGGACCTTTTCTTGTAGGAACCGCCTTTTACTTTGTATCTTAAACATCTGTAAAGATGTACTGGGTCGTCTTCCTAAAGTAGTTGGAATAGATGTTGTGGAGATGGCTCTTTGGGCGAAGGTGCGTATAATGATGTTCTACCTGTTTGATTTTTTATGTGGATTCACAATCTAACAACCCTTTCATTTAATTTTTCACTGAATAGGAAAACACACCCTCAGTTAGTACTCAAAGGAACCTAACTGACGGGCCTGTTGTGGCAACAGTGACTGAAAGTGACTTGAAAGTGACCGTTGAAAAAGAACTTGTTTCTCAGGCTGAGGAGGAGGATATGGAGGCTCTTTTGGGCACGTACGTATTGCTTGCATTCTTTGATCTGAATCGGATCTATTTAATTGTGGCTTATATTGTTGTTTGGTTAATTTGGGATGTCTCATTGATATTTGATAAAGAATGACTATTGTTGATTGTTATTTGGTCAAGTTGAGATATATATCAATTTTACTAGACTATTGAAATTCCATTATATGAGAAGAAAAAGGTTTTAAGGTCCTTGACAATTTCGTGCCACTGATATTTGGAAATGGGTTAGACATGTGTGAGCTAGCCAAGGTATGCATTGACGTCAACCTAGGGTCTGATGAAAGGAGGAAGACTGCATTGATTGCATTCTTTCCATCCTTTCTTGTTTTTAATGGATACACTAATTTCTTGGGGTTCGGCCACTGAAATTCAGATTTCATTTTTGGGGTTCAATGTTTCTTTTCAATGCAAGGTTTTATTTGAATAATCATTGTTAGCCATAGAGATTTTGTATAGAGTTTGTCTTGTGATTCTGTCGGCATTGGTTGACCCTGCAGTTTTCAAGAAGTATCCATATCAAAGTCATTTTGTACTTAATGAAAGTGCCAAGTGGGCCACATTCTTTTTTATCTATTTTCTTTTCCGTTGAAGCTTTGCAGGATCTTATTTTCTTTTCTTTTAATTGCATTAAGGTCCAAAAAGCTTGGTAGACCTAGAGCTTGAGTTGGGCTTCATGTTCTTGTTGAAGAAGGAACAGTTGATTGCTACCAAATTTTTCTAGGTTGATGAAGAAGTTGTTGAGAGTTTAGTGTTATAATTTTACTCTTTTATGTCCTTAAATGCCAATTGCAGTTAGTACTAGAAAGAAAGACAAATTGTCACCGTGGCACCACCTTTTTAGTTATATTTCTTAAAAAATGATTTGCAGTTATGTCATGGGAATTGGTGAGGCGGAGGCATTTTCCGAAAGGCTGAAGCGAGAGCTTCTGGCTTTGGAAGCAGCAAATGTGCATGCCATTTTGGAAAGTGAACCTTTGATAGATGAGGTAATTTTTGTTCTCATTTTAGAGAACTTGATGAATGGTTGTGCTGTTTATGTTTTTCCTTTATTAAGTCCTTTAAGTTGACAGATATGTATTGTGATTTATTTTTTGATTGTTGGTCTTGCAGGTATTGCATGGGCTTGAGTCAGCCACAAATTGTGTTGATGATATGGATGAATGGTTAGGCATCTTTAATGTGAAGCTTAGACACATGAGAGAGGACATTGAGTCGGTAAGGACTTCAACATACTTATTGTGCCCACCATTTATTTGTCTAGCTTGTTGTTATGTGTTATAAAAATGTTTCCTTGCTCTAGCTGGCCGGGTAAGTTAAGTAAATATAGAAATGTGTGGTATTTGGTGGGAGAGGAATGCTCTAATTTATGAAGGAACCAAAAGTTCAACTCAAGACCTGAAACTATCTTTTTCCATACTTTGCTTGGGTCGACAATGGCTTTGAGTGTTTTCACTTTTACTTCCTTGCCTGCTTTACTTGATAGTTGTACTTTTCTTGCATCTTAGTTTTGTTTGTTTTCAGGTTTACCTCAGCACACTTCCTGTGTGCTTTGGCTCTTTGTAGTTGATTAGTTTCATTCAATGAAGTTTTATTATTTATTTCAAAAAAAAAAAAAAAAAAAAAAAGTTTCCTTGCCTCCCCTCCTTTCTTCCCAGAAAACATAGCTGTTCATACATATATATTGGTCAAGGCCGTGTTTTGTCTTGGCATTAAAATTTATTTTAATAAGGATGTTGATCATTCCATGTGTTCTAGTTTCTCTCTCTCTCTCTCTCTCAATATAAATTATTTATGTCCCATACATGTTTATTTTCACTTTCCAATTATAGTTGCAGAAAAATCTTTTATGGTGGTAATTTTGTTGATAAAAAAAAGCAGTTATGCTGCCACTACTGGATCTGATTTGAATTGCTAAATAATTATTCTGTTAGGGTTTGTTGAAAAAGTGATTGTTCTATATGCCATGTTACTTACACGGCTAATTTTTTTTAATCCTAAATTCTGTTTTTACTTCTCAATTTTATGTATTTAGCATGATTTTGAAAATATTGTTAACTCGTGTCCAGATAGAAACCCGCAATAACAATTTGGAGATGCAATCTGTGAATAACAAAGCTCTCATTGAGGAACTTGATAAGCTTCTTGAACGATTGCGTGTGCCTTCAGAGGTACTTTCTCCAATTGGATTACTAGTTTGAGTTTGAACAACTTGTTTTTGGTCTTTCTGATGACATTTCCTTGGTTGTAGTATGCAGCATGTTTGACGGGAGGTTCATTTGATGAAGCCCGCATGCTTCAAAATATTGAAGCATGTGAGTGGTTAACTGGTGCTTTACGTGGCCTTGAAGTACCTAATTTGGATTCTACCTATGCAAACATGCGAGCTGTATGTACTCTGCCATTTTCTTTGTTTATCATCTTTTTTCTTTTTTAAAAAAATTATGAGCCAGTAGAACTTTGTTCTAGATAAGTAGGACTAACACAAAAATATAAAATAAAAAAAACCTGCAACTTATGGGTGACTATACAATGCAGCAGCAAATGATCCATAATTTCATCACTACTATTGCACATACAACACTAATTTTCCAAAATTTCGCCTCTCTTGGAAAGCTTGTTGCATGTCAAAATTCTTTCCCATGCCTCTATCCACATAAAAAATGTAACTCTTTTTGGAGTTTTAGTGCACCAAATGCTCTTCCAAGGGAAACTTACTCTAGTGGCGCCTCTTAAAGTTTCATAATACAATTGAACATTGAACTTACCACTAGTAGTCAGCTTCCACCTCAAGCCCTCTGTTAAATAAGCAATTCTCCCAAAAGCTTAGGTTTTTAGGAAATGGTGAATTTAATTACTTAACCAAAATTTAACACTCCTCCTCACATCTGGGCCTAACTTGTAATAAGTGAGGGCCTAACATGTGGGATTTTTAACATTTTAAATGAGAAGTAGATTAAAGATAGGGATCGAACTTAGGATTTCCTGCTTTGACACTATGTTAAATTACCAATTCTCCCAAAAGCTTAAGTTGTTAGGAAATGATAAATTTAATCACTTAATCATAATTCTAACGCCCTTCATTTGGGACATTGAAATATAAATTATTTTGAAACATAGATGCTATTGATTCCATTCTCCAATCATTAAAATCATGTATAAATCTGATATTCCTCAGTCGAATTCTCCAACATTCGGTATTTCCAAATAGGAACGAACAGATACAACTCCAGCAACAACTCCTGCAATGCTTGATTTCCACACCATATGCCATGCTAGAACCTAGGTTGCACGGACACGCCATTTTTGGCGTCGTGTCGGTGTCGGACACGTGTCGGACACCGGAACGGGTACGACTCGTCGGATTCCGGTGTCCGGCGAGTGTCTCTTTTTTTTTTTTTTTTCGCTTCTCCGACACGCCGCCGACACGGCTCCGACGCGGCTCCGACACGCTAGCAGTGAAAAAAAAAAAGAAAAATCACAGATGTCTGACCTCTGACCTCTGCCCGCTGCTGCTGCCGCTGCCCTCCGTCGCTTGCCGGAGCTAGATCGGGCCGATCGGCGAGCTCCTCCTCTCTCCTTCTTCTTCTTCTTCTTCTTCTTCTTCTGCTTCTTTTTCTTTTTCTTTTTCTTTGCTCTCTCACCCAGATGCCTTCTTCTTCTTCTGCTTCATTTACGTTTTCTTTTTCTTTTTCGTTCATTTTAACTTTTCTAATATTTTTTTATATTTCCTCTTTGTTTTGTGGGTCTTCTGCCAACCCCACGTGAAAGCCAGTTTCAAACATTCAATTTCAAATTTTAACTATTGAGTACCATATGTCAGTCTTGATTTCTTTGATATGCCATTGGTCCAAAAGAAAATAATTTATATTATTATTTTGACTATTATTTTTAGTATTAGTATTTGAACGTAACATATTTAAACTTTTGATTTGTACTCTAAATATTTTATGTGTATTATTGTACTATTTTTGGCGTTAGTTTACTTATTTATAATTCTAATATAATTTAAATTCTAGACATAAATGTATTTTATGTCTAAAAATATTAAAAAATATCCTAAATATAAAATTTAATTAATTATTTAACCGCCGTGTCCCCGCCGTGTCGTGTCCTTATTTTTCAAAAATTGCCGTATCCTCGTGTCCGTGTCCGTGTCGTGTCCGTATCCGTGTCCGTGTCCATGCAACATAGGCTAGAACCTTACCCTTCGTCCACCATATACTGAATGTAGGTTGCAAATATCTCCCAACCTGGCCTAGTATTCCTCCATAAGCTTTAGTTTACCATAATTTGATCAATGCTATTAATTCAATAATGAACACGTTTCAAGAGAGTTTTGCAGCAATTATGCTGCTGAGGTTTGTTTGATGCAATCTCTCCAAGGTGTGATCTAAGGAAACTCTAGGTGCGATGCGTAGGGAAAACTAGGTGATAGGGTCATAGTTATATTCCATGGAGAAGTTTTTGGAGAGCTAAAGCACCACCAAGGGTGAACTAATTTGTTTGGACAGCAGCAAGGGGCAAGATTACCATAGACAACTTTCATAAAAGGGGTATTGTGGTTATGGATTGGTGTTGCATGTGTAAAGACCTTTAGTTTCCTACATTTCACACTGCTTTGTAGGTGTTTCTTGGGTGATGCCACAGACGGGATTGAACTGTGGGCATGTTGGAAAGGATGGTGAGGAATACATGAAGCTTTGGAGAGTTGGATATTGTTCCTCTGTTGATCAAGAATTTCTATATCTGGGAAGTATCATTATCATCCAATAAGAAGGGTTTCAATTTGAAAATTATTCTTCATTGGTTGATGTCGTTTATTTGGTGGGAGCAGAATGGGTGGACATTTGAAGGAAGGGAGTTAACGATGGAGGATTTGAAGCAATTATATTTGATTTTCTTTGAGTCGACGAAGGCTGTGAAACCCGTTTCTTCTTTGAGTTTTCATGATTCTATTGTTATATTAAAATTGCATAGAAAACATTTTGTTGTTTTTTTCCCCCGGATATATTCTTATATACTCCATGTTTACGAGGGTCAAACCTTTTTTCTTTTTTCTATGAAGTTTATTACATAGCAAAAAATTTCCAGCACTTTCAATCTTATTCTGGCAAACCCAGACCTGAATGGTGTTCCCATCTTTCCCTCAAAATCCAAATCTTAGAGCCCTAGACCTGCCATCCATCAAATAGCTCCCAAACAATCCCAAAATACTGTTTACTACCAAAGAATTATTCATACATTTAAAAATTATTTTGTTACAATGTTTTTAGTTTTCAGTTTTCAGCAATAAACGGTATCCAAACAGATCCTAAGTTTTGTTCCTTGTTTTGCCATCAAACCAAAACCCTAAATCCCTAACTTTGACCAATCTTTCTCCACCATTAAATCCTAATCCTAGCCTGTCAAAAGTCCTCAAGATACTTGTTGCCAAGAGAATCCTGTGACCCAACCTACAACTTTCCCTTTACTTCCATCCCTTTAGACCTACAGAAGGTCTGTACTCCACAGCAGATAGACCCAGGAATTCTTGCCTCTTTTTCTTTTTTTTTTCATCATTCAAATTTTTAGTTATGAATATGTACCCTATTACAAGTTTCTCTGTAATCTTGGTTCCTACATCAAATGTGAGCATCTTGGCAGCATATTTATAGTAGCTGCCTAGCGGGTAAATGTACCATACCAATTGTGGGATTCAAGAATGAACCCAATTATGACTTAATTTCTTACTTTCATTGTAAATGCCATTCTTTATGACTTCTAGCATAGAAAGTCTTTTTGAATATCTTTATTCTGCAAAACTGGCTCATTTTAATGATAGTAGCTGAAACTCTCACAGGTTAGAGAGAAGCGAGCAGAACTTGAAAAGTTGAAAAGCACATTTGTCAGGAGAGCTTCTGAGTTCTTGAGCAACTACTTTGCCAGCTTGGTGGATTTCATGATAAGTGACAAGAGTTACTTTTCTCAGGTACTCTTTTTCCCGCCACCCTCATGTTGTTTAAATCTTGGAAGTGATCATAATATTCATTAATTTGGAATTATAAGTATTGCTTCTATGATTTATTGAACAGCGGGGACAGTTGAAGAGGCCCGATCATGCTGACTTGAGGTACAAATGCAGGACATATGCTCGCCTTCTACAACATCTAAAGGTCATTTTGAGACATTGCTGTAAATTTCAAATGCTATGCCAAGTTTTTTTTTTTTCTTTCTTATTATTTTACCTGTTTGAATGTGCAGAGTCTTGATAAGAATTGCCTGGGTTCACTGAGAAAAGCTTATTGTGGCTCCCTTAACTTGCTTCTTCGTCGGGAGGTGAATGATCACAAATCTTTTATAACATCGTCTTGATCTTACTGTGTTTTTTTAGTATACTTTCAAAATATTTATCCGTGCGAAGGTTGTACAACTAAGTTTCAGTTACTTATGTTTTTTCATTAAGTGAAGGCTTAGATGCTATGATTTCTTGTAATCCTTATGGTTTATCATGGGTAGGCTAGGTTTCTGCACCAGTCAACTGGTTCAATATTGAAACATTTGAGAATTGAACCTATCCAAGTGTGGTTCCTCGGGTTCAGTTAGCGGCCTTGCTTGGTCGTGTAGAGTTGTTTCAACTTTTACGTTTGCAGCTGCAAAACTTCAGTTACATTGTCCTTGGATGTTGGAACAATTTTGCCTGCTTTGCTGCACCTATCCTATCTTTGCCCCGACTGGAAGAGTCTTATCTGACAGATTTTAATATCAACGTTTTTTGAAAGAAAAAAATCTACACCTGTAGAAAACATCTTACTCAAAACAAAACCCTACTAGATAGATTGGGTATTGTCTTGTCTAGAGGAAGATATTAGCAGCTGGATAGCCTGGATTGGTTATTGTGGATGGCATGACCAATACCCTATCAGAATTTAGGACATGTACAGTATGGCTAGCCATGATGGTATAATTTTGTAACGGATGTAGACTACAAAATTGGGTGACAGGCCAACATTTATCAAACATGGTTGAAACTGGGCTAATGTTGCATGTGGTTAAAACTACCAATATTACAGTAGTCTGGTATGTTGTACTTCTTTCCAACTGCCATGCTGTCTATACATATGAGTGGGAGTTAAGGAAGTTTAGCTAGTTTCCACACAAAGCAAATCAAGTTTCCAGCTATCTCTATCTGTGTAGATAATTTGTCAGTTGGCTCCCAAATACCCTATAAGTCTATAAACACTTTATTGATATGGTTTTTTGTGTCAACTATGTAACCATGGTTTTATGTTTAGTGACTTTGCTGAGTTCTTTGATAACTGCAACTTTCTCTGCAGGGCAATCATTCATTTTTAAGAAGCTGAACAGTTATATAGGAAAAACCCGTATTTTCCCTTCTCCCACCTTGAGAAAAGAGAAATCTATTATGTGCATTTGCTATCTTCAACATTCTACTATTTGGGGAACCATGAAGATTACAGATCAAATTGTCTCTTGCATCTTTTATGGTTTTAATTTATTTACTGACTTCTCTGAAACTTGGTGTGATGGTTCTAAATATATGGTCTCGAATTTCTATAATTCATTTACAGGCTCGTGAATTTGCCAATGAGCTTCGTGCCAGTACAAAAGCGTCGAGAAATCCAACTGTGTGGCTGGAAGCTTCCACAGGTTCTGGTCAAAATGTGAATGCTGCAGACACTTCTACAGTCTCTGAGGCTTATGCCAAAATGCTGACAATTTTTATCCCACTCCTTGTAGATGAGGTCAGAGTCCTAATTTTGTACACATGTTTTGAAATCCAAACTATACTAGTATAAAGATCCATTTTATGGTGCAAACTGCAGAGTTCTTTTTTTGCGCACTTCATGTGCTTTGAAGTTCCTGCACTTGTTCCTCCAGGAGGTCTTGTCAATGGTAATAAAACAGGATATAATGATGATGATGCCAATGATGATGATTTGGGAATTATGGATATTGATGACAATGACAGTAAAACTGGTATTTTCCCCCAATCTGCTGTCACTCCTGTTTATGTTTGTCTAATGTATGCTGAAGATCTGCTGCTCTTAGTTTTCAAACTGTGACTTCAAATAAATTATTTGATTTTGTAGGTAAAACTTCAGCGGAGCTTGCGGCATTAAATGAATCTCTTCAGGATTTACTTGATGGAATCCAAGTAATGTGCACAAGATACTGCTTAATTATGTTCATGTCCCCACATGTGCCTTTGGCTATTTGCAGTTGCTTTGTTTTGTTATAACATGTTGACTCCATCAAAAAAGCTTCCATGCATCTTTGGAAAGAGAAGAATTCCTTAATTTGTAGATGCCACTTTAGAATTCAGATCCTGTTCTTTGGCCAAAACTTGAAGCCAATCTTTCTGTTATATCTGTTATTATAATCATCCAATCAGGTTCAGGATCTCCATGTATGACTGAACACTGTGGAGCTTAGAAGTGGAATGTAATCCCTGGTGGTTAATCTTACTTTTGGAAGGGTGATTTGTCATCATATGCACAATTTTGATAGGTGTCCAGTGGAGATCCATGTCAGGCAAGGTTGTTGCTGCTGTCAATGGGATTCTAAGTTTACATGGTGGTGCCTGGTTGGTCTTAGGATTGTAATGAAAATTGTGTATGGAGGGAAGTTAAATGCTTCTTTGTATCTTAGTCAATAAGCAATTCTATTTCCGAAGTCTAAAGACTAGGGGGGTTTTATGTGGTCAAATTTTAACTACTGGTCGTATGTTTGGATATGATAGCCATGTTGTCAACTTAATAGAAGGGGTGATGAAGGGATGATGGTTGGACAAGTGAGTATTCTCTGAACTGTGCTAGAAAAATTTAAAATGACAACGGCAGAGAACCCAAATATACTTGAGTGAAGCAACCCATGTGTTTTATAACACCTTAATTGTAAGATTTTATATATCTTTTTCTGAGCTGAAATTCTATAACATGGATGAATGTTGTTAAACCCAAAGTTTTGGGACTAAGGCTTTGTTGTTGTTGGATGAGGATTGTTAAGTGGCTTGCATCTTCTTCATTACTGTCTTCTATGTTTTACTTGTAAAATTGCTGTTTAGTACTAGGCACTGTTTGGAGGTTGCAAGATAATTTTGTTTTGACCGAAGATGCCAATATATATGAATTTCAGGAAGACTTTTATGCTGTGGTAGACTGGGCTTACAAGATTGATCCTTTACGTTGCATATCAATGCATGGAATCACTGAGCGCTATCTCTCAGGTCAGAAAGCCGATGCAGCGGGATTTGTACGTCTCTTGCTTGGTGACCTAGAGTCAAGAATTTCCATGCAGTTCAGTCGAGTAAGATTTAACTTTCAAGGAGAAACAGATTATCGCCATATACATTAAGAGCATGATCTTTACCTATTTAACTTGTGAATTGTGTTGCAGTTTGTGGATGAAGCTTGTCACCAGATTGAAAGAAATGAGCGCAATGTTAGGCAGATGGGTGTCCTCTCATACATCCCCAGGTAAAGTAGAAACCTTGCTTATCCTTATTTTGTTTGATGCAAATTAACAACTTCTTGTGATTATGGCAATTGGAAATTTGTACATTACATTTTCCGGTTAGCTGATAGATGTAGAAGCAATGGAATATCTTCATTGTATATGTTTAACTTTCAGTCTTCTGTGTACTGAATTTATAATTCTGTAACTTTCTGCTGATAGATAAAGTTTTTTTCTTTTTTTTTTTTAATAAAAATATTCTTAATGGTCCTGGTCCTGGTCTTGATGGATTCACTATCCCACATATCCCCCATAACACCCCTTAAAACATCCCTTTGCAACTTTTCAATCCTATTAGCCACACTTGTAGGAAGAGTATACAAAGATGATTAATAAGTAGGAAGGCTCAAAAGCATACTCTTAAATAAAGTCAACCGACCTCCTTTAGAGAGATAGAGTTTCCTCCACCCCACTAGCCTCTGATCAACTTCTCCAAGATAGGATTCTAAATAGCTGTCAACTTGTACGAGGCGTGATTCCTGGTGTGGGGGACAACTGCTAAAGGAGTTCCCTTAATTATTTTGAATAGCATTTGATACGGAGGCATCAATGGCAGGCCACTAAACTCATCACTAGGATATCATTTTTGTCCAAACAATTCACCAATCAAAAAAAAGTTTTTTCCAAACAATTCAGGATTAGGAGCTGGAATTCATGGCAACTTTTATAGATCTTATTTATTCTAGTCCGATATACCAGAGTGGAGTGGATACACATCATTGGAATCCTTTCTAGGCCTTATTTACTTACAAGTGTCATGTGGGATAGAATGGGAGTGGTACGTTTGATGTTTTCTCTTATTACAAGGCTATTCGTGGTACTTATTTTAACTCATTCCCTTGGAAGAGTATATGGCATGTCAATGCTCCAAGGGGGGTGTCTTTTATTTGTGTGGACATCAGCTTGGAGTAAGATTCTTACTAATGATGATGATGCTGTATGTGTCAGTGTATTGGTGAAATGGTGGATCATTTATTGCTCCATTTTAACGTTGCTTATGCTTTGTGGAGTAAAGTATTTAAGATGTTTGAGGTTCAGTGGGTGATGCCATTGAATGTAGCAGACCTGTTATTTGGATGGAGAAATTGGTTTGGGAAACACTATTTGGATGTTTGAAATCTTACTCCATTGTATTTGATATAGCGTGGAGGGAACAGAATAGCCATATGTTTGAGGACATTGCGAGACCTCTAAATCAATTGAAGTCCTTGTTGATTCGTACCTTGTTTGAATGGTCTCGCACATGGGGTTTTACACATTGTACTTCCATTTTTGAGTTTTCAAACTCTATTCAATTTTTTTTTCTATTTCTTGTAATTTTTAAAAATACTTTGTGTTCATCATTGTGAACACGAAGTAATCTTCTATTTCAATCAAACATTATTACTTTAAAAAAAAAAAAGAGATAAAATGTGTTTGAGGTCAAATCCTATTAAACTCTACTCTTTTTTTTTTTGATAGGTAACAAATCCTATTATAAACTCTGACACCCATTGACCTGGTCTTCCTTCCCTTGGAAAAGTTTGTGGAAGCCTAAAGTCCCTACTAAGGTGGCAGTTTTTCTTTGGACTGCAACTTTGGGGAAATTCTTGACTATTGATAACCTTAGGAGACCCATACTTGTCATAGACTGGTATTGAATATGTAAATCAACTGGGGAAACTATAAACCACCTGCTTCTTAATTGCCCCGTCAAGAACTTTTGAGTATTGTATTTGTTTTGTTTGGGGTCTTGTGGGTTATGCCAAAGGGTGTGGAGGAGCTTCTAGTCAGTTGGCAAGGCAGGTTCGGTAGAAGCAGCAATAGTGTGATTTGGAACAAGATTCCCCTCTGTATCATGTGGTGTCTTTAGTGTTAGCAAAATGCTAGGACTTTTGAGAGACATGAAAAATCTATTCCAGATCTCAAGCTTTGTTTCCTCAAATCGTTATTTGAGTGGATAAATGCTTACTCTTTGTTTTCTTTTGCTATTATGTTTGAGATGCTTGATTTGTGCTTAATTTTGGTGTGCTTTGTGTACATATCCTTGTACCAAGATGTCACAAAGTTGGCAAGTAATGAGCTAAGAGTAGTTATGCTTTGCAACTTGATTTGACAACCTGAAAACATATGGTTACTGAGGCTGGTAATCTCTGCATATTAATTGACTGTGGATCGTGATACATGAAGTAGTGAGGAATTCTTATTTAGCAGAAATGTTTTGTGGTAATGTTCACTCAAACTATTTCAATAATCTGTTGCCTGTCAATATTTTAGGCTGCACATACTGGATTCAGAAATATTTTTTTTTTTGATAAGTATACTGGATTCAGAAATATTTCCCAAATATTCTAAATTTTTATTTATTTATTTATAAGTAGATGTTCTAAATTGTTATTGATGCTCAGTTTGAAATTTTTACAAAAAAAAGTGTAACATAATTATTGAAGATATTACTCCTGCTAGAATGGTTTTGTAGAAGAAAGTTAATTTGCTTCTAAAATGAAGACCATAGGTTAAATTTGAATATTCTTTGAATTAAATGAGGTTTTATTTATTTAAAAAAAAAAGTAACCAGTTCACTTAGATGTTGAAGCACTTTTATCTGTTTGTGAATGCGGTGTCATAAATTGGAAAAAGTGACTGTTCATCCCCCTGGACTTATTATCTTGATGATTAAGTTGTCCTTGGCTTTTGCATACTTAAAATTAATTTTACCTTTTGGGTGTAGAACCCTTTCTTTTATAAGGTTATGTGGTTTCTTTGAGTTTCCTTACTATTTGATGGGTCCGGGATTTTCTTGTGGTCCAAAAGCTCATATCAGATTGATTAATGTAGAGATTGGGGAAATTAAAATGGTTTTGCATGTATGACTGTACAGTATAATTACATTGTAAATATCAATTTTAAATTTATATACATTAAATAATTTTTTTTGAGGCATTATATTAATAAATTGTCCTCATTATTTTGCATAGATTTGCAACTCTTGCAACGCGTATGGAGCAGTACATCCAGGGACAATCTAGGGATTTGGTAGATCAAGCATACACAAAATTTGTGAGTGCTTTCTTCTCAGACATGTACTCATGAAATTGTTGTAGAGAGTGCTACAGGGCATCAAACAATGTATTGATTTTATCACATAGCTAAAAAATAATAATAATAATAATAGTAAAAACAGTAATGAATTAAAGTATTAATTCGTTAATTATCAACTGTTGGCTTCCTTGAAAGGAATATTTTTTTGGCTTTCTGCTGATAAGTGATGATGGGAGATGGTGGTGAACCTATCCTTTGCAAGTCTTCACCCAGACAAGAACTGATACTGATGAAAGAATTTTAGTGCTGTTAATAACCTTGGTCCACCTGACCTTTTTTGCATCAAGAAATACAGTGTTTTTTTTAATTTTTTATTTACATATTTTATCAAATCAAATCTGTAACTAGAGCTGCTGGTAGTATGATAATTATTGCAGATGATATATTTTGCATGTTGGTTTGATTTTGTTATTTTATTGCATGTAATATGTTGGGTTCGTTGATTTGATTTTCTAATGGAACTTTTGCGTTAGGGATTTTTGGTTCTCACTTACATTGGGAAGTTTTTTTACAGGTTAGCATAATGTTTGTTACATTGGAGAAGATTGCACAAACAGATCCAAAATATGCTGATATTTTTCTGTTAGAAAACTATGCAGCTTTTCAGAATAGGTAGTTTACCTTTCCTCAAGCACAGTTACAATTTGATCTTCTTAGTGTTTCTCAAGGGCAAAATATATGCTTGGAATCGCTAGTTAGTTCATTTAGCTGATTAGAAGCTGTTACGTGCAGCTTGTATGACCTAGCCAATGTGGTGCCCACATTAGCCAAATTTTATCACCAGGCGAGTGAAGCTTATGAGCAAGCTTGCACTCGTCATATCAGCGTGATTATTTACACTGTGAGTGTGCCTACATTACCTTTTTTTCCTAGTTTTTCCACTTTTGAGCATTCCTTGACATTTTATTTGGAATGTCCACATCCTCAATATTTTACTTTTGGGTTATGCTGCAGCAATTTGAACGCCTTTTCCAGTTTGCTAGAAGAATCGAGGATTTGATGTACACAATCACGCCGGAAGAGGTTAGTGTGTTAGTGATTGTATCATCCTATGCTCATAATTTGTTAAGCATGTTCAATCTGTTAGCTTCTTAGAAAATCTTAAATTACTTGCTTTGTAGAACATCCCATGTTCTTTGCATAGAAGCAAAACACTATATGAATGCCACTGACTTGGTCTGAGTGATGTTATCTTATTTATAAAAATAAATTTAAATTAAAAGGGATGTTTAAGTTAAAAGCTTTTTTTTTTTGTTTGTTAATATATATCCAATTTTTCTGACCAGTTGATCCTTAATAAACTTAAAAGGGATATTACATGTCTCCAAGAATATTGTTTCAACGTATGGGATTATGGAGCAAGTTTGGCATGCCAATGGCCTTATGGCCCAGTGGCATTCGTCTCCTTGTGTAAGGTTTAGTTCAAGGGGTCAAATCCCCTTATCTATAAGGAAAAAGAAAAAGAAAAAATGTTGCATCAATTAGATTAGAGGTTGGGCCTTGATGCGATGGCAAGTGCCTTCCACCAAAATTAACAAGTCACATGTTCAAGTCCAGAAATCAGCATCTCTCTCCCCCACACTTGTTATTACTAACTAGGTACGACCTTGTTAGTAATAAATGTCATTCAACACACTTCTGCCATATTCTTCTATTTAATGGAATTTCGAAACTGTCCATGGTATTATTCTCCATGTTAAAACTTACATCAGAAAGCACTTATTGCTCCACCACAAAGGTAATATTGTTCTAGTTTTCTTTTAAATAGAGATGTCATAACTAAAAAATGTTTGTTTCTAGTGGTTGTTATGCCTTTTAATTGGTGGTAGCTTCTTCTTCTTCTTCTTCTTCTTTTTTATTTTTATTTATTTATATTTTTTTATTTTTAATTACTATTACCTACTTGTTTACTAATTTCCCTGATGTTATGGCTCAAATCATGTGCCTTCACGAATTTCAGATCCCATTCCAGCTTGGGTTGTCAAAAATGGATCTCCGGAAAATGTTAAAATCCACTTTATCTGGGGTAAGTGGCTACTGTTAGATTATCCCTTCCGTAGTTTCAAACATGCTTTGGTAATAATGTTGTGGCTTCTTTGATACAGGTTGACAAGTCCATCAGTGCTATGTATAAGAAGTTGCAGAAGAATTTAACTTCAGAGGAACTGTTGCCTTCTTTATGGGATAAATGCAAGGTAAATTGTATCTTCTTTTCTAAAGCACGTTCAGGGCTTAGTATTTTAAGGCTCCTTTGTGAGTTCTTTGGCATTATGATAGATAGATATTTGGATGTTTCAAAAATCTAATATTTTGATCAATTGGAGGACAAAGTGTAGAGGAACCAAATTTTGAAATGGAATATTGGTCTAAAAATGTGCAATGCCCAAAGGAACAAAAGAAAACCTCCTGACCAACCTAATTTCTACTAGCAATAATCATTAATCTTGTGACCTATACTATCAAAGATACATTCAATCATAAGTAGGAATCATTGTTGTCTTGATGGTAATAGTTTTGCGGCCATGTTAGGTGGTGAATCTCCTAAATGACTTTTATTTCCTTTACCTCTTCCCTTGGTTGTCCTTTATTTTTTATTTTATTTTATTTTATTTTTTCTGATTCTTATGATTTGAGGTAGTTATGAAGGGATTCAGCTCCAAAATTATTTTTAAGAAAAAATAAATGAAGTAGTTATGAAGGGATAAGAAGATTGCTAAGTAGATATCTTAGGCCATTTAGTATGGCTCAGTGGTAATGACCCCTTGGTAATGACATTCTTTGTGGTGCCATATATTTGTGGTTTAAACCCCACATCTCCCCTCTCCCACTATCTACCTATAAAAACGTGTAGATATCCTACATTCGCATAAGTAGTTTTTGATGTTGGATTACACTTCATCTGTTTAAGGCTTTTAAGGAATTAAATCTATATAAGGTATTCATTGAAGTTAAGATGCTGTTTTGGATTCGGTTTGTATCAGCAAAATTTTGGATACACTGTACACCATTAATGAGCTCAGCATTTTTTTGTTGATTTTAATATCTAATGGAGGTTGTTTTATATTTTTCCAGAAGGAGTTTCTAGACAAGTATGAAAGTTTTGTTCAACTTGTTGCCAAGATTTACCACCCCTCAGAGAACATCCCCACTGTCTCAGAAATGAGAGATCTTCTGGCCAACTTGTAGAGAAGAGCGTTTTGTAAAATCCTGAATAGTTTGTGTTTTAGTAGATAGGTGTTTTAGCCCGATGTAATCATTCATTTAATCCATTTTTCTATATAAATTGATTTTGGGACAGGCATTTCAAGTGTCTTTTATCGAAATAGGTTAAATAAAACTCTAGTGTACAATTCTCACAGCGCACTGTATAATATTCTTGTGTTTTTGTATATGGCTGTTTTCCACCATTCAGTTTAGGCCCTTGATTCAATTGTCAAACTAATCCCTAAGATTTAAATTTTAGGTGAAATTTCACTATTGGTCCCTAAAGTTTACTTGCTCCTTTTAGTCTCAAAAGTTTCAAATGAGTGTTATTGGACCCTTAAATATAAAAAGAGAGTGCCTTTAGTATAGTTAACTTCCGTCAGTTTTCTTTTGCTTATGTGTCTAACATAAAAATGATGTGGCAAATTTCTATTATTAAAAAATTACACGTAATCATGGCCCTAACCCAAACCCAAATAGAAAGGGGTTCTTAAATGAGTTTTTCCCTTCTTCTCTAGCTGCTTGGCATGCCCAAACACCATTGACAATAACAATCTCAATCCACCAACAATAACTACCTTGTTGCAAAATGAAATCTATTTATTCAACTCTAAGGGTGTGTTTGGTAGAGTGGATTTTAGGGATGATGAAAAAAAATAAAAATAAAAAAAGAAAAAGAAAAATAAAAAGAAAACTTTTTGAAGAGTGTTTGGTTGAGAGGGGGAGGGGGAAAAATGATGGTGGGGCTCAAGTGTTTTTTCCTTAGGCCTATCAAAAAGCAAAATGAAAAGAAAACTAGGTGGGAGGAATTTAATAGAGAAATGACGAAAATGTCCATGTGCAAGCACATGGGCTTTGTACGTTGTTGTTGTTTTTTTTTTTTTTTTTTTTTTTTTTGTGTTTTTGTTTTTCTTTAGAAGATTTTTTTTTGGACATGATTTTTATTTTTAAATAAATTTGGGTGATTGCTTTTTTTCTTTTTTTTTTCTTTTTTGTCACTTTTTGGTTTTAATTGGGCATCATTTTTTAACAAAGGTATATGAGTAAATTTATACAGATTCAAATTTTTCATCCTTTCACTTTTCCACTCCCAACCAAACAAAAAAGAGAGAAATTAAAATATTTTCTATCCTCTTATTTTTCCACCCCTCCAACCAAAAAGACCCTAAAGATAAAAATTGGCAATAATAGTATAGTATGAACAAACTCAGCCAAAGCAAAATGAAATCTAATTTCAAGTCCATAAAGGTAACAAATGGCAATAGTAAGAACAAACCCAACAAAAGCCAAATGAAATTTGATTTCAAGTCCGTCTCAAAACACAGAGAGAGAGAGAGAGAGAGAGAGAGAGAGAGAGAGAGAGAGAGAGAGAGAGAGAGAGAGAGAGAGAGAGAGAGAGAGAGAGAGAGAGAGAGAGAGAGAGAGAGAGAGAGAGAGAGAGAGAGAGAGAGAGAGAGAGAGGATTTTGCACAACTCTAATGGCCTGTTTGGAAGTTTAGAGAGAGGGGAGAGTAGAGGGGAGTAGAAGAGAGGAGAGTAGTGGGGAGGAGAGTAGAGGGGAATAATTATTTTTCACCTTGTTTGGATGTTTTTAGAATTAGTAGAGAGAAATGAGAGGAAATGATTTAAATAGACACATTTACCCTTATTTTAAAAATGAACTTACAATATTAGTTTATGATTAATTTATTAGATTAAATAATTATTTAATCAACATTTTAATTCCATCAAATACTACTTATAAAAGTATAAAACTACTATTATAAAATAATTTCTATTACCTCAAAATAAATTCTAACAAAAATAAAAATAAATTCAAAAATTCATTGAATCTTAGCAAAACCCAGAACGATATCATTGACGTAGCAAAACCCAGAAGCCTCAAGCTTCTTCGCATGGTGGATGGAGCCCACCGGCCCAGTTGAAAGCGATATCGGCGTCGCCACGGTTGAGCTTGACGGCGGTGCCGATAGACCTGCTGGCGGAGGACTGATAGAAGTAGCTCACGCGTCGCTTCTTCGTGTCGGGTCCCGATGGGAGCGACGCGCCACCATGCTTTGTTCCATCATCGAAAACTCAAATCGCTCACTTTTCTCTCTTTTCTTCAAGTCGAGGACGTCAGACAAAGGTAAACTTCCACTCATGATTTCGACGAAGATGAACGCCGACTCGTTCGAATCGGAGATGGAATCGGAATCGGTTTTGGAGGAGCGTGGTTTTGGTGGCATCAAAATCACTGATGAGGTTTAGGCTTTCGCGAGGAATATGAGGATGCATCTAGAGACGGGGTTGGATTTTCCAATTGATGAAGGAGAAGACTTGGACCGGATGTGGGTTTTTTTCTATGGAAACAAACAGGAAGTCAATGCTTAAATTTTCTCAGGAAACAATCAAACATTATTTATAAAATCTGTGTGTAATTTTGTTAATTTAGAAAGGATAAATTAGGGAATTTACTTTGACAATAATTTATCTACTTTACTCTCCCTCCAAATTTCTCCAATTTGGGGGAATTAAAAATGAGGGGTTAGAGAGAGTTGAAACCCCTCCAAATCCCTCCCCCTCCTTCCTTAAAAATCTTCCAAACAAGGTAATCGGATTACTCTCCCTCCCTCTACTCTACTCCCCCTCCATTTTTTAACATCCAAACAGGCCATAAGCTTTAAATGAGAACTGATTTCAGAGGGTCAGACTTAGGTCCAGTGTCAGTAATACTAGATCTGTTGAGATGATGACGTATGTCCACTTTTGGACACGTGTCACTATTTGATCTGGTCCAGTGCACTAGATGCATTGGACCTAAACCAAGTCCGATTTCAAATTGCAAACCTCTATTTAGCTTTTCAAATCTTTCAAATTATAAAATTCAAATTTTCAAATCCTTCAAGTTAAAATTTTTGGGGTTCACTTCGCTTATCATTGTTTCAATTTCATAATAGGAAAGTGTAGGAAAGTGCAAGAAAAGGTTAAGATAAGGTTTTAGAAAGGAGACTAATGAGCTGTGACGAATTTCATTAATTTTTTTCTTTCTATTTTAAGACTTTCTCAATATCAACGGTTCATTAAATATTGTTTAAAGAAAGTTGAAAGACATGAACCAATATCCAGGTCAGATTTTAAAATTTGAGTTTCAGAGATGGGTTGCGTTGTTAGTGTTGGGTATGCCAAGCAAATTGAGAAGAAGGGAAAAACCCATTTATTTGGGTCAGGTTAGACCTATGCTTAAGTGTAATTTTTTAAAATAATTTTTAAAAATTACCGTATCATTTTTCTGTTAAACATAGGTAAGTAAATAAACTAATCGAAGTCAACATAAGGCTCAAATAGTGCTCTCTATTTAAACTTCAAAAAAGACCAATATTGCAAATCAACGGTGTAATTCTTCTCCATTATTATTATTATTATTTTTTTTAAATAGTGTAATTCTCCTTATTTATTTATTTATTTTTATACCTTATCTAACCTTTTACTATTCTGTTTTGACTAGTGAAGGAATCATAATCCTAATCGTATTTAAACACTTCGCTTAAGGGATATCTTATTAGGGTTTTCTATCTCGCTCTAGTGTATTTTTACTTTGTTTTCTCGGCCATGGACTCCGGCGATGAAATCAACATCTATAGTGACAATGAAGTCAACGATTATGACGGCGAAGATGCAAACAACACTGACTGCAACTATGACTCCTTGATCATGGAAGAGGACTCTATGGATTCCGATGATTCTTATACTAAAAAGACTCGTCTTGAAGGGCCTAAAGACCAAAACTACACTGTGTTGAAGCAATCAGATATACGTGAACGCCAAGAGAACACTATTGCCGAAGTTGCCACGATTCTCTCGGTATCAGAAGCCGCCGCAACAGTTTTACTCCGTCACTATAATTGGAGTGTTAGTAAGGTTCACGAGGCATGGTTTGCTGACGAAGATCGAGTCAGAAAAAACCTGGGCTTATTTGATAAACCCATCATCGAAATTCCATGTGACAGTGAAATCATGTGTGGAATATGTTTCGATTTGTTTCCACGTGATGAAATTGTCTCAGCCGCATGTGGTCATCCTTATTGTATCGAATGCTTTCGATATTATATTAGCACTTCTATCAACGATGGTCCTGGATGTTTGATTCTGAGATGCCCCGACATGACTTGTTGTGCGGCTATAGATGGAGACATGGTTAATAAGTTAGTTTTGGACGAGGAAAAGAATAAGTATTCGACCTATCTTTATAGGTCTTTTGTCGAGGAGAACAAGAAGATCAAGTGGTGTCCTGGTCCGGGATGTGAGTACGCTATTGAGTTCGATGATAATCATGGTTGGGACGTGACTTGTACTTGTGGTTTTATGTTCTGTTGGAATTGTGTTGAGGATGCTCATCGACCTGTGGATTGTGAAACTGTGGCTAATTGGATAGCGAAGGACCATGATGAATCTGAAACCATGAATTGGATATTGGCTAAAACAAAGCCTTGTCCCAAGTGTGCAAGACCAATTGAAAAAAAAGGAGGGTGTATGCACATGACATGCAATCCACCTTGTAATTATGAGTTTTGCTGGATATGTCTTGGTGATTTGGATAATCATTGGAACTGTAATGGTTATAAGGAAGATAAGAAAAAAGAGGTAGAAAAGGCAAAGAGAGATATAAAGAAATACAATCATTACTATGAAAGATGGGCAGCTAATAACTTGTCAAGGCAAAAAGCTGTTTCAACCTTGCGTACAGTGATAACCAAGCAGATTGAGGAGCTTAGTGAGATGCATGACAAAACCCAATTTCAGCTTGGGTTCATATTAGAGGCTTGGCAACAAATAGTTGAATGTAGAAGAGTGTTGAAGTGGACCTATGCATATGGGTACTATCTGCCTGAGGATGAGAAGGCTAAGAAGCGGCTTTTCGAGTTTTTGCAAGGGGAAGCAGAAGCTGGTCTTGAAAGGCTTCATGGATATGCTGAGAAGGAAGTGAGGCAGTTTCTCAAAGATCCTGAGCCTGAGGGATCAGTAAATTTCGAAGAGTTCGAGCTAAAGCTGAAGAGCTTAACCGGAATTACTAAAAATTACTTTGAGAAGTTGGTTAGAGCATTAGAGAATGGCCTATCAGAGGTGCAAACTTTCGAGTATTGGAATTGTGATCTGTGTACTTTTGCCAATTCCTGGGAAAACGTAACTTGCGAGATGTGTCAAATGCACCTGTGAAAGATATTTCAGCATCTCTTTGTGGTGAAGGGAAGCACTATTACTATTTATTTAGGTTCTATCTATTTCCAAATTTAAATAATCTATTTTAGATCCATTAAGTTGTTCTTTCATCTTTGTAATCTCTCATTGCTCTATTTATCCGATTATTGTTGATATTAATGGTTTTACAATCTTTATCTTTTGGAGATCGTCCCATATGTTTTTGGTGAAAATTATTTTTATCTCCTCTACTCCATGCTCTGATTAAACAATTTTGTTTAATAAATTGTTTGTTCTGAGTATTCTGACCCTAGCTTTATTTTTCGAATTGAGGACAAAGATAAGTAGATAGCATTACTCATAATGTGTACAATTATGGTACAAATATGCAAATAGCATTACTCATAAATAGTGCATATAGCATTGCTCATGAAAAATTTAATAAAAAATTTAAAAAGGTTTGTTTTAATTTTAGATAATTGTTGGAGAAACCTATAGATCGAGGTCTTAATTAAACCCACCAAAATCATCATCTTAATTATTAGTGAAACTTGCAAGGCTTTGCTTATGTACCCTACAAAAATTTTAAGGGTAAGAAAAGAGAGAGTAATGTAGTGGAGACCAAAATGAAGAACACAAGTTGAGTTGTAAGTTTGAAAAACCAACGTGCCGCACTAATCAGTTACACCATCATCAGTAGCTTTTCAAATTGGCTCAAATTTTGTAAGATTCTATGTCGATGTTATTGTTGATTTTGTGTATTGTGATATTATTGTATTTTTAAGGTTTTTTTATATTATAATTTTCTTATTTTTTTTCATGAAGTCAAACCCCTAAAAATGTTTCCCATAACATTTTCAAGAACAAGAAGCAATCAAACATTAGAAACAATTTTTATTTTTATTTTTATGACGTTGAAACTCACCAAGGCAAAGCCCTTTGGATGGTACCCCCAGAGAGTAAACCATGAATACATGACCCTACTTGCCAAAATTGTGTATTTGCTAATTCAAGGAAATTCTTTGTGGGGGTTGAACCCAGAATATTTGAGTCTACAACTCACCTCAAGCCTCCAAATCACTAAGTTGCACCCTGATGGATAAAAAAAATATATTTTCACCTAGTGAAAATATTTTACACTGATTAAACACATTCAATCATAGAATAGTACAAGAAAAAACTTCGTACTTTACAACTCCAATACAAAGGACCATAAAAGGTACACTCTAGTCTCACTTTGGCCACATGAAGTCATTCTTAAACAACTTTACTTTTAAGCTTCGTTTGGTTGGAGGTGAAATAGGAAGGGTGAAAAAAAAAAGGCGTAAATGCACTTTTTGTCCCTACATTTTGACTTTTTTCCATTTTAGTTTCTACATTTTATTTTTACTACTTTTAGTCCCTAAACCAATTAACGCTCTTCATTTAAGTCCTTAAAGCACCATTCCGTCGCCAAACTAACGGGGAAACTGACAAATGAATAAAATAATAATTTTTTTTCCACATTGGACAATAAAATAATAATTTTTTTTCCATCACCAAGTACGTGTTGGCTCTTTTCTTCGTGTTTTTGCTAGCCAATCGAGGTGTTGTCCATCTTGCCCGATGTCAAGCCTACAAGCACGAATCCCATGTTGGGCGCCTTGACTCAAACCATCATATATACTTATCGCATGGGTTTTGCTTATTTAGGTTATGTTTGGATGCATATTTTTCATCACTCAATTTCCGTCACTCATCACTCATCACTTATCACTTATCACTTTAAAATACTACACCCGTTTGGCACCATCACTTAGTTACCATCACTCAATATTTTTCACACTATTTGTGGGCTCCATACTTGTCAGTCAATGTAGCTTTTTTTTTTCCCCAGTACCCAGAAACCCGAAACAGAAAGGAAAAAAAAAAGAAAAAAAAAAAGAAAGAAGAAACCCAGATCACTCGAACCAAGTGAAAAAAAAAAAAAAAAAAGAAGAAGAAGAAGAAAGAAACCCAGATCACCGAACCCAGTGAAAAAGAAAAAGAAAAAAGAGAACCCAGAAACTGAACCTAGTGAAAGAAGAAGGAAAAAAAAAAAAAAAGAAGAAGAAGGAAGAACACTTGAGACCGAACCCAGGAGAAGAAAGGAAAAAAGAAAAAGAAAAAAAAGAAGACACTTGAGACCGAACCCAGGAAAAAAAAAAAGAAAAAAGAGAAGACACCTAAGACCGAACCCAGGAGAAGAAAGAAAGAAAAAGTAGATTGGTCAAAAGGTGCAGCTGAGTTATGACTAATGGGTCCTCTATATGTGTTTAATTACAAAAATGTCATTCAGTTATGAGTTATGGAAACTGAAAACAGCTAAAATATGTTTTCAGTTTCCATAACTCATCACTCAAAAATCAGAAAATTGAGTGATGGAAATAGAGTTATGGAAACAGGGTGATGGTGGTGCCAAACAGACTTCTCGCTATGGGTCCCACCATTTTTGAGTTATGAATTATGGAAACAGGCCATCCAAACACCCCCTTAGTTATGCTCTCTGTCATGTCCTTCAACCTTGGAATCTTCATAACCGCCCTGGCTTCCATTTCTAACAGGTACCCAAAAATTACAAAAGCATAAATCAAATTATTCACCAACAAACACATCCTAGTATTTCCAATCCTCATAAAATCCTATACCTAGAAACACACACACACACACAGTGAACAAAAAATAGGAAACTGCAGGGACAACATATAGTTCATTTGCTAATTGCTAGGACCCAATGTTTTGTAGAAAGTGATGGTAATTGTGATAGGGTCAACTATGGAACAATATCCTTTGTTTTGTAGAAAGTGATGGTAATGGTGATAGGGTTAACTATGGAACAATGCCCTTTGTTTTGTAGAAAGTGATAACCTTATATATGTATAATCAATGTAGCATAATTTTTTCAATGCAATAGGTTTTATTTGTATTACTGAGTTTTTTTTTTTTTTTTTTTTTTTTTTTTTTTTTTCAATGCAGCAGGTTTTATTTGCAGTAGAAATTTTAGCAGCATAAATTTAATGCAGCAGAAATTTTAGCAACTGTTTTTCTGTTAACACATCACAATTTTAATGCCTACCCACAAACTATGAAAATCCACATATTACTTAAACATGAGTTTGAACTTTGAAACCATTCCCCTAAGTCTGCTATGAATTATGTAGTAACAGGGGTAGGGGTATTGGCTAATTGTTTCTGCTTTAACACAAGTCTGTAATGGCCTTTTCATTTTGCTGTCAATTTTTTTATTTTTATTCTCATTATGTTTTTTGGTATATATATACCAATTATGAGTGTGTTCTCCCGTATAAGTATTTTCTTACCTAGTGAGGTTGGGACCTAATATAGTCCCTAGTTTATAAAAACAGCTGGTATGTGAGTGAGTGGATCCTAGCAATTAGCAAATGAACTATATGTTTTCCCTACAGTTCCCTATTTTTTGTTCACTGTGTGTGTGTGTGTTGTTTTCCAGGTATAGGATTTTATAATGATTGGAAATATTGGGATGTGCTTGTTGGTGAATAATTTGGTTTATGCTTTTGTATATTTCGGGTACTTGTTAGAAATGGAAGCCAGGGCGGCTATGAAGATTCCAAGGTTGAAGGACATGACAGAGAGCATGACTAAGTAAGCAAAACCCATGCGACAAGTATATATGATGGTTTGAGTCAAGGCACCTAGCATGGGATTCGTGCTTGTAGGCTTGACATCGGGCAAGATGGACAACACCTTGATTGCAAAGGCTAGCAAAAACACGAAAAAAAGAGACAATACGTACTTGGTGACGAAAAAAAAAATTTTATTTTATTGTCCAACGTGGAAAAAAATTTATTATTTTATTCATTTGTCAATTTCCCCGTTAGTTTGGTGGCGGAATGGTGCTTCAAGAACTTAAATGAAGAGCGTTCATTGGTTTAGGGACTAAAAGTGGTAAAAAAAAATATAGGGACTAAAATGAAAAAAATTCAAAATGTAGAGACTAAAAGTGCATTTATGTAAAAAAAAAAAAAAGGTGAGAGAGGTGTTTGGTTGGGAGGGAGAGTGGAAGGAAATTTTGGTGGGGCCTAGGTTTCTCACCGGGCCCACTAAAATCCCATCTCTCTAATTTGGAAAGGAAACTTGGGGGACTTTATTTCAACCTATTCAATTACATTTTTGCCCCTCTTTTTGTAACGTTGAACATGAAAATCTTAGGTAACCATTGGCATTTGACTTTGCTTCAACCAACTTAGTAATATTTCTTGTTTTTTAGTTCACGTTGTTCATCACTTTTTTCTTTTTATTTTTTTTAATAATTATTTCTTTTTCTTCTTCTTCTTGTTTTCACCCCTCGTTTTGTATTTTTCATCTTTTTATTTTTCTGTTTTTTCTATTCATTGTTCGTTCACTTCGTTGTTTGGTTTTTTTTTTTTTTTTTTTTTTTTTGCTCATCTCACTTTTTGTCTTCTTCTATCTTTTGTTTTTATCAATTTCTTCCATAGTTAGCTCCTCATTTTTTTTTTTTTTTCACCAGTTTTGGATCCGACTTCTGCATTATAAAATAATAACTTAAAAAAAAAGTGAAGTGTCCATATATAATTTTTTTTGAAATAAGTGTATAAAAAATTGTGTTGTCTTTTGTTTTATTTAATAGGGACATAATTGTAAATTTATATCAACTTCATTTTTCATAATTTTCCATCTCTCTACTTTTCCATCCCCCCAACCAAACATATATGAGAGAAAACTAAATTTTTTTATATCCTCTCACTTTTCTATCCCCTTCTAATTTTCTATCATTCTACTTTTTCATATCCCTTCAACCAAACGGACTCTTAAAGTCTTTCATTTTTTATAATGATAAAATGGATGACAAATTCAAAACCAAAGTAAATAATTCAATCTTTTCAATTTGATTGGCAAAAGTTCTCATTTCTAATGAGCTTAGTTCCATGAATACCCTTTTACCCTTATAAAGATGAAGAATTACATGTAATATGCAATATTTGTTCAATTGATTTGGAGTGTACAAATTAGTAAAAAAATTATGGTTGAATTAAACATTTACAATAGAAATTAACAAATTCTCCAATAATAAAAAATTATGTCAATCAATATGACAAACGAATATATTCAAACATTTTCGAGTATCTATTTTCTTAGGTATATGCAATCCCTTAGGATCTCAAGATGTTGGTAAGAGGTTTCAAATCCAAAATTTCATTCATATCATGAAACTTAAGTCATGTTAATCAATATAATTATTAAATGCAATACTTTTTTGTTTAATTATGACCTAAATATGGTCAATTAGTTTAGTAAAACCAAACTAACATAAAATATTCCTATAACATAAATAATTAATTAAATTCAAGGAATCCTAATATATTTGATTCTTGTATTTCATAATTTTCAAATATCAAAATATAAATTAGAGAAATGTTAACGGATATCCTAGGGTCATTTGTTAGTGAATCATTTTAAGAAAGTTTTATGGGTAAAAAAAAAAAAAATTAATGTTTTAACAGTTTTTTCTATTTTCCTTAAAAATAGTGTAAAAACTTTCCTAAAATAATTTGTTAACAATTGTTTTAAGGGCAACCGTTAGTAAGACCTTATAAATTATATCGAATGACCTAATAATTATATTTTTTGGGCAAGTATAGGGATCTGCAACTATTTGTAATAAAAAAGAAAAACTTAAATAAACCCTAAGAATTTTTTTTAGAACATTTTGTCTACCTTTACTCCCTTTTTTTTTCTTTTTTTCTTTTTTAATAACTAAAACATGTTTGTTTCGTTTACAAGACTTACAAATAATTCTAATAAACATTAAAAAAAAAAAATCTATAATTTTTGCTACAATTATCTTATGTTGTAGACTGTGATTAACCGTCTATTCACATAAACCATCACTTTTTCTCCATCGCTTACTGTTTGCCATATATACAATTGTAACAAAAATTGTGGTTTTTTTTAGAGTAGTGCTAGGACTATTGAAATTGACATAACTTTGTGTTACAACTTGTTGTCTGACGAGTTGTGATTAGTGAAAGTGTGTCCTCACATGACTCACTATCACACCTTCACCAATCACAACTCGCCACGTGGTAAGTTGTGGCACAAATTTGTGTCAATTTCAATGGTCTAGCATTATTATTATTATTTTTTAACGTATTTACGAATTTTTTTGACCTTTTACTGTTGGTTTTATTCCACGGATACCTTTTACTATTCTTTTTGGACTAATAGAGGAATCATAATCAATAATCCAATAAGTAATGTAGCTTATTAGCATCTAAACTCTTTTTTTATTCAATTGCTATCTTTGTGATATTGATCAGTAAAGTGTTCTTCAACAAATTCAGCCAAAAAAGAAAAAGAAAAAAAAAGTGTTCTTCAACAAAGCACACGCAAACTGGCCATACACTTTGGCAAAAAAAAAAAAAAAATCGAAAACACAAACCAACCTTTACTCTCTCTTTGTTAGGGTTTTCGATTTTCACTCAAAGCTTTGTTTTTTCAGCCATGGATTCCGGCGACGAGATCAACATCTATAGCGACAATGAGGTCAACGATTATTACGGCGAAGATGCAAACAACACTGACTGTAACTATGACTCGTTGATCAAAGAAGAGGATTTCGTGGATTCTGATTCCGATAGTCCTGTTGCTAAAAGGCCTCGTCTTGAAGGTCCTACAGATCAAAACTACACGGTGTTGAAGCAATCAGATATACGTGAACGCCAAGAGAACACTATTGCAGAAGTTGCCACGGTTCTCTCTGTATCAAAAGCTGTCGCAACAGTTTTGCTCCTCCACTATAACTGGAGTGCTGGTAAGGTTCACGAGGCATGGTTTTCTGACGAAGATCGAGTCAGAAAAAACTTGGGTTTATTACCCATCATCGAATTTCCATTTGACAGTACTGAAGTCACATGTGGAATATGTTTCGATTCGTTCCCAACACGTGAAGAAATTGTCTCAGCCGCATGTGGTCATCCTTATTGTGTCGAATGTTTTCGAGATTATGTCAGGACTTCGATCAACGATGGTCCTGGATCTTTGATGCTGAGATGCCCCGACATGTCTTGTTCTGCGGTTGTTGATCGAGACATAGTGAATAGCTTGGTTTCTGAGGAGGAAAAGCAGAAGTATTCGACTTATCTGTACAGGTCTTATGTCGAGGAGAATAAGAAGATCAAGTGGTGTCCTGGTCCGGGTTGCGAGTACGCAATTGAGTTCGATGATAATCAAGGTTGGGATGTGACTTGTGCTTGTGATTTTAGTTTTTGTTGGAATTGTGTTGAGGATGCTCATCGACCAGTGGTTTGTGAAACTGTGGCTAATTGGATAGCGAAGAACTATGACGAGTCTGAAACCAAGACTTGGATATTGGCTCAAACAAAGCCTTGTCCCAAGTGTGCTAAACCAATTGAAAAAAACGCAGGGTGTATGCACATGACATGCAATCCACCCTGTAATCATCAGTTTTGCTGGATATGTCTTGGTGATTGGCGTAAGCATAGGAAATGTAATGGTTATAAGGAAGATAAGGAAAAAGAGGTAAAAAAGGCAAGGAGACATGTAAAGAAATACAATCATTACTATGAAAGATGGGCAGCTAATAACTTGTCAAGGCAAAAAGCTGTTTCAGACTTGCGTACAGTGCTAACCGAGCAGATTGAGAAGCTTGGTGAGATTTATGGCAAAACCCAATTTCAGCTTGGGTTCATATTAGAGGCTTGGCAACAAATAGTTGAATGTAGAAGAGTGTTGAAGTGGACCTATGCATATGGGTACTATCTGCCTAGGGGTGAGAAGGCTAAGAAGCTGCTTTTCGAGTTTTTGCAAGGGGAAGCAGAAGCTGGTCTTGAAAGGCTTCATGGATATGCTGAGAAGGAAGTGAGGCAGTTTCTCAAAGATCCTGAGCCTGAGGGATCAGTAAATTTCGAAGAGTTCGAGTTAAAGCTGAAGAGCTTAACGGGAATTACTAAAAATTACTTTGAGAAGCTGGTTAGAGCATTAGAGAATGGCCTATCAGAGGTGCAAACTTTCAAATAGCATTGGAATTGTGATTTGCCAACTCCTGGGAAAACGTAACTTGCAAGATGTGTCAAACGCACCAGTGAAAGACATTTCAGCATCTCTTTGTGGTGAAGGGAAGCACTGTTACTATTTATTTAGGTTCTATCTATTTCCAAATTTAAATAATCTGTTTTAGATCCATTATGTTGTTCTTTGTAATCTCTCATTGCTCTGTCTATTCGATTATTGTTGATACTATTGGGTTTACAATCTTTCCCTTTTAGGAGAGCAGAGCATCCCATGTTTTGAGATATGTGAACTCTCTAATTAGCCTTTTGGTTATAATTAGGTAAAAAGAATTTTTAATATGTGCGAATAGCATTACTCATAAATAGTGCATATAGCATTGCTCACGAAAAATTAAATTAAAAAATTAAAAAGATTTATTTATTTTTAGATAATTGTTGGAGAAACCTATAGATCGAGGTCTTAATTGAACTCACCAAAATCATCATCTTAATTCTTAGTGAAACTTGGCATGAGTTTGGATTGGGCGTTTTGCTCAATCTATGTGTTTTGCATTTTTTTAGTGGTTTCCATGGGTATTGTTTACGGACTACCAAACTCACCAAAACGTAGATTTCTAGTAAAATTTGGGTTCCACAGCACTATTCACACATTTAAAAATTATTTTTCTACAGTATTTTCAGCAATAAGTTTTCAATAAATAAGCGGTATCCAAACACACCCTTGAAAGGCTTTGCTTATGTAACCTACAAAAGTTTTCAGGGTAAGAAAAGGGAGAGTAATGTAGTGGAGACCAAAATGAGGAAGACAAGTCAAGTTGTAAGTCTGAAAAACCAATGTGCCGCGCCAATCTAGTTACACCATCACCAGTAACTTTTCAAATTGGCTCAAATTTTGTAAGATTCTATGTTGATGTTATTGTTGATTTTATGTACTGTGAGATTATTGTATTTTCAAGTTTTTTTATTATTATAATTTTCTTATTTTTCATACAAGTTAAACCCCTAAAAATGTTTCCCATAACATTTTCGAGAATAAGAAGCAATCAAACACTAGAAACAACCTTTTTTTTTTTTACAATGACGTGGGACCTCACTAAGGTAGAGTCCTTTGGATGGTACTCCTAGAGAGTAAACTGTGGAAACACAACCTCACCCACCAAAATTGTGTATTTGCCAATTTAGAGAAATTCTTTGTGGGGATTGAACCTAGAATATTCGGGCATACAACTCATCCCTAACCTCCAAACCACTAGGCTGCATCTTGATGGATCAAAAAACAAATCTTTTTTCCAAAAATATTTTCATCTAATGAAAATATTTTACATTGAAACAAGCGCATTCAATCATAGAATAGCACAAGAAAAAACTTGGTGTTTGACAACTCCAATACGAAGTGCCATAAAAAGTACACTATGGTCTCACTTTGGCCACATGAAGTCATTCTTGAATAAAGACTTTCCTTCTAAAGTCTTCCAATTGTACCCTTTTACCCTTATAGTGATGAAGAATTACATGTAATATGCAATATTTGTTCAATTGATTTGTAGATGTACAAATTAGTAAACAAATTATGGTTGAATTAAACATTCACAATAAAAATTAACAACTTCTCCAATAATAAAAAATTATGTCACAATCAATATGACGAACGAATATATTCAGACATTTTCGAACATCTAACTAATTTCTCAGATATATGCAATCCCCCTATCTCATCCCACACACACCAAGTTATTACAAGAAATAATTACTCGAGACCTCAAGATGCTGGTAAGAGGTTTCAAATCCAAAATTTCATTCATATCATGAAACTTTAAAAATCACTAAATCAACCATTTGATGTTAACCAATATAATTATTAAATTCAATACTTTTTGTTTAATTATGACCTAAATATGGTCAATTAGTTTTGTAAATCAAACTAACCTAAAATATTCCTATGACATAAATAATTAATCAAATTCAATGAATCTTAATATATTAGATTAATTCTTGTATTTCACAATTTTCAAATATCAAAATATAAATTAGGAAAATGTTAACGGATGCCATAAGGACATTTATTAGTTTATCATTGTATGAAAGTTTTTATAGGAAAAAAAAACAATCAATATCTTGACATTTTTTATTTATTTCCCATAAAAGCAATGTAAAAACTTTCCTAAAATAATTTGTTAACAATTATCTTAAGGATACTCATTAACAAAATCTTATAAATTATAGAAAATGACCTAATAATTATATATTTCGGGCAAGCAGGGTTTGCAACTATTTATAATTTAAAAAAAAAAAAAAAAAAACTTAAGTAAACCCTAAGATTTTTTTCAAAACATTTTGTACATCTTCACCTTTTTTTTAATAACTTAAACATTTTTGTTCCGTTTACAAGACTTGTACAAGTAATTCTAGTATGATATAAAAAAAAAAATTATAGTTTTTACCACAATTAGGGTCTGTTTGGATAAAACTTATTTTGCTGAAACTGAAAACTGAAAATATTGTAACAAAATAATTTTTAAATATGTGAATAGTACGGTGGGACCCATTTTTAATGAAAAAGTTGATAAAAAGTGAAGTTTGTGGGACCCGTGAACAGTGCACAAGTGCACTATTCACAGAAAAACGGGTCAACCATTGCGGCTGAAAAGGAAAAAAAAAAAAAAAAAACTGAAGAAACGCAGACGCAGCACTAATAAGTGCTATCCAAACTAGCACTTATTCTACGTGGTAGATTATAATTGATAGTTTGTACTTTTATATAAAGTAACCCTTTTTCGTCACCACTCACATTTTGACATGTAGTCAATTGTGACAAAAAAAATGTGATTTTATACGTAGTCATAGAATTTTTAAGAATTTTTAACCTCTTACTGTTGGTTTTATTCCCCCGGTGACTTTTTAACTTTCTTTTTTTTTGGACTAATAAAGGAATCATAATCGATAATACCAATAAGTAATGTAGTATAATAGTATCTAAACTCTTTTACAACTGGGCTGCTACTTTTGTGGAGTAATCTCTCACTCCTTTTGTAAGGCATTTTGATCAGTAAAGTGTTGTTCTTCAACAAAAGTAAGCACCCAAACCGGCTAAACACAAACCCAAACCCAAACCCAAACACAATCCCACTTTTTCTCTCTCTCTCTCTCTCTCTTTTGTTAGGGTTTTCGATTTTCACTCAAAGCTTTGATTTTTAAGCCATGGAGTCCGGCGACGAGATCAACATCGGTAGCGACAATGAGGTCAACGATTATTACGGCGAAGATGCAAACAACACTGACTGTAACTATGACTCGTTGATCAAAGAAGAGGATTCCATGGATTCTGATTCCGATAGTCCTGTTGCTAAAAGGCCTCGTCTTGAAGGTCCTCCAGACCGAAACTACACGGTGTTGAAGCAATCAGATATACGTGAACGCCAAGAGAACACTATTGCAGAAGTTGCCACGGTTCTCTCTGTATCAAAAGCCGTCGCAACAATTTTACTCCGTCACTATAATTGGAGTGCTGTTAAGGTTCACGAGGCATGGTTTTCTGATGAAGATCGAGTCAGAAAAAACTTGGGTTTATTACCCATCATCGAATTCCCACTTGACAGTACTGAAGTCAAGTGTGGAATATGTTTCGATTTGTTCCCAACACGTGATGAAATTGTCTCTGCCGCATGTGGTCATCCTTATTGTGTCGAATGTTTTCGAGGTTATATTAGGACTTCGATCAACGATGGTCCTGGATGTTTGATGCTGAGGTGCCCCGACATGTCTTGTTCTGCGGTTGTTGATCGAGATATGGTGAATAGTTTGGTTTTTGAGGAGGAAAAGCAGAAGTATTCGACTTATCTGTACAGGTCTTATGTCGAGGAGAATAAGAAGATCAAGTGGTGTCCTGGTCCGGGTTGCGAGTACGCAATTGAGTTCGATGATAATCAAGGTTGGGATGTGACTTGTGCTTGTGATTTTAGTTTTTGTTGGAATTGTGTTGAGGATGCTCATCGACCAGTGGTTTGCGAAACAGTGGCTAAATGGATAGGGAAGGACCATGATGAGTCTGAAACCAAGACTTGGATATTGGCTCAAACAAAGCCTTGTCCCAAGTGTGCAAAACCAATTGAAAAAAACGCAGGGTGTATGCACATGACATGCAATCCACCCTGTAATCATCAGTTTTGCTGGATATGTCTTGGTGATTGGCGTAAGCATAGGAAATGTAATGGTTATAAGGAAGATAAGGAAAAAGAGGTAAAAAAGGCAAAGAGACATGTAAAGAAATACAATCATTACTATGAAAGATGGGCAGCTAATAACTTGTCAAGGCAAAAAGCTGTTTCAGACTTGCGTACGGTGATAACCGAGCAGATTGAGAAGCTTGGTGAGATTTATGGCAAAACCCAATTTCAGCTTAGGTTCATATTAGAGGCTTGGCAACAAATAGTTGAATGTAGAAGAGTGTTGAAGTGGACCTATGCATATGGGTACTATCTGCCTAGGGGTGAGAAGGCTAAGAAGCTGCTTTTCGAGTTTTTGCAAGGGGAAGCAGAAGCTGGTCTTGAAAGGCTTCATGAATATGCTGAGAAGGAAGTGAGGCAGTTTCTCAAAGATCCTGAGGGATCAGTAAATTTCGAAGAATTCGAGTTAAAGCTGAAGAGCTTAACGGGAATTACTAAAAATTACTTTGAGAAGCTGGTTAGAGCATTAGAGAATGGCCTATCAGAGGTGCAAACTTTAATAGAGTATTGGAATTGTGATCTGTGTACTTTTGCCAATTCCTGGAAAAACGTAACTTGCGAGATGTGTCAAACGCACCAGTGAAAGACATTTCAGCATCTCTTTGTGGTGAAGGGAAGCACTTTTACTATTTATTTAGGTTCTATCTATTTCCAAATTTATATAATCTATTTTTTTTTGAAGAGTATATATAATCTATTTTAGATCCATTAAGTTGTTTTTTGTAATCTCTGATTGCTCTATCTACCCGATTTTTGATGATTTTAATGGTTTTACAACCTTTCTCTTTTTGGGGAGCATCCATGTTTTGAGATATGTGAACTCTCTGATTAGTCTTTTGGTTGTAATTAGGTGAAAATAATTTTTGACATGTGCGAATAGCATTACTCATAAATAGTGCATTTAGCATCGCTCATGAAAAATTAAATTAAAATGATTTGTTTTAATTCTAGATAATTGTTGGAATTAAAACAAATCTTTTTAATTCTAGATAATTGTTACTTATCAAAAAAAAAAAAAAAAAATTCTAGATAATTGTTGGAGAAACCTATAGATCGAGGTCTTAATTAAACTCAACAAAATCATCATCTTAATTATTAGTGAAACTTGTAAGGCTTTGCTTATATAACCTACAAAAGTTTTAAGGGTAAGAGAAGAGAGAGTAATGTAGTGGAGACCAAAATGAGGAAGACAAGTCGAGTTGTAAGTCTGAAAAACCAATGTTCCGTACCAATCTAGTTACACCATCACCGCTAGCTTTTCAAATTGGCTTAAATTTTGTAAGATTCCATGTTGATGTTATTGTTGATTTTGTGTATTGTGAGATTATTGTATTTTCAAGTTTTTTTTATTATAATTTTCTTATTTTTCATACAAGTCAAACCCCTAAAAATGTTTCTCATAATATTTTCAAGAACAAGAAGCAATCGAACACCAGAAACAACTTTTTTTTTCTTACAATGAGGTGGAACCTCACCAAAGTAGAGTCCTTTGGATGGTACTCTTGAAGAGTAAACCACGGATACACAACCCCATACACCAAAATTGTGTATTTGCTAATTCATGGAAATTCTTTGTGGGGTTGAATCTCGAATATTTGGCTATACAACTCATCCCGAGCCTCTAAACATCTAGGCTGCATCTTGATTACCTAATGAAAATATTTTACATTCAAACAAGCACATTCAATCATAGAATAGCACAAGAAAAAACTTGGTGCTTGACAACTCCAATACAAAGTGCCATAAAAAGTACGCTTTGGTCTCACTTTGGCCACATGAAGTCATTCTTGAATAAAGACTTTCCTTTTAAAGTCTTCCATTTGTGGAAAATGATTAAAATGGACTACTAAGTCAATACCAAAGTAAATAATTCAATCTTTTCAGGTTGATTAGCAAAAGCTCTCATTTTATAATAAGCTCAGTTCCGTGAATGCCCTTAACCCTATAGAGATGAAGAATTTCTAGTGAGCTTATTTCCGTGAGTACCCTTTTACCCTTATAGAGATGAAGAATTACATGTAATATGCAATATTTTGTTCAATTGAATTGTAGATGTACAAATTAGTAAACAAATTATGGTTGAATTAAACATTCACAATAGAAAGTAACAACTTCTCCAATAATAATAAAAAAAATTATGCAATCTATATGATAAATAAATATATTCAGACCTCTTTGAGTGTCTATTTTTTCAAGTATATACAATCCCTCCGTCCTACACATACTACCATTTGATGTTAATCAATATAAATTTTAAATTCAATACTTTTGTTTATTACGACTTAAATATGGTCAATTAGTTTTGTAAAATCAAAATAACATAAAATATTCCTATAACATAAATAATTACTAATTAAATTCAATGAATCCTAATATATGAGATTCTTGTATTTCACAATCTCCAATAATATAAAATTATGTCACAATCAATATGGTGAATGAATGTGTTCAAATCTCTTCAAGTATCTAACTATTTTCTCAGGTATATGCAATCCCTCCATCTCATCCCCACACACCAAGTTATTACAAGGAATAATTCCTTGGAACCTTAAGATGCTTGTAAGAGCTTTCAAATCCAAGATTTCATTCATATCATAAAACTTTAAAAACCACTAAGTCAATTGTAGGGATATTGGGCCTAGAAGTTCTTTATTTGTTTATATATTGGGCTTGTGGCCCAATCCGAGGATGAGGGTTTGTCCGAGGAAGAGATATATTTGTCAGAAGAGACTGCGATAGTAAGTAGAGAGATCAGTCTTGGTCATAACAGCTCAAGGGGGTGGGCCGAGGATAAGCACATCCTCAGCTAACCAATACTGAGGTCCAAAGGGGTTATCTGTTGGCCCGAGTAATGTTCCAAGAAGTTTCGTTGGTGTAGATTTGTATTGCAGTGAGATCATACTGGGAGAAGTCTTAAAAATATCTTAGGAGAAAGCTGCTTCCCCCGCATTAAATGCATTGCAGTTAACTCTTTGGTCGCATTAATGTGGAGGTGATGCCTGAACAATGGATTTCAGCCTTACAGCTACTACATAAGGACTTATGGGGGAGTGCTGATGGGACAAGTATCAACACCAACCGTCTGACATACACGTGGAAGGTGGAGATGAAAAGGAGAGACAGTATAAAAGAAGAAGGAGGCAATGAGACAAAAGGGATCGGAAAAGAGAGAGAAAATTATTGTAGCATCTAGAACTGACTTTGTAATCAAGCCCGAAAGAAATACATAAGAACAGATCTCCTCGGACTTTGCTGAGGACGATTTTCTTCATTATAAACTTGTTCATTTACTTCTTCTTGTCATCTAAACCTATTTTCTAGTTAGTCTAATTCATTAGAGCCCAGTTTTCCAACCCATTTTCTACAAATTCATTGTTTTGGGTTTTTTGGGTCTAAGTCCATTCATACATTGGGCTAGGAATTCAAATCTGATCTTTACAATTGGCGCCGTCTGTGGAAAATTACTGGTGTGATAGTGAGTTTGACGTTTAACTATGGCAAGTTCAGGTTTAAACCGAGCAGAATCCATGGGGTCTCAATGTCAAGATCACTTCCATGAACTTGAGTAAAGGAGAGATCGGGAGGAGAGTGTACGTACTATGCATACTGGTAAGAGCCATTCTCGGGGTGGTTGCCATCTCTCTCAGGAGAAAGATACCAAAGTCATGCAGAAGGAAATTGATCACCTAAAGAGAAGCTTGCACCATGAACGGCGAAAGCGAGCTCCATCCAATTCTGACTTCTCTTCCGATGGTGAAGAGGATGGCAGCTATAGGCGTAGATCAAGGACTCCTTCTAGCGAGTCTTTCTCATATGATGAGAACTATCATCATGAACCCAGAAACAGAAATTCGTCCTTGGTAGGCCTGGGAAATGACACTATGAGTAAATTACTCAACCTAATTTCCAGGTCACCTTTCACGAGTTGGATTGAAGGAGGAAGACTTCCTCGGCGGTTCACTTAGCCCACATTCACTATGTACAATGGTAGAATAGACCCTGTGGAGCATGTCAGCCACTTCAATCAAAGAATGGCTGTACGCTCCAAGAACGAGACCTTGATGTGCAAAGTATTCCTATCCAGTTTGGGGCCTATGGCAATGAGGTGGTTTGATGGTCTGAGGGCAGGTTCCATTGATTCCTTCAAGGAACTCACTTAGATGTTTGGATTCCGTTTTATTACGTGCAGCAGGGTTCCTCAGCCTTTAACTTCCTTGTTGTCTTTATCCATGAGAGAAGGAGAAACCTTGAAAACATATTTGGACAGATATTGGGAGATGTTCAACGAGATAGATGGTGATTTTGACGATGTAGCCATCAGCACATTCAAGTTCGGCCTACTTACCAAGCATGGCTTAAGGAAATCTTTGACTGGGAAGCCTGTTACCAGTGTACGCCAACTCATGGATCGGATTAACAAGTATAAGAGGGTTGAAGAGGACCAACAGCAAAGCAAAGGAAAGGGCAAGGTTATCCCTCAGGAGATGAGGGATTTCAGGTCGGACCATTACAACAATAACAGACCCCAGAGGGATTTTGCTGGGCAGTTTGAGCCTGCAGCTCCTTAAGCGATTAACGCTGTGTTTAGAGAATCAGTGCATCAGGTTTTGAAGAAGATAAAAATGAGTCATACTTCAAGTGGCCGAACAGAATAAGTAGAGACTTTTTGAGGTGCAACCAAAGACTTCACTGCTAATACCACCAAGAGAGGGGACATACCACTGAGGACTATAGAACACTGTGGAACCATCTAGAGCAACTGGTCAAGGAAGGGAAATTGTAACAATTTTTGTATCGGCCCAACGGATAAGGGGACCAATCAAGGTCAGTGGCTCAGGGGAATACTCCTTCAGGGCCCCCGCTAGGTACCATCAATGTCATTTTTGCTGCGCCTGGGAGAACTGGTTCTCACCTTTCTAGGGTAATGTTTGTAGCTAGGCTACCGTGCGAGGATTCTCACTCCGAGCCGAAGAGAGCTAGGATAGAGGTCTGACCACCGCTGAGTTTCTTGAACGAATACAATATTAGAACCATCCAACCACATAATGACGCTTTGGTTGTTACCCTTAGAATAGGGGGGTATGACGTTAAGAGAGTAATGGTAGACCAGGGCAGTTGTGTAGAAGTCATATACCTTGACTTATACAAGGGGCTGAACTTAAAGCCTGAAGATTTGACAATCTATGATTCACCTTTGGTAAGTTTTGATAGGAAAATTGTTATTCCAAAAGGCCAGATTAGGATGCCCGTTCAGGCTGGCTCAGAGGTGGTGGAAGTAGACTTCATTGTGGTAGACGCATACTCACCCTACACAACCATTGTGGCCAGACCATGGCTCCATACCCTAGGAGCTGTTTCTTCAACTCTACATCAGAAAGTGAAGTATCTGTCAAGAGATCGGATTGAAGAGCTAATAGGGGATTAATCAATGGCTAGGCAACGCCTTGTGTTTGCAATTTTGCATCAGCCAGCAGCTAAGGCCTCGGCTTCTGTTGAGGGTGGCTTATTGTAGTCAAAGTCTCTGGTATTAACCGTGAAGAGGCCAGCCAAGGATGCCAAATGTGAAGATTTAGAGAAATTTACAGTAAGTGGTGATCCAGAGAAGTTTATTTATTTATTTATTTTTTAAGTTGGAGCTTAGCTACCACCTCAAGAGAAAGAGGAGTTGGTGGAATTCCTTAAGAGGAACCTTGACGTATTCGCTTGGAATGCTTATGAAACTTCAGGGGTGGATCCAAGCTTCATCTGTCATCATTTGAACGTCAACTCCTCCATCACCCCCAAAAAGCAACCACTTCGGCGCTCATCTAAAGATCATTCTAACGCTGTCAAAGACGAGGTGATGAAGCTTAAGTGGGCCAGGGCTATTAAAGAGGTGTTCTACCCTGAATGGTTGGCTAATACGGTGGTGGTAAAGAAGAAGAATGGGAAGTGGTGTGTATGTGTAGATTTTACGAATTTGAATAAAGCCTGTCCAATAGACTCCTTCCCCATGCCTCAGATTGATCAGCTGGTGGACATAATGGTAGGCCATCCTTGGATGAGCTTTTTGGATGCCTTTCAAGGGTACATAAGATACCTTTAGCTTTGGATGATCAAGAGATGACAACTTTTGTCACCCCTATTGGGAATTACTATTACAAGGTGATGCCTTTTGGTTTAAAGAATGCAGGGTCTACCTACCAGAGGATGATGACCAGGATGTTTGAACCACAGTTAGGGAAAAACGTTGAGATTTATATAGATGACATGGTAGTCAAGAGCAAGTTGGAATCTGAGCACGTCAATGACCTCAGGAATATTTTTGAGATCTTGAGGAGGCACAAACTGCGACTTAATGCTTCCAAATGTTCATTTGGTGTCGGATCAGGGAAGTTCTTGGGCTACATGGTCACACACTGTGGAATTGAAGTCAACTCTGACCAAATCAAGGCAATCAACAACCTGTAACCACCTCGGAATCCCAAAAAGGTCCAGAGGCTAACTGGGATGACTGCTGCTCTTAATAGATTCATCTCTCGGTTAGCAGACAGGTGTAGGCCTTTCTTTCAGTTTTTGAACAAATGGAAGGGATTTGAATGGACCGAAGAGTGTGCCCTGGCTTTCCAACAGTTGAAAGAGTACCTTTCTCGACCACCCATTATGTCTAAGCCCGAGGTGGACGAGGTTCTGTTTGCTTACATTGTAGTGGCCTCCCACGCAGTAAGTTTGGTGTTGATCCGGGTTGACAGTGGTGTGCAGAGGCTAGTCCATTACGTGAGCAAGTCACTACATGAAGCCAAGGTCTGATACTTACCACTTGAGAAGGTCATTCTAGCAGTGGTGCATGGTACGCGTAAACTCCCCCATTATTTCCAATCACACACGATTGTTGTCTTGACTTAGCTCCCGGTCAGATCTCTACTTCGGAGCATTGACTACACTAGGCGAATTGCAAAATGGGGCACGATCATAGGGGCCTTTGATATCAAATATATGCCTCGCACCTCTGTCAAGGGTCAAGTCCTCATCGACTTGGTGGCTGAGTTTGCCAAGACCCCATCAGAAGATAGATTAAAGGAGCAAAACATGGATGAAAAATTGGTTAGTGTAATCTCCTTACAAGAGTCTTTGTCCTTGAAGGTCTACGTTGATGGTGCAGTTAATCATAGAGGATTTAGGGTGGGGCTAGTTTTGGTATCTCCAGAGAAGATCACAATTGAGAAATCCTTGAGATTGGGATTCTCGGCCATAAACAATGAGGCCGAGTACGAAGTTCTATCGGTAGGGATGACCATGGTTCAAAAAATGGGTGGAAAATCAGTGGAGATATTCTCTGACTCAAGGCTGATTGTAGGCCAAGTCTAGGGAGAGCTGGAAGCAAGAGATCCTAGAATGCAGGAATATTTGAGCCAGGTTAGACACTTACAGTCTGAATTTGAGTCTTTTATTTTATCACAAGTTCCTAGAAGTAGAAATGCACATGCAAACTCTCTCGCTACACTGGTAACCTCCTTGGCACAGAGCTTAACTCGGGTAATCCTTGTGGAGGACTTATGCAAACCCTCTGAAGCGGAAAGGAATGTGGTTCATGTTCATCAAATAAGGGTGAGGCCTAACTGGATGGACCCTATTGTGCTATTCCTTAAGGAAGATGTCCTGCCTGAGAGTAATCTGAGGCCGACAAGATACGGAGAAAAGCTCTTCAATTTTGGCTGTCTAGGACTAAAAGTTGTATAAAAGATCATTCTCTGGCCTATACCTGTTATGCGTACACCCTGAAGCAGTTGAGCTACTCTTTGAAGAAATACATGAAGGGATTTGTGGAAGCCACACGGGGGGCAAATTTTTATCTCACAAGGCCCTCACACAAGGTTATTGGTGGCCAAATATGCACAAAGAAGCACAGGAATATGTGAAGAAGTGCGGCCAATGCCAAAGATTTATACTAGACATTCATCAACCAGGAGGAGTCCTCAATCCTCTATCCAGCCTTTGGCCTTTTGCTCAATGAGGGTTGGATATTGTAGGCCTTTTCCCTAAGGCAACAGGGAAGAAGAGGTATTTGTTGGTTGACACAGACTATTTCACCAAGTGGGTTGAAGCTGAACCACTAGCAAATATCAAGGACATGGATGCCAAAAGATTTGTCTGGAAAAATATTGTCACATGATTTCGAATCCCCCACACCCTCATCTCGGACAATGGACTTTAATTTGATAGTAAAGCCTTCAGAAGATACTGTTGTGATCTGGGAATAAAGAACGGATATTCCACTCCGGCCTATCCACAAGGAAATGGACAGGTCAAGGCTATTAATAAGGTCATAGTAGATGGACTTAAAAAGAGATTGGACGACGCAAATGGAAAGTGGGTGGAAGAGTTGCCACACGTCCTTTGGACATATCGGATTACTCCTCGTAGGTCCACTGGGGAGATGCCCCTTTCAATGACTTATAGGGCTGAGGCTGTTATTCCTTTGGAAACTGGATTCCCTACGCTGAGAACAAGTTCTTTCACTCCGAGCAGCAACGATGGGCTATTGGAGAAAAGCTTGGACTTAATTGAAGAGCGTAGAGAAAATGACATGGTCTAATTAGCCTACTACCAACACAATCTCAAGCAGGGGTATGATGCCAACGTAAAGCTAAGGCCACTAACAGTTGGAGACTTGGTTTTAAGAAAGGTTATAGGAACTGCAAAGAACCTAGCGTAGGGAAAATTGGGTCCCAACTGGAAAGGGCCATATCGTATCATATCAATGGCCGGAATAAGTGCGTATTATCTTGAGGATCTAGAGGAAAAGGTTGTACCACGCCCCTGGAATGTACATAACCTTAGAAGATATTATTATTAACGAAGGTTTTCTTCACCCTATTTGGGTTTATTATGTTGCATGTCATGCATTTTTGCTATTTATCTAAGTATCAAATAGAACCTTAGTCATACTTGGCTCCTCGGACCACATACCTTGGGTAAATTGATATCTTTTAATCACTGTTCTAAGCATTAAACATAATTTTAGCTATGCCTAGCTCCTCGGACCACATGCTTTGGAAAAATTAATACTCCCTGACATCTATCTAAGTATCAAACAGAATTTTGGTCATGCCTGACTCCTCGGACCACATACCTTGGATAAGTTAATATCTTTTAATCACTGTTCTAAGTATTAAACAGAATCTTAGCTATACCTGGTTCCTCAAACCGCATGCTTTAGGAAAATTAATACTTCCTGACATCTATCTAAGTATCAAACAGAACATTGGTCATGCCTGACTCTTCGGACCACATACCTTAGGTAAATTAATATATTTTAATCACTACTCTAAGTATTAAACAGAAAATTAGCTATGCCTGGCTCCTCGGACCACATGCTTTGGAAAATTAATACTCTCTGACATCTATCTAGGTATCAAACAGAATCTTGGTCATGCCTGACTCCTCGGACCACATACCATGGGTAAATTGATATCTTTTAATCATTGTTCTAAGTATTAAACATAACCTTAGTTATGCCTGGCTTCTCGGACCACATGCTTTGGGAAAATTAATGCTCCCTGACATCTATCTAAGTATCAAACAGAACCTTAGTCATGCTTGGCTCCTCGGACTACATACCTTGGGTAAATTGATATCTTTTAATCACTGTTCTAAGTATTAAACAGAATCTGAGTTATGCTTGGCTCCTCAGACCACATGCTTTGGAAAAATTAATACTCCCTAACATCTATCTAAGTATCAAACAGAACCTTAGCTATGCTTGGCTCCTTGGACCACATGCTTTGGATAAATCAGTGTCCTTTAATCACCAATACTTCATATCATTTTTGACAAATGTCCAGACAAAACCTCAGTTCATCCCACATACTTAAGGTAAAACAAATATCTCTTATTAATTACCTAAATGTCAAATATGATCAGCTTCTTTAAACAACAAAGATCTTCATAGTGGTAACAAACTCACTTGGATATTCATGAGCATCACTTAAAACATTTACAGGCTTACCAGTATTTGTTTAAGAGTTGATTATCCCTTGGCTCCATTAAACTTATCAATAAGTAAAGAGCAGAGTAGGTTCAAACTAGTACACAACTACACATATTATATTACTGTGTATGTTCTTAAAAGTTAAAGTTATGTCCTGCCGAGGTAATGGACTTAGTGGGTTTTAACTTATTTTGCAGCTGACCATATGAGATGGGATAACTTGTTTGTTACTTACATAGATTAGTAAGAAGGGGTTTACCCCATTGTTACCTTTATTAAGTATTAGATAAGATAAAAGTTATATCAACACTAATATAAGAATCATAGAAATAAAGAAAATATACACAACTTTCATTAATCAAAGCCTTCAAGCTAGGTAGATAGAGTACAAAATAAGCAACTTCCTTACAAACTTTGGGAATTAAAACAAAAGTTTCAAGTAAAAGAAAAAGAAGAAAAATAAACAGACAAAACGAAAAGAAGAACTACACTAAGTCTACTTCTTTTTTATTACAAGCTTTTCCTTTGGAGGGCCTCCAATGGGCTGAGCAGATGCAGCTTCTGAGGCCTCAGGGCCCTTGCTCGCAGGATTAGACTTGGCAGGCAGGGGCAGAGAAGCCAGACAATCTCCATTGTTTTAGATGCTTCTTTTTCTATATGAGGGTCCTGGGAGGTAGCTGGGCGCTTCATTGCATCAGGGGCCACCCCTTGATTGGTGTTCTTTTCTTTTTCAGTAGCCCCGGGCTGCTCAGCCTCCTCGGAGAGGTTGACAGAGGAGGTTGTAACATTGATTGTGCTGTCCTTGCTCACCTCTGCCACCTTGGGCTCGGCATAAATCCTCGGAACAGAGGGAACAGACTGCTGGATGGTAGAGGGTAGTAGACGTTCTCTGCCTTCCCAAGCGCAGATAAAGTCTCAACGCCGGCCTGGTTGAGAGCTTCATACCACGTCTGGGAGTAGTAAGTCCTACATACCCCCGGGACCTCAGCCCTGAAGGCTTCCTCAGTCTCTACCATTTCGGCATTATACCTATCGTGCTCAGCCTGATCCCAAGCCCTCTCTGCTTGTGCCTTCGCCTTCTCGACCTCCTCCAATTTCTTCTTAAGCGCAACGATTTGAGTTTTAGAGGCGGCCAGCTAATCCTCGGCGTTGCGAAGGAGCACCCTCTAGCTCTCAGCCTGTTTTTCAGCACTATCAAAAGCTGCTGTTGCACTTTTTCTTTCTCTCTACTCTTCTAGTAGTTGTTTCTTGAGCTCTTTATTGCTCTACTCGGCCACATTGAAGGCCTCCACAGTGGAGTTACGCCTTCCCTCCTCTTCCTTCATTTGCCGATGGTAGTAGTTGGTAATCTCCTCTGCTCGGAAGGAGGCTTAAACAGCCTGCTGAAGAAAGAAAGGGGGTTTAGAAAAGGAAAGTAAGTAAACCAATTAAAGGAATGAAGGAGAAAGAGAAGAAGAAGGGGTTAAGTAGAAGACATACCATGGCGAGATACCTTTTGAGGCTAAGGAAGACCTTATGCCTCCTCATTGATCGCAGTCAGCCATATCCTTGGGGAGTAGCAAAGCCTGCTCCACCGCATCGGCCACGTAGTCGGTAGTTCCCCCCTGGAAGTCTCTAATAGAGGCAGTGGCTAACAGAGGTGCCCCATCCAGCATTGTAGTATGAAGACAAGCTGGGGGCATATCTTGAGGCTCACTCCTTCTTTCAGCCCCCTTTTGCCTCATTTTAATTTTCTTGGCCACTTTTTAGGCCTCATCCTCTTAGGAGGGGTGGATTTTTCTAGTGTCCATCACCTTCTTGCCTTTAAGCTCCCTCTTCCTCTTTAATCTAGCAGGTTCAAGCTGGAAGGGTAAGGCAAGTGGGGGGGTGGGAGGCTTGGACTTTGCAACCTTCCCCGGCACATCCTTCCCCCATTGGGACTCCAGCAAGTCTTGGAGATTGGACCTTTGCTTGTGCTGGATTGCCATCTCGTTTATTAACGAACTAAATGGAGGGCCGAGATCAAAAGTTGAAGATTCTAGGAACCAAGCTCGGTTGAAGACCTCAAATTCGTCCTCGGAGTCAAGTACGTCAACTACTTCTTCCTCTTCAGTGCTGGCAAGGTGGGAAGAAGTGGCTACTCTGGTGGCTTGTGATGGTGGCGAGGCTACCTTCGGTATGCCCTCAAGTATAGGATCAGCAGCGTGTGTGCCTTTTGGAATAGGGCCGGAGAGCAGAAAACCTGAGGCTGCTATGCTGATTCATTGTAGTCGAGGATCTCTAGCTTTGATGACACACTTAGGCGCCAAAAAGCTCTTGGAGATCAGGACATAGTCCAAAATCAAATGAGCTGCTCTGAGCTGGCCGTCTGTGTGGACGAAGATCTCGACCATCAAGATCTTGTCCAAACTTACTCGGTTTACAAGGTTGAAGTTGGGCATAGCAGCGTGTGGGTATACAAAGTCATCAACAAGGACAAAAGAATCATTCATTAGCAAAGTGCAAATCAAAGGAAATATTTGGGTAAATGAGAGTTAAGGAAAAAGAGAAGGGTATAACTTTAAAATTGAGAATTTAGACTTAGAACCCCACCTGGTTTCCCCTCCCTCGTCGGACAAAGGAGGCCATCGTGCCACTCCCCTGATAGGATCAAAAAATCCTTTTTCAGGCCTTTATTAGAGTCGAGAAGGCATTTGATAAGCCTAACCTCAGGGTAACTAGATTTCAGGTAGTACCCCTGTTCGATTAGGTGGTGGAGGTTGTAAATCCAGTTTACATCATGATGGGTAAGGCCTAAACCCATTCTCTCATTTAGGACGTCGACACAACCTAGGATCCTAAACATGTTGGGAGCACACTGGGTGGGAGCTAATCTATGGGCTTTAAGGTAATCCCTAGTGACCGTGCGTATAAGGATTCTCATCCCCCCTTCTATGAAAGCGATCATTGGGATTACCACTTCTCCCTCCCGCCTATCTTCAAATCACTGCCCTTCCTTACAGTACCTCATACCTACCCTAGGAGGGATCTTGTACCGAACCCTAAAGTTCTCCATTCCCTCCTCAGACTTTACCAAACTCTTGAATCTATCCATTTTTGGAAAGGGAGGGAGAAACTAAGAAGATTGAGAAAGGGAAGTGGAGACGAAGAGGAAAGAACGCAAAGAGAAGAAGAGCGTATAGAAAAATAAAGAGTAAAAGTTCGAGAAGACTTATAGAAAGAATAAAGGGGTCCTCGGACAAGCCTTTGGTATTTGTAAAGGGCTTAAGTGAGTTGGAAAGGTGAGCAGGTTCAAGGTATGTGCGCTGGAACGGTATGAATGCTAAAGTGAGAGGAGAAGTTGATTTGAGGGGTATTTATATCAAAGAGAGAGCTATAGAGCGGGAAAGTTCCCGCCCAAGTCCCAGCAGAGTTCTCAGCCGTTGGATTTGCATCACACCGTAGAATGTAGGGCATATGAGGCCATCAAAATTTAATGAGGAGCGCATCTCGTAAGAAGAAGCGTCAGGAGCGTGTCTCGGGCAGTTAAAAAGGTGTTTGTGCAGACAGGAGTGATGCGTGATAGGCACGGATTGACTAAGGTGACATTGAAATCCTCTTTTCTTGTAAAGGAGCCAGAAAGAAGAATCCCGAGGGGTTATTGTAGGGATATTGGGCCTAGAAGTTCTTTATCTATTTATATATTGGGGCTGTGGCCTAATCTGAGGATGAGGGTTTGTCTGAGGAAGAGATATCTTTGTCAGAAAAGACTGCAATAGTAAGTAGAGAGATCAGTCTTGGTCATAACAGCTCAAGGGGGTAGGCTGAGGATAAGCACATCCTCAGCTAACTAATACCGAGGTCTGAAGGGGTTATCTGTTGTCTTGGGTAACGTTCCAGGAAGTTCCATTGGTGTAGATATGTATTGCAGTGAGATCAGACTAGGAGAAGTCCTAAAAATATCTTAGGAAAAAGTTGCTGCATTCGCATTAAATGCATTACAGCTAACTCTCTAGCCGCATTAATGTGAAGGTGATACTTGAACAGTGGATTTTAGTGTTACAGCTACTACATAAGGACTTATAGGGAGTGCTGATGGGACAAGTATCAACATCGACCGTCTGGCATGCACATGGAAGGTGGAGACGAAAAGGAGAGACAATATAAAAGAAAAAGGAGGCAATGAGACAAAGGGGATTGGAAAAGAGAGAAAATTACTGTAGTATCTAGAACTGACTTTGTAATCAAACCCGAAAGATATACATAAGAACAGATCTCCTCGGACTTTGCCGAGGACGATTTTCTTGATTATAAACTTGTTCATTTACATATTCCTTTCATCTAAACCTATTTTCTAGTTAGTCTAATTCATTAGAGCCTAGTTTTCCAACTCATTCTTTACAAATTCATTGTTTTGGGCTTTTTGAGCCTAAGTCCATTCATACATTGGGCTAAGAATTCAAATCTGATCCTTACATTAACCATTTGATGTTAACCAATATAATTATTAAATTCAATACTTTTTGTTTAATTATGACCTAAATATGGTCAATTAGTTTTGTAAATCAAACTAACATAAAATATTCCTATAACATAAAAAATTAATTAAATTCAATGAATCCTAATATATTAGATTCCTGTATTTCACAATTTTTAAATATCAAAATATAAATTAGGGAAATGTAAACGGATGCCTTATGGGCATTTATTAGTTAATCATTATATGAAAGTTTTTATAGGAAAAGGAAAAGGGAAAAAAAAAAAAAAAAAAAAAAAAAAAAAAAAAAAAAAAAAAAAAAAACAATAGTGTATGTTTGGTAACTGTTTTTTTTTTTTTTCCTTATTTTCTATTTCCAAAAACAATTTTCTATTTTTTAAACTAAAAAACTTGTTTGACAACCCAAAATGGACAAAAAAACAAAACCAGTTCTTAAAACTCAATTTGTAAAGGAAACTAAAAACATGCAAAATGCTGTTTTTTTGTTTATAATTTTCAAAAGTCAATGAAAATACACATTTAATTTAATAAATGTATCTCATTTAATGAGTTAGTATTAGAGTTCAAATTTTAGTAATAACATATTTTAGTATTTTCTATTTTTTCTTCAAAAAACCATTTTTTTTTTTAATTTCAACTAACCTAATATGTTTTTGATTTCAAAAATATAAGAAATTTTTTTTTTATTTATATTCCCAAAACAAGTTTTTGAAAATAGAAAACAAAAACTGTTACAAAATATAACCTTAATATTTTGACAGTTTTATCTATTTTCTATAAAAGTGATATAAAAAATTTCCTAGAATAATTTGTTAATAACTATCTTAAGATACTCGTTAACAAAATCATATAAATTATAGAAAATGACCTAATAATATATATTTCAAGCAAGTAGGATCTGCAACTATTTATAATTTTATAAAAAAAACTTAAATAAACCCTAATATTTTTTTCAAAACATTTTGTATACCTTCACTTTTTTCTTTCTTTCTTTTTTTCTTTTTTTTTTTTTTAAGTAAAACGTTTTTGTTTCGTACAAGACTTGTACATATAATTCTAGTACGATATAAAAAAGTTTATAATTTTTGCCACAATTATTCTAAACGGCAGATTGTAATTGATAGTTTGTACTTTTATATAAACCAACACTTTTTCTTCACCACTTATAATTTGACACATAGTCAATTATGATAAAAATTGTGATTTTATATGTAGTCATAAAATTTTTAACCTTTTACTGTTGGTTTTATTTCCCCGGTGACTTTTTAATATTCTTTTTTGGGACTAAGAAAGGAATCGTAATCGATAATACCAATATGTAGTATATTAGCATCTAAACTCTTTTTCAAGTGGGCTGCTATTTTCGTGAAAATCTCTCACTCCTTTTGTAAGGCATTTTGATCAGTAAAGTGTTCTTCAACAAAGTACACACCCAAACTGGCCAAACACAAACCCAAACCCAAACCCAAACACAATCCCACCTTTACTCTCTCTCTCTCTCTTTTGTTAGGGTTTTCGATTTTCCCTCAAAGCTTTGATTTTTAAGCCATGGAGTCCGGCGACGAGATCAACATCGGTAGCGACAATGAGGTCAACGATTATTACGGCGAAGATGCAAACAACACCGACTGTAACTATGACTCGTTGATCAAAGAAGAGGATTCCATGGATTCTGATTCCGATAGTCCTGTTGCTAAAAGGCCTCGTCTTGAAGGTCCTCCAGACCGAAACTACACGGTGTTGAAGCAATCAGATATACGTGAACGCCAAGAGAACACTATTGCAGAAGTTGCCACGGTTCTCTCTGTATCAAAAGCCGTCGCAACAATTTTACTCCGTCACTATAATTGGAGTGCTGTTAAGGTTCACGAGGCATGGTTTTCTGATGAAGATCGAGTCAGAAAAAACTTGGGTTTATTACCCATCATCGAATTCCCACTTGACAGTACTGAAGTCAAGTGTGGAATATGTTTCGATTTGTTCCCAACACGCGATGAAATTGTCTCTGCCGCATGTGGTCATCCTTATTGTGTCGAATGTTTTCGAGGTTATATTAGGACTTCGATCAACGATGGTCCTGGATGTTTGATGCTGAGGTGCCCCGACATGTCTTGTTCTGCGGTTGTTGATCGAGACATGGTGAATAGTTTGGTTTCTGAGGAGGAAAAGCAGAAGTATTCGACTTATCTGTACAGGTCTTATGTTGAGGAGAATAAGAAGATCAAGTGGTGTCCTGGTCCGGGTTGCGAGCACGCAATTGAGTTCGATGATAATCAAGGTTGGGATGTGACTTGTGCTTGTGATTTTAGTTTTTGTTGGAATTGTGTTGAGGATGCTCATCGACCTGTGGATTGTGAAACTGTGGCTAATTGGATGGCAAAGAATGATGATGAGTCTGAAACCAAGACTTGGATATTGGCTCAAACAAAGCCTTGTCCCAAGTGTGCAAAACCAATTGAAAAAAACGAGGGGTGTATGCATATGACATGCCATCCACCTTGTCGTTATCAGTTTTGCTGGATATGTCTTGGTGATTGGCATAATCATATCAACTGTAATGGTTATAAGGAAGACAAGAGAAAAGAGGTAGAAGAGGCAAAGAGACATGTGCAAAAGTACAATCATTACTATGAAAGATGGGCAGCTCATAACTTGTCAAGGCTAAAAGCTGTTTCAGACTTGGGTAGAGTGCAAACCGAGCAGATTGAGCAGCTTAGTGAGATACATGGCAAAACCCAAATTGAGCTGGGGTTCATAGCGGAGGCTTGGCAACAGATAGTTGAATGTAGAAGAGTGTTGAAGTGGACCTATGCATATGGGTACTATCTGCCTGAGGCTGAGGATGCTAAGAAGCAGCTTTTCGAGTTTTTGCAAGGGGAAGCAGAGGCTGGTCTTGAAAGGCTTCATGGATATGCAGAGAAGGAAGTGAGGCAGTTTCTTAATGCTGATGAGAGATCAGTAAATTTCGAAGGGTTCGAGTTAAAGCTGAAGAGCTTAACGGGAGTTACCAAAAATTACTTTGAGAAGCTGGTTAGAGCATTAGAGAATGGCCTATCAGAGGTGCAAGAAGCTGGCAAGAGTTATATGGAAGAGCATTGGTATTGTGATCGGTGTACTTTTGCCAATTCCTGGGAAAATGTAACTTGCGAGATGTGTCACATGCACCAGTGAAAGACATTTCAGCATCTCTTTGTGGTGAAAGGGAAGCACTGGTACTGTATATTTAGTTTCTGTCTATTTCCAAGTCTAAATAATCTATTGTAGATCCATCAAGTTGTTCTTTGTAAAGCCGCATTGGTCTGTTTCTCCGATTATCATTTGACGTTTTTAATGGTTTTACAATCTATCCTTTGGGAGAGCATCTCATGCTTTGAGATATGTGAACTCCCTAATTAGGCTTTTGGTTGTATTTAGGTGAAAATAATTTTTATCTCCTCTATTCCAATTTCCATGTATGCTCTGTTTGTACAATTTTGTTTAATTAGTTGTTTGTCCTCTCACCTTCACTTTCTTCTTCAAATTAAGGACGAAGATAAGTTATATTTATGTACCATTACAGAGCAAGTTATATATATGTGCAGATACAGTACAAATACGTGCATAGCATTGCACATGAAAAAAAAAGAAAGATTTGTTTATTTTAATTTTAGATAATTGCTTTGAAAAACCTATAGATCGAGGTCTTATTTAAACTCATCAAAATCATCATCTTAATTATTAATGAAACTTGCAGGGTTTTCTTATTTACACCCCAAAAGTTTAATGGGTAAGAAAAGAGAGAGTAGTGGAGACCAGAGGAAGATAAGTCGATTATCATATACAGAGACTCATGCCCACCCAATTTTTTGCAATTATTTTATACCCTAGTAATGTAATGATATTTTGTTTTGTTTATATGTTTTCACAATCCCTAGTAATGTAATGATATTCACGAGTCACCAGTAAGTAAAATAATGATGTTCCAAGGATATATGTAATTTTCTTTTTTTAGAAGACTCTGTCACAGGTAATGTAATTTAATGATATATGATGTTCCAAGGATATATGTAACATACCTGAAACAAAACTCTCATAATTTATAAGGACAAAACTTAAGAACAATCCATTCATTATTGTGCCTTAGTTTTCCAATTAAACTCAACTATTGATCAGTACAAAAAACCTGGTCCTGAGAATGCCAATAGAATGGGACATGTAAAGTACACTCTGTTCTCAGTTGTGGCCGCATGAAGTCATTCTTGAATGAAGGTTTTGGATACCTAATAAAAACTTTCCTTTCAAATTCTTCCATCTGTGGGAAATGATAAAGAAATGGACTACTGAAGTCAATTTAACTACCAAAGTAAAGAATTCAATCTTTTCAAGTTGAGTGGCAAAAGCCTCAAAAAAAGCATTTAAATTTTACAACTCTCATTTCTAAACAAAGACCCTACAAAGGCTTCATATAGTTATAGTTACGAAAATACTACCAACTTTTACAGTTTTGCCAGCAAATTCATCATAAATACATAACTTTCAACTCTTGTAATTTACAACCCCACTATAAGGTTGTACCCCCACCATCTGACATAAGAGATGCAGCAGCAGCAGCAGCAGTTGGAACAACCCCTGTTGAAATTCCCGGTTTTGACAAATGCAGGAGCCTGAAATATAAATGCCAGAAGTTCACAGATGTTACTGTTGGACCAAAAAGTTAAGTGCTACAAAATTTCAGGACAGGCAAGTTCAACCTTGATCTTTATTATTATTTTTTTCAGTAGTTACAAGGGAGGGTGTATTTAAACCCAGGATGTCTTTTTAACATCAAGAGGTGTCAATCAGTTGAGTTACAAGGCTAATGGCAAGTTCAACCTTGATCTTGATTATCCTAACCTTTTTTTTTTTGGTTGATAAAGTTGATTATCCTGACCTAACAGATTTCTGGAACCACATTATCTAAAAGCATATCATAAATGCCATGCCAAAGATTTTCTCATAAACCACTATTTAAATTTTAAACTATGCTGAAAAGTTCAAATCCCCATCCCCCCCCACCCCCCACCCACCTCCTCAACTATTGAAATATATATGCACTAAAGGGTGATGGCCCAATTGTCCCTTTAAAAGAATAGAAGTTCATGGACTGAGTAATCTGGCCAGTTAACAAGTGTACACCAGTGGTCCTAGGCTTAAAATGCAATATGCAGGATGGCTAAGCGTAGCAAGCTTCCTAACCATGCATTTTAAGAGTGATAAAAGCTCTTACGGTGCAAGATATTCGCAGAAAGATGACACTGCAGAAACAACTTCAGTATAATTTTCAGCAGATGCGGGGGCTGTCACTTCAACCACCTGTATACCCGGAGTTACAGGCACAGCCTCATCAGTTGCATGTAGTTTCAGCATCTTATTAACTGAGGACACAGTAACAGTGATTTGAGCACCCCTTTGGAAATGGAAGGCAAATCCCACTCTTAGCAGCTCATGGTCTAACTTGTAGCCTAGTGCATAAAATAAGCGGAGCACATTCTTGCTGACTTTGCTTTCCACCATGGTCCTTACTAGAACTGAAATTTGCTCAGCACCTGCACCCCTCATTGCACCTCCTATATGTCTAACGGTCCTACAAAATTTATTTTTAACACTCAAGCACAATAATATGCACAGGTGCAAACACAAACACACGTACAAAATTTAATAAACATGATGGGAAGGGGAAAGATCCAAGTTTTACCATGTGGGTTCAGGCTGCTCAAGATCGCATAAGAGTCGAACCTCTGAAGCTACAGCCCCTAAAAGAAAAAGAACATTGAAAAAAGAAATAAAGGAAAGAGAACTAAGGAGAGGGAGAGAACTTCTAAACCCATTGATATGCTTTTTATTTGAACTACTACTAATAAGGAGTCAGATAACAAACATCCTCAGAAAATCATGACAGGCTCTTAATTATGTATAAAACTTACTTATCGGGGGGTGGGGGGAATTACATATAAAATGTGGTCATATTTAGTATGCATCTATATATGTAGATGACCAAGGTAAGCTTTCACACCCCAATTCTTTTTCTCTTTTGTTTTCTTTCATTGTTAGGTGGCTGAGTAGCCAACAATGACCTTAGCCACCCTGCTTATTGCATTTTAAGCATGACATGAAACATATTAAAAATAATAAACAATAAAGATCAACTTATGTGTCGCACCTAACTTTCACGGGAGAAATTCATTGCCTTCAAAATTGTATCAAAACTTCATAACATGGAAGCTAAATGAACAATAAATATGAACCAAGAATAGAGTCACAAAGTGAAAGAATCAAATAGGTGACCAATATGGGTCAACATTGTATCAAATAACCACTGAAGGATATTTCATTGCCTTCAGTATAGGCTTACAAAAGGTTAAGGACCTATTCCAAGTTGACCTGATTAGTTTGTCGCATGAACTATCAAAGCTTGACCTAGACACACAGCTCCATATCAGAAAGAAATATACGTATATAAACTCACCAAGGTTTGGGCCACTTTTAAGGCATATTTCATGGATCCTCAAGCGTTCTTTAAGAACACCACAAAGACCCTGAAGAAGAATTTCGAGGGCCTCAACATGCTGCAAAATGTAAATCATGTTTAAGACAACTTGAAATACCATCGAACCCTTTTTTTTTCCAAAAATTAAAAAATAGAGAAATGATTAAAAAAAAATTTTGAAGGGTCAGCAAAAAGAAAATAGGAGCTGATAATCATCATCGGCAAGTCTTGGACATTAAAAATGATTTTAATTATATAACAAATAAAATAAAGGACCAACAAAAGGACTTATCAAAAAATGAAAAAAGAATAATTACATATAACCCACCTGTGGCTGTGGTTTGGCCTGATTTCTTTTTGTCATTTGTGGTTTGAAAATTGTCACTTTACCCACCTTGTCATTTGTGGTTTAACTCCATTACACAGCCATAACTTCCAGCTCACTCTTTTCCGTTATAAAAACACATTTTAACACTATAACTTAACTTAAAATGAATCAAACACCTCTATCTAAATATTTTCACTCACCTTGTCACCCAAAAAAGGACCCCCCCTCCCCCAACTAACATTGGCTGCAAAATGGATAAAGCTTTCCAAGTGAGGCACAAATTGGTTCTCTCTTACCAGGTCCCACAACAAGTTCATTATTGCTCTTTTATATGTTTGTGTGTGTGTGTGTGTGTGTGTGTGTGTGTGTGTGAGAGAGAGAGAGATTTTTGAAGGGTTGGATTGTGTTGGTGAGGACTTTGTACATTTGGAAAAGAGAGGCTAAGAAAATTGAGTGTTGTCGTAGAACAAGCTCGACCTACAGTTACAAACACTACGAGATTTAAGATTATTGGTTTTAGCAAGAGATTTAAGATTCCTAAAAAGTTTTTTAATGACTGTTTAAGTATAGTCGTAGATTGTTTCTCTTATTTTTGTGACAAGATAAGAGAAAGTTCTTGTACAGAGGCTGTTCGATCTGTTTTAAGTTATTTTTTAAATTTAAAAAGTGTTTTCTAACAGAAAAGAGTGAGGTGGGTTATGGCTGCGTAATGGAATTAACCTTAGGTGGGTAAAGTAACAACTTTCAAACCACAAATGGCAAAGTGAAATTGAGCCAATCTAGAGGTGGGTAATATGTAATTATCCCAAAGAAAAATAAAGGACTAACAAAAGGAGGTAAAAGTTTTGCAACATAGAATGTTAGTAGGCCAACAAATTCAATTTGTTTAAATTTGAATATAAGCTCTTCAATCTCTAGATTCTCTACAAAGCTTAAGCATGTCCCATACAATGCAGAAGTTAACACCAATTATATTGATAAACAAGACAATGAATTGAACCCAAACCAAAACCAATGGTGTGTGACATTCTACAGGAACCTTCCATTTTGAGCCAACAAGAGAGTGGTATACTTTTGTCCCTTCTTTCTTTCTCTAGCAAGAGATTGAAATAATTGAGAACTGCACCTTGATTTTATTTATTTATTTTTTTTTTTTGGATAAGTGAGTTTTGGTCCCCATGAGAGATTCAAATTAATGACTTCCACTTCATGAGGCATGATCCCCAACCAATTGCTACCATTTGGGGCAAGCATTGCATTTAGAATTAAGAGAAATTTCACAAATATTTAACCTATGAAACATAGATTACCCATACCTCAAAGCTACATATGGTAGCTTCAAATTTCAGAATACTTACAGCAAAAATTTTCTCGAGTTTTCCAACACCACCAGTAGCCCAAATGTTGTATTAATTACAAACTTAAAGTTAGAATATGATTTTGTCTATTGTAAGGAACCCTTTTTTTCTTGGTAATTTATTGCTCTCTTTTTTTGGGAGAGAGAGAAGGGGGGGGTGAGGTTCCTAAGGACCAACAGGACTCAGTTTGTAAATCATCCTACTACCTCTCTTTTGGAATTGCACGTAACATTCTACTCCACCTTGTGCATATATTATTCGAATACATGAGGTTACAATCACCAAAAGTAGATTAGTGTATATCACAGCCTATTTAAGTGTAAGGAAGCCTAAGCGAAAATTGACATCAACATCTCCCCATAGAGGCGGGGTTATAGAAATTTCAATGACTTCAGGATCTCACAATGATCTTAAAGTAAGATACTTCTACCAATCAATGAATTCAAATCAAGACAGTGTTGCTAAGTGGTTATAGCATTCTCATTCTTTAAATTAGTACAAATATGTATCCATTTCCCCGCTTGAACAACTTCATCATCCTCTACACTACTAAAAGTCAATACAACAACAACCAACCATTAGTCCCAAGATTTGGGGTGGGTTATGGATCCTCAACAAACTACTCAACATCAGTCAAATGTATTATTCTTTTCCCCCCAGTCTATTATATTTGAAGTCATACTCTCTGTTACTTCCTTAATTGGCATAACATATGTGTCAACTAAAACTTTTTTATACCTATGTTGTTACAGAAATTGTTAGATAGATGAAAATAGAAGTTTAAGGCTCCTATAAATGGGCAAAACACTATAAGCATTCAAAAACGAAATCAATGCAAAAATCACAAGGAACAATTAGAAAGAAAGGGACCCTTTATTTTATTTTGAAAATTTACCTGTGTCTCTATAATTCCCTGAACCACGCACTCCATCCAAATTAGCTTTAAGTTAATATCTCCAGCACATTCCTAAACCAGTAAGACAATCAAAAATTGGAGAATAAATTTCATAACAAAGTCAGAAATCCGAACCTACACTAACAAAAGTGATGGGTATATTATCAACTTACATTATGCTAGATTGTTCTGAATTCAACATTTATAAACATGAATCAAGCAGTTTTAGATTGTGAGGAAATTTAGAAGAATAAAAAAATTACCTTAGTTTTTCAATGTGGTGCCAAGCCTAGGGGGCTAGCTCCTAGCTCCTAGCTCCGGTAAGATGGACGGAATTTGGCCACCGGAGGAGAGTTGGGGTAGACGGTGGTGGGTGACCGAACTGTGAAGGCGGAGAGTAGAGAGAGAGAGAGAGAGAGGACAGAAGAGAAGACAACGGTGGACCGAGACAAATACTTATTTTATTTTCCTCTTTTTTTTTTTTTTTTTTCTTTACGACAACACGATGTCGTTTTTTCTTTGTGGGCAGAGAGAGAAAGAGAGAGGGGAGGAGAAAAAAGTGTGGGATTTTAAAATTTTAATTGCAAGTTTGCAACAAGTAATCCAAGGTTAAAACGAAATTAAAATTTCAAGAGAATTCATATAATTTATTCATACATACACTACACACAAGCATTATATCATATTATATACTTACTATTGTATATAATAAAAGTTGGGTTTAAAAGTCATGGTTGCGTCAAATGGTTACTCTCATTAATTAGTAAATTAATTTTATATTATTTGTTATGATATATTTCCTCAAATTAAGGGATAATATTTAACAATTGTTTAATTTAGGTGATACTTTATTATTTAAACTTCAACATATTTAAATTCTATTCAAACTTCTCAAAAAAAAATAAAAATAAAAATAAACGGAAATTCTATTATAAAAAAATATAAAACTTAAGCCCTTGTTTGGGAGGAGGAAAAGAAATTGAATGAAAAAAATAATTTTAGAATATTCTTTTATTCCTTTATTTCAGAGTTTTAATGGAATGAATAATATAAAGTTTATTCCTTTATTTAGGAGTTTAGGTGGAGAGAGAATAGAATGTGTAGGAAGGAATACTTAATTACTCATTTCACTTTATTCATTCAAAATTTCAAATTTTTATTCCCTCCAAAATTGAGAGAAATTGGAAGAAATGGAATTAAATTTAATGAATTTATTACTAAAACTCCCAAAATACCCTTATATATTTAGCCGCTTATTTTAAAATAGGGGTCATAAAATAATTTCATTAATTTTTCTCTATGTTACTCCCAAACAAAGATACTTATCTTTTCTATTCCATTCCCTTATCCCAAACGAAGATCCCAAAAAACAACCTATATTTTATTTCTAAAATTTAAATAAATAAATAAATAAAACCAAATTTTGACTTCTATTCCAACTAAAAGTATATTATCAATATTTTAAGAACAACTAATTAGTAAATTAATTTTATACATTTAAATTTCAACAAATTTAAATTAAAAGTCTATTATAAAAAATTCTAAACCTAAATCTCTAACAACAACTTACATTTTCTTTTTATTTAAAAAAAAAAAAAAAACTTTTGACTTCTACTACAACTAAAAGTCTATTATCTACATTTTAAGAACAACTAATTAGTAAATTAGTTTTATATTATTTGTTATGATATATTTCCTCAAATTAAGGGATAATATTTAACAAATATTTGATTTAAATAAAATTAAAAGTCTATCATCAAAATTTTCTAATTAAACTTAAATTCCACACAACTCACGTTTTTGTTTTTGTTTTTTTCTTCAAGTTACATCTTATTAATTTAATATTTTATTAGGATATTAAACTACAATACTCTTGACTAAGCTCAAGGAATAAGATTTAACAATAATTTAATTTAAATAAAACTTTATTATCTAAGTCATCCCTATAATTAAATTCCACACAATACACCCCACTTTGTTGTATTTTTTTCACTTTTTCTTTTCTTTTCAAAATGCAACTTACGCTTAAGTTTTAATCTAATAAATCTATTTTACTTATTGTTATTTACTTCTGAATTTGCGTGCAGGATATTATGCTAAAAAAGTTTATTATAAATAAACAAAGTAATGGACACTCAAAATAATGGACACTCGTTTAAGTTCTTGGTTCTCTTATGTAAGTTTTAAATTATTATACTTTCACTAATTAGTAAATTAATTTTATTTATGATATATTTTCTCAAATTAAGGGATAATATTTAATAATTCTTTAATTTAGGTAAAACTTTATAATTTAAATTCCAACAAATTTAAATTCTATTAAAACTAAAAGTCTATTATAAAACCCACTAAAAAAAAAATCTATTATAAAAAAAATTCTAAACTTAAATCCTAAACAACAATCCACAAAGAAGAAAAAAAAAAAAAACATTTTGACTTCTACTCCAAGATGTAACTTGAAACAACTTTAAAAATAAATAAAAGACTAATAATATATTTACTTTTTTTTTCTTGAATTAATAACATATTTACTTTTCCATTGAAATGAATGGTATAATATAATGGCATCATGTGCGTTATTCACGTACATGGAATATCTCACTATCTTATATATAAAAAAAGAGGCAATGCCGCTACAGTGATTTAATATTGTGCATTCAGTGTTAAATCATTGTTTATTCACTGTTCGCCTATAGTGAAATTTTCGTGAGGCACTTGTCTTTTTTTTTTTTTCTTTTTTTTCTTTTTTTCTTCAATCTTCCGTTCGTTTTTTTTTTTTTTTTTTTAATTCTTTTATATATGCCGCTATAGTATTTTAGCAATGTTCATTCAGTGTTTTTGCATTGTTCATCTACAGTGTCATTTTGATGAGCCACTTTGTCTTTTTTTTTTTTTTTTTTTTTTATTTTAACAGTAGCTACAGTTCCAAGAGGCGCTGTAGCTACAGTAGCTACATTTTTTTTTTCCAGTCTTCTGTTTGTACTTTTTTTTCCTTTTATATATATTGTTATATTGATACAATAAATTTCACAATTATTGAGATGTCAATTTCATTACTGCTTTAGTGTTTTAGCACTGTTCATTCAGTGTTTTTGCACTATTCATCTATAGTGCCATTTTGGTTAGCCAGTTTGTCCCTTTTTTTTTTTTTTTTTTTTGAATAGTAGCTACAGTACCAAGCAGCACTGTAGCTACAGTTTTTTTCTTTTCTTTTTTCAATCTTCCGTTTGTATTTTTTTTCCTTTTATATATATTGTTATACTGATACAATAAATTTTATAATATTTTCACAATTATTGAGGTATCAATTTCTTATAAGTCAAAATAAAATAATAAAATATGAAACTGTGACCAACCACAACTGAAAATAAATCTATATATATATATATATATATAAAAGTGTGAATGCGCTAAATCACTGTAGCTACAGTGCTTTGGCTTCGTGAGCCACTTTTTTTTTTTTTTTTTCAAAGTTTTGAACAGTAACTACAGTGCCAAGTGGCACTGTAGCTACAATAGTTATAGTTTTTTTTTTCTTCCTATAATCGGTTTGTGTTTTTTTTTTTCCTTTTAAATATTTATGTAAGCTGGTATATATATTGTTATATTGACACAATAAATTTCATAATATTTTCACAATTATTGACGTGCGCGAATGCGCTAAAGCACTGTAGCTACAGTGCTTTTATTTCGTGAGCCGCTTTTTTTTCCCAAGTTTTGAATAGTAACTACAATTCCAAGTGGCACTGTAGCTACAGATTTTTTTTTTTTTTTTTTTATTTTTAGTAATCGATTTGTTTTGTTTTGTTTTTTTTTTTTTTTCTTTTAAATATTTATGTAAGCTGGTATATATATTGTTATACTGACACAATAAATTTCACAATATTTTCACAATTATTGATATGTCAATTTCTTACCAGTCGAAATAAAATAATAAAATATGAGACTATGACCAATCACAACTAAAAGTAAATGTTTTGAGAAAATGTTACAACACTTATTGTGCAGTGCTTTTGATTTATTCAACTGGCACGGTAGCTTTTTTTTTTTTTTTTTTTTCTTTTTCCAGTAGTTGGTTTGTGTTTTTTTTTTTCTTTTAAATATTTATGTAAGCTGGTATATATATTGTTATACTGACACAACAAATTTCACAATATTTTCACAATTATTGATGTGTCAATTTCTTACAAGTCAAAATAAAATAATAAAATATGAGACTGTGATTAACCACAACTAAAAATAAATGTTTTGAGAAAATGTTACAACACTTATTGTGCAGTGCTTTTGGTTTATTCAATTGGCACAGTAGCTACAGTGCCTAAAGTTTTTTTTTTTTTTTTATATATAGTAATCGGTTTGTGTTTTTTTTTTCTTTTAAATATTTATGTAAGTTGGTATATATATTGATATACTGACACAACAAATTTCACAATTATTGACATGTCAATTTCTTACAAGTCGAAATAAAATAATAAAATATGAGACTGTGACCAACCCCAACTAAAAATAAATGTTTTGAGAAAATGTTACAACACTTATTGTTATCACAATATTTTCACAATTGTTGAGATCTCAGTTTTTTATAGATCAAATAAAAAAATGCTAAGTCCACAACATTTTAACATTAATTTATACAATGCCTAAAGTTTTTTTTTTTTTTTTTCCAGTTATCAGTTTGTGTTTTTTTTTTTTTTTTTTAATATTTATGTAAGCTTCCATATCTATTAACTATATAAAAAGAGCTCAAGGCTCATGAATAGTGTTTTTTTGGTTTATTCAATTAGTGAGGTGCACTTTCTCTTTTTTTTTTTTTTTTTTTCCCCCTTCAAGTATGCCAGTTGATTTGAGCTTTGTTTTTGTTTTTGTTTTTTGTTTTTTTTAGATCTTTATATGTTTACTTTGTACTTGCAATGCAAATTTACATTGTAAATACACAAAAGTGGTTAATATTATACACATTTGCACAAAAAATGGTAAATATTGTACAAATTTTGTAAATGTGTACAAAATTTGCCAATTTTTTTGTGTCTACAATATAAATTTACAACGTAATTAAGTACAATGTATACATAGAGATATTATGAAAATGTTGTGATGCATGTGTCAATTCCTTATGGGTCAAAATAAAATAATAAAATATTATACCGAGATCTAGCACAACTAAAAATGTCGTGACATTTTGTTGTTATTACAATATATTCATAACTATTGAGGTGTAAATTATAGGTCAAAATAAAATAATAAAATATTGGACCAGGATTTGTTACGGTCTTATACGATTGAAATTAACTTTTTATAACATAATTATCAAAATTCTTAAAATTAATGTTTCTTTTTATTAATGTAAATCTCTATGTATTTTAAAAATCAAATGATTTATATTTTCATTTTGTGATACAAATAAAATCTAAAATTGATTTTAATCACTACTTTTTTTTCCCATGACTAGAACGTGCCTTAGACGTGCTGCCTTGACTAGTTACTTAGAAAATAAATAAGGATGGGCTATTACACGAATAAATTAAACACTTGTTCAAGAAGATCAAAGGTTGACGGCTATCAGTGATGGGACCTTTTACGGTTGGGAACTACAATATCTGTAAAGGGCTTAGAGACACTCTTCTATGCTTCTTCCTCTGTGTATGTATAATCTTACATAACTCTCATAAACGCAGGGATTCCCTGCTTTCTCTAGCTAGATATATATATATATATATATATATATACAGTTCATTCTAATAAAAGAATATTGTGTGATGAACCATAACATTTCCTTTTGAGGCCTGTAATATATTGATCCATGTATGAACTCCTATTGCTTTACCAATCTTCCATAGTACTTCCGACAGAGAGTTTAGAGAGAAGGAAGATGCAAGCCGAAGAAATAAAAACAGCCCCGGCAACACATGCAAGATCCAACCCCGTAACCACAGGTACACTCTTTAGCTTGTCCAACACTCCCACTTGAAGTATCATCATCATAGCATGGCCGATTTTTGATTTGGCTTGAGAAACTGATTGCATCCCAACCCATGTTGGTATTGACTGAAATAAGATACAGAAATCATGTAATTAATTGAAGTCACAAACACGTTGACTAAGGACATATATATATATATATATATATATATTACTTTGAAATTGTTCTGATAAGTTTACCTTCAAATAGAAGAGTCCAAAGAAGTTTGATCCCGAAAGCCCTGACCCCTTTTCTTTCATTGTCTTTGTTCCAACAAACATGACGTACAAGCCCATCCCGAAAATAAGCATGGCGGTTCCTACTAGGAACATGTCTGCAAGAATGATAAACTGATAAACATATAGCTCAACAATATATAGAACCGCATAGAACAAGTAAATATGAAATATTTGTGTGTTATTATTATTATTATTATTTTTGTCTAATTCAAACTATTAAATGGATTCCTTTAAAATAGAGAGTCATTTTTTAACATGTACCAAACGGATTTGATTATGCATGTGTATAATATTGAGAGAGATACCTATGGCTTCAATAAGTACCTGCATCACATGTCCTTGATCGGACTTATGTGACAACGTATGGAAGTATTGGAGATATGCCTCTAGTATGGTAAAACAACCCTGCATGCAATTTATAATGTCTTTGTCATTATTGGAAAGAAAAATATACGTATAAAAGAAAGAAAACAAAGTCATAGTCCTAAACTTTTGCTGGAAAAAGAAATAAGCCGTTACCTCAAGGAAACACAACCCTGAACCAAGTAAAGTTCCCGCAACAGCAAATAATGTAAAGAATCGACAATCAATTATAGCCTGCACATTAACCCAATACAAAGAAGGAAAAAAAAAATTAGGATTTCAATGTGTTGTGAAATATACAAGCTAAATATTCTGTTAATGAAAAACATGCAGTCCTCGGAAATTTCAATTATCACCTAACTTGAACCTGCTTAGATTCATCAATTAGATATCCATGAATTTTTTATGACCCCATGAATATTAAGCTTTATACTTCATCATGAACAAGTAACCCCACAAATGAAGAATTACAAAACAGGTACATGAGTGTGAGTTTAGACTTTAGATGCAATTTTTCTCTAACTGATTATTTGCTGAAAGTTGAGTAAAAATATAATTATATACGAGTGAGTTTTTATTTTTTTTATTTTTTTTAAATATATTTTCATTGAAAATACTAAAAAATATTAGTTAAATTACAAGCTCAAGTTTAAGAGCATCCCCATCCCAAAATCCTATCCTATCCTATTCTATTTTACCATCTCAAAAAACTATTTTATCAACTATACCATACCATTTTACAATACTCTCAACATCCCAACTTTTATTTCTTTTGTTACTTTATTTAAATATTCTTTTTTATTTTTTATTTTTACTGTTTCTCTCTCTCTCCCTCAACCAATTGCATCAAAACCCATTAAAACACCACCACTCACATCCCATTTAACCCACCAAACACCGGCCAGCAACCACCAACTCCACCACCATGCCAACTTGCAAACCCATTAAAAAAAACCACTAAACCCACCAGCAACAACAACAACAAAAAAAAAACACACACACACACACAAACCACCAAACATCGGCCACAAAAACCACCAGATACCGGCCATAAAAACCACGCCAACGCCACGCCAAAAAAAAAACACACACACACACACACACACACAACCAAACAAAACCAACAACCCATAACCCACCACTGCACCACCACGACTCACCACGCCCCACCCACCACATACCCACAACCACCATGCCTCAAACCCACCATGACTCCCCACGCCCCACCCACCATGACCCACACCGGAAAACACACACACGGTTGTTGAGCAAAACCCAAATCAACCAAGCAAATCACAACAAATCTAAAACCAAAAACCAAAACCCAAAACCCAAAACCCACTCCCACACAAATCAAAATCCCACTACCCACTACCACTAAACACCCACATCCACTACCACCATCATGCCACATCACAGATCAACCCACACCACAAACTCACTTCGCCACCACTGCCACACAACCCACGCTGCCGCCACAGGGAAGACGACGTTGTATTGGAGGACCCACGCCTACCTTTGCCACTACCATCACCACACGAGGTTTTCGGTTTGAGAAAAATGGGGGTTTTGGGTTTGAGGAGAGGAGAGAGCAGCTATAGAACAAAAACAAGAGAGAGAAAAGAAGACAGAGAATGTTCTGAAGAGAGAGAGAAGATGAGACAATGAAGAGAGAGAAAGTGGCATATATTTATAGGTGAGAATAAAAAATTATTATTTTGTTTTACAATGCTGCTATAGTACTATCGTAAATTTACGATGGTATTGTAGCAGTATTGCAAATTTTTTTGCAATTCTAAGCTTTTATAAGTCCGGATAGTGGAGGTTTTTATGAGACAAATACTAAATAAAGGCAACATATGGCATTTAACGTTCCTATTGTGAAGGCTCTAAAATAAGTAAAATTTTAAAAAATTGTGTAGAAGCAAATATCTAAAAGCTAGCTAGCTAGCTAGGTGCTCCAAAAGAAATGGTGGCCTACCCTTTCAATGAACATTTGCAAGTGAAATTTCCGTGGCCTTTGTTTCACAGCAATCCTTAATAGAATCACCGTAGCCTTGCTAACATTTGCCACCAAAGAAGCCAAATCCAAAAGTCCCCGATTGACTTGAGGTTGTGCCGTAATCAAGCTCTTCGAAAAAGCCACTGAGGCTTTCACGGCCACCATTGGTTTCCTCCTGTAATTCTCAGAAACTCTCTTCTCTCCATCAAACCCCGCCTTGTTTAGACACCTCACAGAGAAAGAAGAGGAAGAAGAAGTAGAAGAAGGAAGACCAAGACCCAATGGCCTAGTCGTACGTAACAATCTAGTGGTTGCCATTAATTAGTAGTAATGTTACTACTTTGGAGTTTCAAGGTGTTTGGTTGGTCATGTAGGCTTGGCTAATTTATACCATGCAATGTGAAAGGTAGAAAACAAACAAGAGACTATAGAACAAAGAAGATTCGCAGCATATATATTAGCTGGGATTGTCGGGATATGAGTGACCTTTTGTTTACGACTTTCGTTTTTTCTTGGAGATGTGGGTTTTCGGTTTTGAACAGTGGCGGCTCTGTGGGTTTTCAGTTTTGAATAGTGACAGTTCTAGGAAATTTTTCTATGGGATTATTAAGGAACTTAAATTAAACAAAAATTTAATTAAAAAAAGAATTTGAATATATTGAGTTATCGAAAAAAAACACACAAACACATGAAATTTTACAATTTTCTTTTACGAGTTTTTATATTTTGAAATCATCTTATAATAGTTTATTATATGTTTTCATTATTTATTGTCAATGTAAGTATGACCATTTTTTTTTTGTTAAGTTTGTATAATATTTTTGTTTTTATGCAATTGTGGTTATATATTTGTCAATTTTTTTTATAAAAATATTTTAAACTAAATGAAAAAACTCAATTCTACTTACACTATATAATTATTAACTCACACAATTACACTCATCAATATATAAATAATACACTAAGTTGTTGTTTGATTGTGGGATAAGCTGATATGTGATCAGGTGTGCAAAATTTAAAACAAGGTATAAAAAATATTTTTAAGAGTAAATTAAATTAATAAAGCAATATTTAATATATATATATATATATATATAAATATATTTTTTTTCAAGTCAGGGGTTCATTTGAACCTCCTGCAATGAATGTGAAGCTGCCCCTGGTTTTTTTTTTTTTTTTTTTTGATTTGGGCCGCCCCTGGTTTTGAATCAAAGACATTTCCGAGTGTTTTGATTTGAACGAACCAAAATCAAAACCAAATTCTCATGGCTCTCAACTCTCACGTGACTTTTTTTACATGCGTGTGGGTCCGTTTTGCTTGTGAGCCGCACACGTATCTATCGGGGAACTTTTACTGAGAGTTATTCTCCACCATCTGCTTGAGAAAATTTGAAGGCCAGACAAAGTTTATTGGAATATTTGAGAATTGTGAACGTAAAGAAGTGAAGCGTTTTGTTAACCTTTATTGGGGCGTTCGTCATCAGCAAGAAGAGACAAGAGTAGAATTAGGAACAGTATTGGGTTCTCGATTGTCAATAATTGGAACCGTTTATTAACCTTTAGCGACTTAGGCCCATTTCTCCTTTTAGAATTTGAACTGGTTGGCACCTACAATGTGCAGCCCAACGTTTGTAACGTGGCAAAACCTAGCGCCGCGGAAATTACCACTAGTAGGTGTAGGTTTGTCAAATACAGATTACTATTTTCATTTTTCATCCCCAAATATCAAGATGGAAAAAGAAAATAATAAATGATTTTATAAACTCTTTTATAAACTGTTGATGTGGTGAGTAATTATTGGTTAATAAAAAAATGATATTAATAATGAACTTTTTTTTTTAAGAAACTATTAATGATGAACTTCAATGAAAACAAGTAAAAATTTACCACATCAATAATTTGTGATTATACTTTATAGCATTACTCGGGTATATAATAAATTGGTTAAGTTCAAGTTACACCTAGTGTAACTTTAAGCAATATTACACCACTCAATATTTTTTAATTGGATGCAAATTTTGACAAATCCACCATTATATTACATTATCTTCATATATTTTCCATACTTGCAAAATTTCAAGGTGATAAAAAATTAATAGTTATATCGTCAATCAATTGTTTAAATTCAAATTTTTATAGTTTAAAATAATGCATAAAAGATGAGTTTATGGATCAAATGGTAAATAACATCCAATTAACATAAAAACTAGCCGATATCCCATGTGATGCGCGGTGCATTTTGATAAATTTTGTAAGAAATTATTTATAACATATTGATTTCATGAATACTATTATTGTTGGTCACACTTAATCTATGAGGTTTTCTTCTAAAACTAAATTCTGACTAAATACATTGGGGGGAAAATTCCTCTAATTCATGCAACCAAGAAATATTACCAGATCATAATGAAATTGTCACCTACAAACCTGTTGGTTCCTAGGTGTCTTTCTTGTATTATTTATGTTTTATATATCAATTAGCTATAAAAACTTCTAAAATTTCATGATACAACAATAAGAAAAAAAAAATGTCATAGTGGTGCAATAATATCACAATTTAACCTCCAAATTTTAATTGAACTAAAAGTAGCCAAAAATAGATCCTTACCAAGTATACGCATCATAAAGAAAACCAAAAATATAAATTGGCACATAATATGAAAAAATAAGCCTAAATAAATTACAATGCTACATAAGTAAAACCGTATACATAAAATCTAAACAAAATATTTAAGACGAACGTAATATTTTGAAAATTAACATACCTCTTAGAAAGAAAAACAAAGATGTTGTGAGGAAATTATGGAAGTTTAATTTTTAAGTCCAATGGAAATGGGAATTTATATTGGACAAACGTGGAGACAAATAATATTTGCTCAATTCATTGAATTCGACTCTTGCAATTCTGCATTGAAGTTAGTCTTATGCAGAAAATTGAATTTTTTTTTTATTCTTACATTTCCCATGACTTTTTAGATCTATCCGTATCAATTTAAAGCATGTCTTTGACTTTTATTCCTACATTTCTCATAACTTTTTAAATCCATCCGTATCAATTCAAAGTATGTAAAGTTATAAATGTAGAAGTCTAAATGAGAAGGATGTCATACAATGTGCCACTTAGCAAAACCTCATGCTTCCCACATGAGGTCTTTGCTTTTTTATATATATTGAATGAATATTGAATTAAACTGATGTGGAGACAAATAATATTTGCCAAATTCATTGAATTCGACTCTTGCAATTTTGCATTGAAGTTAGTCTTATGTAGAAAATTGAAAAGTTTTCTTAATTCTTACCTTTCCCATGACTTTTTAGATCCATCTGTATCAATTCAAAGCATGTAAAGTTATAAATGTATATAAATTCTTTGAATTTTATTCCTACATTTCCCATGACTTTTTAAATCCATCCATATCAGAACCTCATGCTTGCCACATAAGGTCTTTGCTTTTATATATATATTGAATGAATATTGAATTGAATTGATGTGGAGACAAATAATATTTGCCAAATTCATTGAATTCGACTTTTGCAATTCTGCATTGAAGTTAGTCTTATGCAGAAAATTGAAAAGTTTTTTTGATTCCTACCTTTCCCATGACTTTTTAGATCTATTTGTATTAATTCAAAGCATGTAAAGTTATAAATGTATACAAATTCTTTGAATTTTATTCCTACATTTCCCATGACTTTTTAAATCCATCCGCATCAATTCAAAGCATGTAAAGTTATAAATGTATACAAATTCATTGAATTTTATCCATACATTGAAATAAATGCATTTGCCATTACTTAATAGTTTGACATAAATGCTAAATTTAGATGAGGCGGAATCCTAAATGGGAAGGATGTTATACAATGTGCTACTTGACAAAACCTCATGCTTTTTCCCACATGAGATCTCTGCTTTTGTATATACTAGCTTATAACCTATGCAAATGCATGGGATTTTTATAACCCGTACACTTCTTTTTTTATATAACATCATCAAAAGTAAATAATACTTCATCATAACAATATAAAAAAAAATTAAACCTACAGTAGAAGAAAAACAAAAGCCTTTCTTCATAACATCATAAAAATTTAGAGTCATAGCTCAAAATAACATTTATAATCCTAAAATACACCAAAATTCAAATAGTTTAACCCTTTGTTTATGGACTTCATGCTTTCCTTGTTAAAAGTCTTTATGGGTCTAATGTTGTAAGCAACCAAACCATTGAGGATCTTTTTGCATACCTGGACATATCAGAAGATTTAGAACAAAATGTTAATGTTAAATTGATTCCAAATGAAGATCATATACAAATGTGAAATTAGTTCTGCCATCTAAAATCTAGATCACATGAATGAGTGTTAGATAGCTCTTATCATTTCTTTTTTCCTTTAAACATGTCTAATAAAAATTCCTAAATCAAAATTTTACTTATAAAACAAAATCCAATAAAAAAACATAGGAAAGTATCTATTAGAATATAATCATACTTTTCTTATCTTTTGATAAGGTGTTGTCGAATTTCCATGGAAGATTAGAGAGTAAAAAAAAGAAAAATTTGGTAAAAACCCAAGTACAAGATACTAAAATTGATAAGGGTAATGTATATGTATGTTCAACTGTTTACTAATTGTAAGGCGTCTACCTACTACCATAAAAATTTTTAATAATAAAAAAAAAATTGTAAATCATTTGTGGTAGTGATGTAATACAAAGGAGAATTAAATGACTTCAACAATTTTTGTATCAATCTACAATCTAAGAGAAAATTCAGCCAATGTCAGTTGGAGAATTCATTTGGGCATTTATACTATTGTAAATTTCACCATGAGCTTAAGAAAAAAACAATCATTTTTATGGTAAGTATTAAATGTAGTTTGTACTCGTTTTCTTGCCCACTAAAAGGAAGTAATTGAAAGACAATTCAGAAAATGCATAACTAGAAGTCTAGTGAAAAAATTAAATTAAAAACCTTCATTGTCTCCAATCTGACAAACAGTAAATTATCATATTTTAAATTCCCCAAATTTTTTAAGATCGAAAAAAGAAAAAAGAAAAAAGAAAAGAGAAACAAAGTAACAAAAATGATGAAAATGTGAAGTCAAGGCTTGGAAGTTTGGGTGTGTGTGTGGGCAATATGAATGGAAGTTCCTCTAATAGGTAGAAACTAAAATTTATGCTTCATTGCTATTTACAGGCTACAACATATGTAAGGTTTGACCACACTTTAACTATTTATAAGATGCAAATGCCCCATAGTTACAAAAAAGCAATAAACAAATTTGTTGTTACAAAAAATGTTGAATTCATGCAGTTAACCTATATTGATGCAACTGATTTCCAAAACTTTTTTACAAATGAATAGGATGCACAAATGTATATAATTTCTTAGTAAACTGAAACACCAGCCAAAGCCCTAAAATGGTCATATCATCCGCAACAAAAAATGTCTCAACACCCAAACACAAATCCACAACTACCCAAAGTTTACCAACCACAAACCAACATAAATTCATTGGAAAAATGTTTGAAATATTAATAATAAATAGAGAAAACTCATCTTATATAAGACTATAACTGGCATAAGTAACGTTTGGGATTATTGGGGAGAGAAAAAGCCAAGAGATGGGGAGAGTGAGGTAGGAGGCGGTGTTGGGCTTTGTGGAGCTTAGTTTTGTTTGATCTGGTTTGACGACCCGACCTGACCCGACCCAAATAATGTTGCATGGTTTTAATGGGAGATTTTCTGAGGCTTAGTCCATGGAGTGGAGGCTTCGGCTTGTTAGCCCAAGCCGAAACGCAAGATGTAGAAAACGCAATTTTGTGATTAGGGTTTGTTGTTGTCGTTCTTGAGAGACTGAAAACACTGTAGTCGCACTTTGTATTTTTTTCCCTGATAATAGTGAAATCCCTGCAACTTCGTGAATGTAGGCAAATTGCCGAACCACGTAAATATTTTCTTGTGCGTGTGATTGTTTTTATTTGGCGTGTGTTTTCTCTATTTTTTTGTTTTTTTTTGTTTCTCACAGGTTAGGAATTTCAGGTTAATTCCTTACAACTGGTATCAGAGCCTAGGGTTAGATTTGAGTGGGACCAATGGCAGAGGAAGTAGAAAAGGCGTCTGGAATAGAAAAATTTGATGGCACAGACTTTGCATATTGGAGGATGCAGATTGAAGATTATCTCTATAGGAGGAAATTGCATCTGCCTCTTTTGGGGACAAAACCTAAGACTATGAAGGCTGAGGAATGTGCTCTTCTTGACAGACAGGTACTGGGAGTTATCAGGTTAACTCTGTCTAGGTCTGTTGCACACAATGTTGTAAAGGTGAAAACCACAACAGATCTGATGAAGACTTTTTCTGGTATGTATGAAAAGCTGTCAGCAAACAACAAGGTGTATCTGATGAAGAAACTGTTCAATTTGAAGATGGCGGAGAATGCATCAATAGCACAACATCTGAACAAATTTAACACTATTACAAATCAATTGTCGTCTGTAGAAATTGATTTTAATGATGAGATCTGTGCACTGATCGTTTTGGCTTCTTTGCCAAACAGTTGGGAGGCAATGAGGATGGCAGTAACTAATTCTACAAGAAAGGAAAAGCTCAAGTACAATGATATACGAGATTTAATTCTAGCTGAGGAGATTCACAGAAGAGATGTAGGCGAAATCTCAAGATCTGGTTTTGCCCTAAACCTTGAGACAAGAGGAAGAGGTAATGACAGAAATTCAAATCGAGACAGATCAAAATCCAGAAATTCTAATCGGAATAGAAGTAAATCTAGATCAGGCCAACAAGTACAATGCTGGAACTGTGGGAAAACAGGTCACTTTAGGAGGCAATATAAAAGTCTTAAGAAGAAGAATGAAGATGATTCTACAAATGCTGTAACAGAAAAGGTACAAGATGCATTACTTCTTGCAGTAGACAGTCCACTTGATGATTGGGTTTTAGACTCAGGAGCTTCGTTTCATACCACTCCACACCGAGAAATCATACAGAATTATGTTGCAGGTGATTTTGGTAAGGTGTATTTGGCTGATGGTTCAATCTTGGATGTTGTAGGTATGGGAGACGTTTGGATATTGTTGCCCAATGGATATGTTTGGTTACTGGAGAAGGTTTGACATATTCTTGACCTGAGTAGGAATCTGATTTCTGTTAGACAACTTGATGATGAAGGACATGCAATACTATTTGTTGGTGGTACTTGAAATGTTACAAAAGGAGCTAGGTTTGACAATTGCAGTTGCTGATGCAAGTACTAATACAAGCCTATGGCATCGCAAACTTGGTCACATGAGTGAGAAATGGATGAAGATGCTGTTGTCTAAAGGAAAACTACCAGAATTGAAGTCCTTTGATTTTGATATGTGTGAAAGTTGCATCTTAGGAAAGTAGAAAAATGTGAGCTTCTTGAAAACGGGCAGGACACCGAAGGCTGAAAAATTGGAATTAGTACACACTGATTTGTGGGAACCTTCTCCGGTTGCATTCCTTGGAGTTCAAGGTACTACATCACTTTTATTGATGATTTAAGCAAAAAGGTATGGGTTTATTTTTTAAAAAATATATCTGATGTATTTGAAACTTTTAAGAAGTGAAAGGTCATGGTTAAGACAGAAATAAGTTTGAAAGTAAAATGTTTGAGGTCAGATAATGGAAGAAAGTACATGGATGGAAGGTTAATTAGGATGGAGAAGACCATTCATGGGACACCACAGCAAAATGGTGTGACTGAGCGCATGAACAAAACTTTCAATGAGCATGCTAGGAGTATGAGGTTGCATGCTGGACTACCAAAAACTTTCTGGGCTGATGCTGTTAGCACTGTAGCTTACCTGATAAACCGAGGACCATCAGTTCCCATGGAGTTCAAACTTCCTGAGGAGGTTTGGAGTGGTAAAGAGGTAAAGTTTTCACATTTAAAAGTTTTTGGTTGTGTTTCTTATGTTCATATTGATTTTGATACTCGTAGTAAACTTGGTGCAAAGTCTAAAATATGTTTTTTCATTTGTTATGGTGATGAGAAATTTGACTATAGGTTTTGGGATGAACAAAATAGGAAAATCATCAGAAGTAGAAATGTGATATTTAATGAACAGGTTATGTACAAGGACAGGTCAACTGTAGTGTTAGATGTTACAGAGATAGATCAAAAGAAATCTGAGTTTGTCAACTTAAATGAATTGACTGAAAGTACTGTTCAGAAAAGGGGTGAAGAAGATAAGGAGATTGTAGATTCACAGGTAGATCAGAGTACACCTGTAACTGAAGTCCACAGATCTTCTAGAAACATTAGACCTCCACAACATTATTCACCCGCTCTAAATTATCTCCTGTTGACTGATGGTGGTGAGCCAGAGTGTTATGATGAAGCCTTGCAAGATGAGAATTCAAGCAAGTGGGAGTTAGCCATGAAGGATGAGATAGATTCCTTGTTGGGGAATCAGACATGGGAATTGACTGAATTGCCAGTAGGAAAGAAGGCTTTGCATAACAAGTGGGTATATAGAATAAAGAATGAGCATGATAGTAACAAACGTTATAAGGTCAGATTAGTTGCTAAAGAGTTCCAGCAGAAGGAGGGCATTGATTACACAGAGATATTTTCTCCAATTATGAAGATGTCAACAATCAGACTAGTACTGGGAATGGTGGTTGCAGAAAACTTACATCTTGAGCAGTTAGATGTGAAGACGGCATTCCTTCATGGTGACTTGGAAGAAGACCTTTACATGATTCAATCAGAAGGGTTCATTGCTCAGGGATAAGAGAATCTAGTCTGCAAACTAAGAAAGAGTTTGTATGGCCTAAAACAAGCTCCTAGACAGTGGTACAAGAAATTTGACAGTTTTATGCATAGAATTGGGTTCAAGAGATGTGAAGCTGAACATTGTTGCTATGTTTAGTCTTTTGATAATTCTTACATCATATTACTGTTGTATGTGGATAATATGCTTATTGCATGGTCTAGCATTGAGGAGATTAATAATCTGAAGAAGCAATTGTCCAAACAGTTTGCAATGAAGGATTTAAGAGTTGCAAAGCAAATCATTGGTATGAGAATTATTAGAGACAAGGCTAATGGTACATTAAAGCTTTCACAGTTAGAATATGTGAAGAAAGTTCTCAACAGATTCAACATGAATGAAGCTAAACCAGTGAGCACACCCTTGAGTAGTCATTTCAAACTAAGCAAAGAATAGTCACCGAAGACAGAAGAAGAAAGAGACTATATGAGCAAGGTGTCCTATGCCTCAGCTATTGGCAGCTTGATGTATACTATGGTGTGTACAAAGCCAAACATTGCACATGCAGTAGGGGTTGTGAGTAGATTCATGAGTAGGCCTGGAAAGCAGCATTAGGAGGTAGTCAAGTGGATTCTGAGATATTTGAAGGGTTTATCAGATACATGTCTTTGCTTCACAGGTGCAAATTTGAAACTGCAGGGTTATGTAAATGTTGATTTTGTTGGTGATATTGATAGTAGAAAGAGTACTGCTAGGTTTTTTTTTTTACTCTGGGTGGTACAGCTATATCATGGGCTTCAAATCTACAAAAGATTGTCACTTTGTCTACTACAAAAGCTGAGTATGTTGTAGCAACTGAAGCTGGAAAGGAGATGATTTGGCTACATGGTTTCTTAGATGAATTGGGTAAGAAGCAGGAGATGGGCATTCTACATAGTGATAGTCAGAGTGCAATCTTTCTTGCCAAAAATTCAGCTTTTCATTCAAAGTCGAAGCATATACAGACAAAATACCACTTTATCTATTACCTTGTTGAAGATAAGCTGGTAATACTTGAGAAGATTTGTGGATCTAAGAACCCGGCAGAGATGTTGACTAAGGGTGTCACTATTGAGAAGCTGAAGCTGTGTGTAGCTTCAGTTGGCTTTCTAGCTTGAGGACAGGAGGATGAGTTGCAAGAATAAGGGATTGGGTTTTGGAGGATTGCGGTTGATGTTGGTGATTGAAATAGTCTCCAAGTGGGAGATTTGTTGGGCTTTGCGGAGTTTAGTTTTGTTTGATCCGGTTTGATGACCCAACCCAACCCAAATAATGTTGCGTGGTTTTTAATGGGAGATTTTCTGAGGCTTAGTCCATGGAGTGGAGGCTTAGGCCTGTTAGCCCAAGCTGGAGCGCAAGATGTAGAAAACCCAATTTTGTGATTAGGGTTTGTTGTTGTTGTTCTTGAGAGACTGAAAACACTGTAGCCGCACTTTGTATTTTTTCCTGATAATAGTGAAATCCTTACAATTCCGTGAATGTAGACAAATTGTCGAACCACGTAAATATTGTCTTGTGTGTGTGATTGTTTTTCTTTGGCGTGTGTTTTTCTCTATTTTTTTTGTTTCTCACAGGTTGGGAATTTCGAGTTAATTCCCTACAGATGGTCTTAAGATTTCTCTCTCTCTCTCTCTCTCTCTCTCTCTGCCTTATGGGGTTTCTCTTTGTAATTTTGGCAGTATGAAGGTGGTAGGAAACTGGTTATTGGCTGAAGGTTGGGTCTACAGTGGTGGTGGCATTACATCCATAACTATCTCAAATAATATCATGGTCCCTTTGGCAGCCAAGACTTTCACAACTTCAAAGCTGTTAGGAAATACAATTTCTTGGCTCATTGGAATTCAACTAGATATGCCAATGAGCTTAAGGAACAAATAAACAATAATTATTAGAATAATATTGTTCCTGTTCTATAGAAAAGAAGTACATGAATAGAGCATTTTTGCAGTTTTTTTAATGTAAACTATCAAAAAATTTTGATTAAGACCTTTGAATGTATTCTACAGTGTGAAACTTAAAGAATAAGAGGTGTCCCCCAACCAAACATGGTTTACTAAATGAATTACATGCAAAACCTGTCAACTTAATAGCAACCACACTCATTGTTTTGTTAATGAAAATTCACACACCAGCAACCATAAAGCTACAACAACAAAATACATTGTCTACAATTTTCTACCATTAAAACAAAAGTTTAAAGTACCTAACCCTGGTAATTATGAAGATAGGTGAGAGGCAATAAAAATTTGATAAAAAAATAAAATAAAATAAAAAAAGAACAAAACAATAACCTTTTTGTAACTCTTCAGTCATTGTTCTTATATGATAGTTACAGGCTTCTCTCTCTGCACATGTTCACAAAAACTTTTACCTTAGGTCTTAAAACTTCCATTTGAAGTTCATAACTCTAAATTTTGTTTCCAATATATTAACTTATAAGTTATAATACTATTTTCTCAGACCTGAAAAAATAAAACAGAAACTGCCATATAATAACTTGCAGATCACCTATAACAAAACTTAACTACATTGACTTGCTAAACAAAATTACAAACAACCATACAACTGTAATTTTCTTTTGGTCTTCATATAATAACTTTGGAATATTGTTTGTCATACGTTAGAACAGAAAAGGCATCAGACACTCTCTCGGTCTCTTTCAATTTAACCTTTTCTTTTTTCTTTTTTTTTGCTTTAAATTGTGTGCACAGTAAATGGATAAATTTGAAAGCCCTCAAATAGTGCAACATGCGGTATTTTAGAACTTTTAAATTGGAGAAATGCTAGAATTTTAAGGGGTGTTTTTTCCTATGTGTTGCAACAACCTTGCTTAATGTGTTCATGCTTCATCTCTAAATCTTGTAGGTCCAAATTAAGTTGTCAACAACCATACATTTGAACATTGCGTTTAATCTCATAATTTCTTCACCTACAATAGAATGTTAATAATTCAATAGTCGAAATAACAAAAGGCTTAGAAAGAGTACTTGGCTATTGAGGATCACACTACACACCCACTTAAACCACTGAAAGCAGAATCCCAGGTTAGTTGTTCTAATTTTTCCTCTTTTTAACACACTGGATTTGCACTTCACTTTTGATCATCAAGGCAAAAAAAAAAAAAAAAAAAAATAGCAATGTTGCAGTGCATATAATTTTCATGTGACATTGACAGACTTTGTGAAAAATTAGGAGGCTGAGAAAGCATTGGTTTCATAAGTAATCTAGCTTCTTTTATATAAAGACATGCCTCCCACATAATGCAAAGACCAAATAACGTGCAGAGAAAAGGCACCACTGACATTAAATTAGTAAATAAGATTCAGTTAACCAACTCCAAAATGCAACCACCACAAAATAGGTTCCAAAAAAATAACAAATAGCTATATAGCATCATAAATACAATTGATCTACTTACAGAAGAAGATTCTTTTGCACACAGAAATAACCATTGACTAAAATGCACTGGAGAAATGAACAAACAAAATCTGAAATTACTAAAGGATCAAACCTCATCCAATCAATCAAAACTAAATCAAGAACAAAAAAAAGAGTCAAGTAGGTATCTAACTGGAAAATAGTGTTCATGAAAAATACTAATTTTACACCAAATAAAAATTTTATTTTTTGTAATAGGTGCAGATTTTTAAACTTGTCAAAAATTGATTTTACATAAAATATTAATAAGTTGTAGAATCTTACATGTTTTCTCAAGGTTGTTCAGCACCATCTTATCTTGTCATCTTGCTCTAGTATGCTCCTAAGTCAAATTGAATACCTCCAACTCAAGCCTCATCACATCCATCAATGATATTCTACATATTCCCATAGGCAACTCTCATACCTACATAATACTCAACAAAGACTAGAAAACTTAATTAAAAATTCCAAAAAAAAGAAGAAGCTACTTCTTTTTATTTCTCCCCAAATCTTATAATTTTGTGGTTCTATTAGGCAAAGTTAGAAAACCTAAGAATGAAAATTTATAACACTAAATGAGGAAATTAGCAGAGATGAAAAAAAAAATTACAGCAACTAAACTAATTTATGAAATTTACAAATGACAAATTTCTCTAATGAGTCCAAATAGAAATTCTCCATCAAATGAATAATACCCTACATTCTTCCTCACACCTACACTGAAATTAGAGTTTAGAAGCAAATGATGACTGGGCATATATATTTTTTTTTCAAAAGCCTTAAAATTTTTGTTTTTGATAAGTGAGTCACATTAAGAATATTGATGAAGATATATACATTAATCAAATTAATAAAAGAAATTCTTGTATTTATTTTCCTCAAGAAACAAAGTAGAAACAGATATTGACTCATAAGACATAACATAGATGATTCTGATATAACTGAAGATTGAGAGGCAGGATTTTTTGCTAAAAATAGGAAGGGCAAAGTCTAGTCAAGTTTTGTAATGCCGTCAATAACCGGTGGTAATTGTTTTCATTACTAAATTCTTAATCAAATTGTAAAGTAATAGCATCTTCAGCTGCAAAACGTTATTTTAGGACTTCTACAATTGAATGTTGAACATATAACTACAACACAATGCTACAAATACTAAAAGGATTTCACTTTCCGCCAAACAGAAAGAATGCCTTTGTTACCAAAGAGTTGTAGGGCTGTTATATCCTAAATATTAATTACAAAGGTAGGTGTCAATTATACAGAGGATTCGAGGAATAACACTAACAACTTAAACAATCTTTTTTTTTAGTCCACGTACTCATCTATGAATTTCTCGTATGGAGCGCTATACCATCTACCTAAAGTTTAATGTAAACAATGTGTGTGTTTTCTTTAAGCAGCATTCATATTCCTTTAGTTATCTAATCAAAAGTTTCAAAAGTGTGAACTTATATAAAGCATTGAGTTTAATGCTAGAATTAAATGAATTCAAAATTCAGAGGCAGACAAAAAAAAAATCTAACAAAAAAACTGCCCAAAAAAAAAAAACCAAATCTAACCAAAATACAATAATCAACAAAACATAAATCAATTCAAATTTCAGGGGCAAACGCAAAATAGTACAAATCTAACAAAAATCAACCAAAAAAAAAAAACAAAAAAAAACAAAATCTAACAAAAATCAGCCCAAAAAAAAAAAAAATCTGACCAACACAATAATCGACAAAACAGAACTCAAGAAATTGAAAAAATAAATAAATGGGAGATTAGGGTAACAGGTGGCCAAACCTTTAACCTTGATTGAGTAATTCCTTTTGTAGAAAACCCAATGGCTTTATCTGGAATAGAAAATTAGTATTTTACGATTGGAAAAAAAGACTGAATAAAAAGGAAAGATTAATTAGGAAGATGGAATATAATTATACAAACAACAGCGAATGGTATAGAAAGAATAATAAGGCACAAACTATGTAAGATCAGAAATTAAGAATGGAACCTTTCTTGTTACAGGGAAGGAGCAGAAAAGTGGGAGAAGATGGAATTGTAGGCGACAGTTTTTTTCTTTTTTTCTTGAGAAACAAATACAATGAATTTCGTAAATGATTGCCCAAAAGTAAACCAATCCAATTCAAGCCAGTACTAACGCAAAAATAATTTAAAATGTAAAAAACAAACAACTAGCCAAATTGCCTATTAGAAGCATGCTAATGGAAGCCTAACTCAAAACCAAATCTAACTATAACTAAATCTAAACCAATCCAACCAAGAAATTCAAACCTAAATCATATTTAATCCCCAGATTTGAAAAAGAAAAGGAAAATAATAATAATAATAACTTTACCAATTACAGTATATGGCTTGTCTCTGTATGCCTTACGGACTCTATCCGGTGCATGCTGTTCTGGCAGGAAAAGCCTAAAATAAGATTGAAGAAGGAAAATAAATGTTAGAAACGGAAATAACCAATGATTTCAATCTTACAATCTCAATGATTTAGTGAATCTCTATGATTTAGTGATTTCTTTAATCTTAAAAAAAAAAAAAAAAAAACAAAAAAAAACAAAAACAAAAAACAAAACAAAAAAAAAAAAAAAAACAAAACAAAACAAAAGCAAATATCTAGAATTGAGGAAACAAACATTTTCATAGAAAACCCAAAAGCCCAAAACAAAAGCAAATATCTAAAATTGAGGAAACAAACATTTTCATAGAAAACCCAAAAAAAAAAACTTTTTAGAGTTTTGAGATGCGTACGAAACAACCTTTCACAATTTAATAGGTAACGTGCATTAAGAATTCTAGAACAAAACAAAAGATCGATCAATAATTTCATCAAACAAATTGTGTATTAAAAATTAAGTTTTTTGTCTAATACATTCAGATTTAAAATAATCCAAGGTGAATTTTGACTTTTAACCATAGTAAATCAAGGGCAAAATCCCTAATGTTACCATCAAAATATAGAGGGACAATTTGAAACCAAAGCATCTAAAGAAAGAAAATCAACCCATTTAATTTTTTTTTTTTTTTTTTTAAAGGGGTAAAAGAAGAACCCTAGAAAACTAAGTAAGGGGAACTACCGGTTATGAATTCAAAAACATAGATATATTGAAGATTTAAGATTCTAATTCGAATAGGAAAAACAATGGTGAGGAGTTTCAATCTTTCAAACAACAAAAACAGTACTTAAAGTGAGCGTTTGGTTTCAACTGAAACCAATGTTCACGTTTTCATTTCACGCCTCCGTCCTTTTTTTTTTTTTTTTTTTTTTCAGCGCATGAACAGTAAATTTACTGTGCAGAGACAAAAATTACTGTTCATGCACTGTAGCAGCACTGTTCATGTACTGTATCAACACTGTGTTCATGTACTGTATCAACACTGTTCACGCATTAAAAATATTAAAATGGGTTCCACGGTACTTTTCACACATTTAAAAATTATTTTGCTACAGTGTTTTCAGTTTTCAATTTTCAGTTTTCAGTTTCAGCAACAATAAGTTCAATCCAAACGGACCCAAAGAGGAAAGGAGTATGCTGACCTTCGGTACAAAAAAACAGAGACTATATCAGTGGAGGGTACAGTGGTCTAATGGTGGCAAAGGTCTTAGATTTTTTGCTCTCCACCATCTATGATAGATCAAATCTCTTTCTCTATCGTTCTCTTTCTCTGTCGTTCTCCATTTCTTTCCGCAATGTATGTCTCTCTAAAATGTATTTTGGGTTTTATTCTAACGCAATGTTTTAGGTTTCATTTTTTAGACGTGTTTTAGTGAAACTGGGTAACTTTTGACATTTTAATTGTAAACATGGCAAGTTTTTAAGGGGGTTTTTTTCCTATATGGCAGCACCTCCTTAATTGCAGGAAAAGGCTTCTGCTATTATATATAGTATATAATATTGATTGGCATGAATATTAAGAATATATAGAACATGTAATTCAACAGTAGGATTTTCAAATTATTAATTTTATAACAAGTTATTGAGTGGTGTAACATTACTTAGAGTTACATTAGGTATAACTTGAATTCAACCCATAATAAATATATCTTGTGCTCACAAACATTTTGTGTAAACCAAAAAAAAATATTACTAAGTTCCCAAATAGTTTCTAGAGACTCCATGTTAATGTTATTCCTACCGAACTCTATATAAAATTTGTCCCCTAGTCGCTATTGTATTCACACCCAGGATTTTGTTCCTTTCTGAGCCCAAGTTTGCGGGGAACTTTTGACGAAAGCGCTGCTTGATAGACCCAGTAGCTAATGAAAGCCGGCCAGGCCTAAATTGAAAATGGACTAATGAAGTATTTAACTTTTCCTATATGCTATGCTATGAGCTTCAGTTTCCATACATATATCCTTTTGGGCAAGGATCTGCTACAAACTAAGTTGCAGCAACTCCTACAAACTAAGTTGCAGTAACTCTTGTAAAAATGCATATATATTAATGTCTCCTGCAAAAAATGCATATGTATCAATGCCTCAGACACATGTCCAAATTTATATTTAAATGAAAATTTCCTTGTTAAGATTAAATTTTTCATCAAATGACCACTTGACATATGTGCATTTTACAGGAGTTGTAATTTAATTTGCAGCAAATTTTTGCCCTATCCTTTTTATACGATAATATATGCATCAGGAAATTCATTAACACAAACTTCTTAAGTCTTTTATTTTTTCCCAGCACGCAAGTAAAATAAAATTAGAGTGGAAAAAGAACCAAGTCATTTAAGAGTCCAATTTTGAACCTCCTCTAGGAGACGAAATACTGATGAATCCTATACGGCTTCAGTTAAAAACATAAGTTACAAAACACGCCAGGTTACTTTTAAGTTGTAAATTTTCCCACATGTACACCATCCATTAATAATCTATAGCGGCTTCACAAAGGCTACTTGCAAGTTGAAACATGCCTTGCTTGCATTAAATTAAATCAGCAAGCACCAGCAATTCCTACAAATCCCTTTTAGAGCAGCAACATTTTTCAGCTTAATTTTCAGTACCATTGTTGCCAAGAAACATTTTATTCATAAGTTATTCAAAAATTAAAACAGAGTCATTGCTTAAAAATGATATCAGCACATCACAAAAAACTCTTCCCGAATATAATAGCTTAGGCTGCGTTTGGCTCCATGTAAATGAATTTCCGAGTATAAAATAATTTCAGGGGAAAATATTTTCAGATGTTTGTTTTGGGTTCTAGGAAATACACTGAAAAAGTATTTTCAGCATTTGGTCGTGCATGTAAAAGCATTTTTCCAGAAAATATTTTCCTACGTTTGGGCCCCCAAAGTAAAACATTTCAGGAAAATGCCAAAAAAAATATTTCTATAAATACAATTGGGCATCTCAAAATACCTATACACATCATATATGCACGTCCATTAATTCCAATCACAAAAAATATGAATATTTATACACATCCAAGTTTTAGATAACAATGACAGAGGTACCCAAATACAAAAATCACAGCCCTAACACAACTTTCATGGTCATTCACCCAAGTTTAGATGTGCCATTTTGGCATTTTATAGAGCTCATCATCGGGCAAGACCTGAGATGCCACTACGTTATGCATTCTTGCATTCAGCTTTGCAATCTTCATTGCATGATTCCGCTGCTCAATTGCGATATCTAATTGATATTTCAATAAATCGTATTTAACGTCTCCTATGCTGGAACTATCTTCAGTTGAAGGAGTATTGGATGAAGAACCTTGTTGCACATTCCCACCTTCAATCTGCCAAAACTTCATAAAAGCAAGTTTTGCTTCCAATTTATGCTTAAACGCTTTGTGGTCTATCCTAGAATATTGATGGACTTGGGCACGGGCTTCTTCCCATGTGTCGTACACCCTAGGCACATTGGAGGAGAGTTGGGGTAGGCGATGGTGGTGGGTGACCGAACTGTGAAGGCGAAGAGAGAGAGAGAGAGAGAGAGAGAGGACAAAAGAGAAGAGAACGGTGGACAGAGACAAGTACTTATTTTATTTTCCTCTATGTGTGTGTGTGTGTGTGTGTTTTTCGAAAACACAATGTCATTTTTTCTTTGTGGGCAGAGAGAGAGAGAGAGAAAGAGAGAGGGGAGGAGAGAAAAGTGTGGGATTTTAATGGCAAGTTTGCAACAAGTAATCCAAGGTTTAAATTAAAATGAAACTAAAATTTCAAGAGAATTCATATAAAGAAAGAGAAGGGGCTTACGTATTATTGATAATTTATGCAAGATAATCAGTATAAGAAATTATAGGAACTTCCTCCATCCAAGTACAAAAAGGAGAAAAATTACAAGCTGCCCGTGTCAGACTATGAGCTACTTTATTCATACATACATGACACACATGCATCATATCATATTATATACTTACTATATAATAAAAATTGGGCTTAGAAGTCATGGTTGCACCAAGCAGCTATGGTCACTAATTAGTAAATTAATTTTATATTATTTGTTAGGATATATTTCCTCAAATTAAAGGATAATATTTAACAATCGTTTAATTTAGATAAACCTTTGTTATTTAAATTTCAACAGATTTAAATTTTATTCAAACTTCTTCTCAAAAAAAAAATATTTAAACTAAAATTCTATTATAAAAAAATTATAAACTTAAGCTCCTGTTTGGGAGGAGGAAAAGAAATTGAATAAAAATGAATGAAAAAAATAATTTTAGAATATTCTTTTATTCCCTTATTTCGGAGTTTTAATAGAATGAATAATATAAAGTTTATTCTCTTGTTTAGGAGTTTAAGTGAAGAGGGAATGAAACATGTAGGAAGGAATACTCAATTACTCATTCCTCTTTATTCATTCAAATTTTCAAATTTTCATTCTCTCTAAAATTGGAAGAAATTGGAGAAAATAGAATTAGATTTAATGAATTTATTACTAAAACTTCCAAAATACCCTTATATATTTAGTCGTTTATTTTAAAATAGGGGTCATAAAATGATTTCATTAATTTTTCTCTATATTACTCCCAAACAAAGTTACTTACCTTTTCCAATTCCATTCCTTTATCTCAAACGAAGATCCCAAACAACAACCTACATTTTCTTTCTAAAATTAAAAAAAAAAAAAAACAAATTTTGAATTCTATTCCAACTAAAAGTCTATTATCAATATTTTAAGAATAACTAATTAGTAAATTAATTTTATACATTTAAATTTCAATGAATTTCAATTCTGTTTAAACTAAAAGTCTATTATAAAAAAATTCTAAACTTAAATCTCTTACAACAACTTACGTTTTCTTTTTATATTATAAAATAATTAAAAAAAAAAAAACACCTTTTCGCTTCCACTGTAACTAAAAGTCTATTATCAACATTTTAAGAACAATTAATTAGTAAATTAGTTTTATATTATTTGTTATGATATATTTTCTCAAATTAAGGGATAATATTTAACAAATGTTTGATTTAAATAAAATTAAAAGTCTATCATTAAAATTTTCTAATTAAACTTAAATTCCACACAACTCATGTTTTTGGTTTTGTTTTTTTCTTCAAGTTACATCTTATTAATTTAATGTTTTATTAGAATATTAAACAACAAGACTCTTGACAAAGAGTACTTGCATCTATAAGTGTAAAATAGTGCAAAATAGAAAAAGTGTTGAGATATGCACATTTTGACCCAAAAAAATACCCACAGCAGTAGGTGTAAAATTGTGCATAAATGCACAAATGCTATAGTAATTGTGCATATATGCACGGTTACTGTAGCTCGTGCATATAATATTTTAGTATTTTTTTGGTAGTGTTGGGTATGTGAAAGAGAGGGGTAGTGAGTGAGGAAACAATAAAAAATTGTAAAAGAAAGAATATTTTATTGAATAAATATGTAGAATAGATAGGCTGATGTGTGTGTTTTGTAAAAATGTGTGTATAAATTAGAAAAAGTAAGTTTTTAGTGTAAAATAAAAGGAAACTCTTACACTTACTGATGCGGTTGCTCTAAAGAATAAGATTTAACAATAATTTAATTTAAATAAAACTTTATTATCTAAGTCATCCCTATAATTAAATTCCACACAATACAACTTGTTGTATTTTTTTTCTTTTTTCTTTTTTTTTTCAAAATGCAACTTATGCTCATGTTTTAATCTAATAAATCTATTTTATTTATTGTTATTTACTTCTGAATTTGCGTACAGGATATTATGCTAAAAAAAGTTTATTATAAAGAAACAAAACAATGGACACTTGTTTAAGTTCTTCGTTCTTTTATGTAAGTTTTAAATTATTTTACTCTCACTAATTAATTTTATTTATGATATATTTTCTCAAATTAAGGGATAATATTTAATAACTCTTTAATTTAGGTAAAAAATTTATAATTTAAATTTCAACAAATTTAAATTCTATTAAAATTAAAAGTCTATTATAAAATCCACTCAAATAAAAATCTATTATAAAAAAAAATTCTAAACTTAAATCCCAAATAACAACCCAAGAGAAGAGAAAAAAAAAAAAAACACATTTTGATTTCTACTCTAAGACGTAACTTGAAACAACTTTAAAAATAAATAAAAGACTAATAATATTGTGGGGCCCGATAGTTTATGGGCCAGGCCCACTTGCACGTGGGGAGTTCGCAAGCCTAAGCTGAAAAAAGTTATGGCCCAAGCTTAAAAGTATAAGGCCGAGGATAGCCCAGATATGCAGCCGAGGACGGTTTAGTCCTCGGCAAGCCTAGAGCTCCCTTGACAAAAGGGGTAAAAGAGGGCTATAAGAACAAATCCGTAAGAAGATCTAAAATATCTCAGGGAAGTTGTCCTTAATACCCTTCACTGATAAAACTTCACACCTAACAGAACCTAATTTTTAGGCTTTATTAACCATCCCCAACAATTCTGGGATTAGAGATTGACGGGACAAATATCAGTCCTGGAAAAGTTGACCCTACACGTGGACGAAGGACAGCGAACGTGGGCTAGTATAAAAGAGAAGATAAACTAATCAGAGAGGGATCCCCATCTCACTTCCTGGGAAAATCTCCAGGGATGAGAATGACCGGACAATATATGTACACCACCACGAAAAACCCGCCGCCGGGTAACCGGAGAAAGACATTAGTGCTCCTCGGACATGATCCGAGGAGTCCAATCCCCCAAGTTACAAAGTTGTAGGGCTTGGATATCCAGGCTGAAGCCTTTTCTTATCCGAGTTTTCCTAAAGTCCGGTTTGGACCAACGCCCTGTGACCCAACGCTTGCCTTTCAAGCCCACTCTCTACAAATCTTATTGTGAGGGATCCTTCACATGCGAGCCCAACGTAATCGTTGGGCCGTTTGAGAATCGTGACCCCACAATTGGCGCCGTCTGTGGGAAGGCTTGCGCGTTGGCACAGGTGGAGCATGAGTCAACTCCCTAGCAAGCAGAGATTCGCGAGTTTTTCCCATCTCCGGCGACGTGCAGTTGTTGCTCTGACATAAGCTTCTGCTAGGGGCTACGCCTTGCACTGCTAACGACGCGGGCAGCTCTAGGGGCTTCCGGCCTCAAGCCAACTCCCCCCTCCCTGGCCTAGGGGTTAACCTTCGAAAAATAAATGAGTATAAAAAAAAATTACTTAAAAAAGAAATCTTACAAGTTTTGGACAGAACCAAGGCCTTGTATGGTCCTCGGACCCAAGCCTATGGGGAAACCAAGTACAAAAAAGAAATCTTACAAGTTTTGGACAGAACCAAGGCCTTGTATGGTCCTCGGACCCAAGCCTATGGGGAAACCAAGTACAAAAAAGATATCTTACAAGTTTTGGACAGAACCAAGGCCTTGCATGGTCCTCGGACTCAAGCCTATGGGGAAACCAAGTACAAAAAAGAAATCTTACAAGTTTTGGACAGAACCAAGGTCTTGTATGGTCCTCGGACCCAAGCCTATGGGGAAACCAAGTACAAAAAAGAAATCTTACAAGTTTTGGACAGAACCAAGGCCTTGTATGGTCCTCGGACCCAAGCCTATGGGGAAACCAAGTACAAAAAAGATATCTTACAAGTTTTGGACAGAACCAAGGCCTTGTATGGTCCTCGGACTCAAGCCTATGAGGAAACCAAGTACAAAAAAGAAATCTTACAAGTTTTGGACAGAACCAAGGCCTTGTATGGTCCTCGGACCCAAGCCTATGGGGAAACCAAGTACAAAAAAGAAATCTTACAAGTTTTGGACAGAACCAAGGCCTTGTATGGTCCTCGGACCCAAGCCTATGGGGAAACCAAGTACAAAAAAGAAATCTTACAAGTTTTGGACAGAACCAAGGCCTTGTATGGTCCTCGGACCCAAGCCTATGGGGAAACCAAGTACAAAAAAGAAATCTTTCACGTTTTGGACAGAACCTAGGCCTTGTATGGTCCTCGGACCCAAGCCTATGGGGAAACCAAGTACGTAAAAGAAAAACCATAAGTTTTGGACAGAACCTAGGACTTGCATGGTCCTCGGACTCAAGCCTACGGGGAAACCAAGTACACAAAAACACAATCGAAGTTCCCTACTTCCCAGTCGACTGCTCGCATGGATCATTTAGAGATTATCAGTCTTGGACAGTATTCACGTGCTTATCACAGAATATTCAACTGCTACCCCGGTTAGTTTCCTAAGTTTGATTTACTATGAATTATCAATATAATGCCTGGTAGTATTGGTAAATTAGAGTTAGTTAGATTGTGTTTCAAGGTATCTTGCTCTAAATATTCTTGAAGAAACACACACACAGAGCACACCCATTCACAAAGTAGTGTTGCCAAAAGATCAGTACTCAAAACACGTAAATAAATTTCTATTTTTACTAAAACAAAGAAACAGTACAGCGTACAATGAAAAGCTGGAATCAGCTTATGCCAGAGCTCAATGCATAACTGAGTAGGAAGATACAAAAAAATATATAAAACAAAGCCGAGGAGGTGGCACAGAAAAGAGGTTGGCTACTGCTTCAAGACCTCGTTCTTCCTCAGTGCTTTTACATGCCCATAACTCAGGCAACAAAAGAACCCAGCCTGGAGCCCGCAACCTCGAAGCTCTAGAGTTCAGAGAGAACCCAACTTGAGCCTGACACCGCTGAAGGAAAGGTGCAGGGAGTTGGAAGTTGAGGGGCTTTCTCTAAATATTTGCCCGCCACAAGGCAGAGGCGCTGACGGTGGAGAATCTTTCTTCTGACACACCAAAACTCTGGCATGAGCAGAACCTGCTTCGGATTTTGACTAAAAGAGGGAGAGACACCCTCTCCCCTCGATCGAAATGGAGTATTCTCTTGAACTTATGCTTCCTGTGCCCATACCTTACTATTTTGAGTCTCATGAGGACACGGCGCTTCTGTGGCGGAGAGAGTTCTTTCTTCCCAACCTTCGCCTCAAACATGCTATGTTAAGGGAGGACAGCACTGAATATAGGAGTTGTGATTTGGGAGGAAACTGAAGGAGCCGTGTGTATATAAAGCAACTCTCTCTCCCTCCCATTTATTTGAAAAGACAAGGTGGTGGCAGTCAACTCACGCAGCGTCCCAAGGAACGCTACAGACAAAATGACTCTGGCCCAACTTCCAACGTCAATTGCAACCACAAGATTAAAGGAGCCTCGTAAAGGCGCACCTCGAACACTGGGACATCAGAAAGTACCGCGTGGCCAAGGATTGCATAAATACCTCTTAATTCGTGGGCCTAGTGAATTCGCGGCCCAGGCCCGTTCTGCATAAGGGCCCAGGGACTATGGCCCACGCCGAGGAATAGCCACTGCCGAGGGCAACATCCTGCTCGGCGCCTCGTGATATACCTGAAGAAAGGGAGAGATTGGACTCAAAAGGTTTTGGACAGAACCAAGGCATTGCATGGTCCTCGGACTCAAGCCTATGGGGAAACCAAGTACTCTAAAAAGTTTTGGACAGAACCAAGGCATTGCATGGTCCTCGGACCCAAGCCTATGGGGAAACCAAATACTCTAAAAAGTTTTGGACAGAACCAAGGCATTGCATGGTCCTCGGACTCAAGCCTATGGGGAAACCAAGTACTCTAAAAAGTTTTGGACAAAACCAAGGCATTACATGGTCCTCGGACCCAAGCCTATGGGGAAACCAAGTACTCTAAAAAGTGTTGGACAGAACCAAGGCATTGCATGGTCCTCGGACCCAAGCCTAGGGGGAAACCAAATACTCTAAAAAGTTTTGGACAGAACCAAGGCATTGCATGGTCCTCGGACCCAAGCCTATGGGGGAAACCAAGTACTCTAAAAAGTTTTGGACAGAACCTGGGCCTTGCATGGTCCTCGGACTCAAGCCTATGGGAACGCCAACTACTCGGACGGGAAAGTCCTCGACTCCAATACTGTAAAATGTTAAGGCCAGTATGTTAAGATGGCAAAATGACCCCCTATTCCATAGCCTAAGGAAACTGTTCGTTTTGTGGATGACATGTCCTCGGATAGTTACTTCTTACACCGTATCGAATACTCAGTCCTCATCTTGGCTAATTTTGAGGTAAGTGTCGTCCCTCCCTGGTCGGCATTGCCATGTTAAATAATTCTGTTAAAGTTATGGTGGCATCTTTTTATTAGCACGTATTTTGACCTTAGTTGTCATTGATTCAAATGCTATACTATTGTGCCGAGCAGTGTTTGCAAATTTATTAAAACATATAAATAGAGCACGCGAAGTAGAATAACGATAACTTTTATTAATATGAAAAATTATTACAACGTACAAAGAAGGGCTTAAACAAGCCTATACAAAAAATGAATTGCTAAAGCAACAATAGCATCCGCAATACAGATCAGTAAACAGTCAGGTGTCTTTTAAACTCGCCTTCAAAGTCTCTCCAATCTCTGCCTCGGTACTGCTCATATCAGGAGAACCTTCTTTAGAAAAAGATGAAGGAGAAGGAAGAAGAATTGGAACACATGGAAGCACTTCAGCAAGCTCTTGCCATCAAGGAGCACAAAAGAAAAAGAAGATGGAGGACATGAGCAGAAGATGGAGGAGATGAATGAAGAAGATGGAGGACATGAGTAGGAAGGAGGAGAAGAAGAGAGGGAGAGGCAAAGGGGGCGCCAGTGAACAAAGAGAGGAAGAAGCAGGGGCACTTAGTCCCTGCCCCAGTCCTGACTCCTAACATGCTGGCGCCATGTTAGATATGCTCGTGAGAGAGCGGACGGTGGTGATAATGGATGTTTTTGACTCAGTCACACTGAAAGTGAGATGTGACGAGTCCCTGCTTCGGATTTTGGCTAAAAAGAAAGGGAGACAAATCTTGAGTCTCCGCCATCCTTGCCCTGACCGAGCCATCTCAAGCTTTATTAGGACATGGCGTTTCTGGGAAAGGAATGGTTTATTCATGGCTGACTACTATGGTGAACGTATTATTGGGTAAGGTATAACCAGAGGGAAGAAGTGAACTCTGGGAAGAGCCTGGGGGATTCAGATATGAGAGAATCACCTTTTGTCTTCTCTCTTTATATAGGGGACGAAGAAACGGGTACATAACACGTTCAGATTCCCAGGGAAACCTACGAATAGGAATACGCCGTTTCGTTCTCCCACACCATCAATAACCGTCAGATCTGGGAGGCCTCGTAAAGGGAGGATATTAAAGACGCGCCTTGAATACCCAAACGGCATAAGGGCAACGTGCGCAAATTAAGGGAACAGCTCGTAGACCGGTACATTCCTTGGGCATGTGAAGAGTTACCCGCGTCCTTCAAGGGCTGAAATGAATGAGCCATAATAAAGGCTCGGCATTACCAAAACCCACCTTTCCAACCAAGATGTTGGACAGCAGGGTTTTGAGGGGCTATTGTGGGGCCCGATAGTTTATGGGCCAGGCCCACTTGCACGTGGGGAGTCCGCAAGCCCAAGCTGAAAAAAGTTATGGCCCAAGCTTAAAAGTATAAGGCCGAGGATGGCCCAGATATGCAGCCGAGGACGGTTTAGTCCTCGGCAAGCCTAGAGCTCCCTTGACAAAAGGGGTAAAAGAGGGCTATAAGAACAAATCCGTAAGAAGATCTAAAATATCTCAGGGAAGTTGTCCTTAATACCCTTCACTGATAAGACTTCACACCTAACAGAACCTAATTTTTAGGCTTTATTAACCATCCCCAACAATTCTGGGATTAGATTGACGGGACAAATATCAGTCCTGGAAAAGTTGACCCTACACGTGGACGAAGGACAGCGAACGTGGGCTAGTATAAAAAAGAAGATAAACTAATCAGAGAGGGATCCCCATCTCACTTCCTGGGAAAAACTCCAGGGATGAGAATGACCGGACAATATATGTACACCACCACGAAAAACCCGCCGTCGGGTAACCGGAGAAAGACATTAGTGCTCCTCGGACATGATCCAAGGAGTCCAATCCCCCAAGTTACAAAGTTGTAGGGCTTGGATATCCAGGCTGAAGCCTTTTCTTATCCGAGTTTCCCTAAAGTCCGGTTTGGACCAACGCCCTGTGACCCAACACTTGCCTTTCAAGCCCACTCTCTACAAATCTTATTGTGAGGGATCCTTCACATGCGAGCCCAACGTAATCGTTGGGCCGTTTGAGAATCGTGACCCCACAAATATATTTACTTTTCTTTTTTTTTTCTTGAATTAATAACATATTTACTTTTCCATTGAAATGAATGGTACAATATAATGGCATCATGTGCATTATTCACGTACATGGCATATCTCGCTATTACTTAGAAAATAAATAAGAATGGGCTATTACACGAATAAATTAAACACTTGTTCAAGAAGATCAAAGGTTGACGGCTGTCAGTGATGGGACCTTTTACGGTTGGGAACTACAATATCGATCTGTAAAGGGCTTCGAGACACTCTTCTATGCTTCTTCCTCTGTGTATGTATAATCTTACATAACTCTCATAAACGCAGGGATTCCCTGCTTTCTCTAGCTAGATATACATATACACAGTTCATTCTAATAAAAGAATATTGTGTGATGAACCATAACATTTCCTTTTGAGGCCTGTAATATATTGACCCATGTATGAACTCCTATTGCTTTACCAATCTTCCATAGTACTTCCGACAGAGAGTTTAGAGAGAAGGTAGATGCAAGCCGAAGAAATAAACACAGCCCCGGCAAAACATGCAAGATCCAACCCCGTAACCACAGGTACACTCTTTAGCTTGTCCAACACTCCCACTTGAAGTATCATCATCACAGCATGGCCGATTTTCGATTTGGCTTGAGAAACTGATTGCATCCCAACCCATGTTGGTATTGACTGAAATAAGATACAGAAATCATGTAATTAATTGAAGTCACAAACACATTGACTAAGGACATATTAATATATATATATATATGTATTACTTTGAAATTGTTCTGATAAGTTTACCTTCAAATAGAAGAGTCCAAAGAAGTTTGATCCCGAAAGCCCTGACCCCTTTTCTTTCATTGTCTTTGTTCCAACAAATATGACGTACAAGCCCATCCCGAAAATAAGCATGGCGGTTCCTACTAGGAACATGTCTGCAAGAATGATAAACTGATAAACATATAGCTCAACAATATATAGAACCGCACAGAACAAGTAAAATAGTAAATATGAAATATTTGTGTTATTATTATTATTATTATTATTTTTTTGTCTAATTCAAACTATTAAATGGATTCTTGATTATGCATGTGTATAATATTGAGAGAGATACCTATGGCTTCAATAAGTAGCTGCATCACATGTCCTTGATCTGACTTATGTGACAACGCATGGAAGTATTGGAGATATGCCTCTAGTATGGTAAAACAACCCTGCATGCAAATTATAATGTCTTTATCATTATTGGAAAGAAAAATGTACGTATAAAAGAAAGAAAACAATAACAAAGTCACAGTCCTAAACTTTTGCTGGAAAAAGAAATAAGCCGTTACCTCAAGGAAACATAACCCTGAACCAAGTAAAGTTCCCGCAACAGCAAATAATGTAAAGAATCGACAATCAATTATAGCCTGCGCATTAACCCAAAACAAAGAAGGAAAAAAAAAAATTTAGGACTTCAATGTTTTGTGAAATATACAAGCTAAATATTCTGTTAATGAAAAACAAGCAGTCCTCGGAAATTTCAATTATCACCTAACTTGAACCTGCTTAGATTCATCAATATTAGATATCCATGAATTTTTTATGACCCCATGATTAAGCTTGATACTTCATCGTGAACAAGTAACCCACAAATGAATAATTACAAAACAGGTACATGAGGGTGAGTTTAGACTTTGGATGCAATTTTTCACTAACTGATTATTTGCTGAAAGTTGAGTAAAATATAATTATATATGAGTGAGTTTTTTTTTTTTTTTTTTTTTTTTTTTCAATAGTTGAAAATTTGAACATAAATATTTTCATTGAAAACACTAAAAAATATCAGTTAAATTACAATTTCATGGCTAAAATAAGTGAGATTTTAAAAACCGTATAGAATCAAATATCTAAAAGCTAGCTAAGTAGGTGCTCCAAAAGAAAAAGTGGCCTACCCTTTCAATGAACATTTGCAAGTGAAATTTCCGTGGCCTTTGTTTCACAGCAATCCTTAATAGAATCATCGTAGCCTTGCTAACATTTGCCACCAAAGAAGCCAAATCCAAAAGTCCCCGATTGACTTGAGGTTGTGCCGTAATCAAGCTCTTCGAAAAAGCCACTGAGGCTTTCACGGCCACCATTGGTTTCCTCCTAAAATTCTCAGAAACTCTCTTCTCTCCATCAAACCCCACCTTGTTTAGACACCTCACAGAGAAAGAAGAGGAAGAAGAAGAAGTAGAAGAAGGAAGACCAAGACCCAATGGCCTAGTCGTACGTAACAATCTAGTGGTTGCCATTAATTGTTCTTTGTTGGTGTAGTAGAGTAGTAGTAATGTTACTACTTTGGAGTTTCAAGGTGTTTGGTTGGTCATGTAGGCTTGGTTGATTTATACTATGCAATGTAGAAGGTAGAAAACAAACAAGAGACTATGGTACAAAGAAGATTCGCGGCATATATATTAGCTGGGATTGTCGGGACATGGGTGGCCATTTCTTTAGGACTTTCGTTTTTTCTTGGAGATGTGGGTTTTAGGTTTTGAATCAAAGACATTTCCGAGTGTTTTGATTTGAACGAACCAAAATCAAAACCAAACTCTCACGATTCTCAACTCTCACGTGACGTTTTTTACATGCGTGTGGGTCCGTTTTGCTTGTGAGTCGCACACGAATCTATCGGGGAACTTTCACTGAGAGTTATTCTCCACCGTATGCTTGAGAAAATTTGGAGGCCAAACAAAGTTTATTGGAATATTTGAATGTGTCCGTGACTTTAACGTAAAGAAGTGAAGCTTGGGCGTTCGTCATCAGCAAGAGACAAGAGTGGAAGCTTATTAGCCAAGCCAAGCCAAGCCAACCCACGTGTGTACGAATTAGGAACAGTATTGGGTTCTCGATTGTCAGCAATTGGAACCGTTTTTTAACTTTTAGCTCTCGACTCAGGCACATGTCTCCTTGTAGAATTTGAACTCGATTGTTGGTTCGCAGCACCTACAATGTGCAAACCAACGTCTAAAACGTTTGTAACGTGGCAAAAGCTAGCGCCGCGGAAATTACTACTAGTAGGTGTAGGTTAGTCATAGGGATGGCAAAGTAAGCTCAAACTCATTTGTCCGTTCAAATCCACCCACTCTAATTAAATGTAAATCCATCTAAATATTAATTGAGTTAAATGGACATTAACCCAATTAGACCTAGTAATTATTAGGTTTTAACTAAAAACCCATTTAACCCAAAAACAATCTAACCAATTTTACCCAGCCCATTCCATTAAAAAAAAAAAAAAAAAAACCTAGCCCGTTTCTGTGTTTCTTTTCAAACCTAGCCATCATCTTCTTCTCTCTACTCAAACCCTAGCCTCTCTCTTTCCCTCACTCTCTATGCTTCTCTTTGAGCACAAAGCTCTTCAATGGAGGCGTTATTTGTGGTGGAAATAAGAATCTATTGTGGAAATGGGTGATGAGTTTGGTGGTGCTATGTTTGGTTGGCAAGAAAATGATGGAAAATGAGGAAAAATCGTGGCTAATGAGTGTACCTTGTAATAATCCGCGTCCAGGTCGTTCTCCAAGGGTTGATCGTAGGCGAGCGATGGCTCTAACTCGTCTGAGTTGGAGGTGGCTTTGTGGTGGTTGTCCACTCATGGTGGGATTCAGAATTACTTGGTTTTCGAAGGTGGGTGACGTGCCGGAGATTGGAGATTTGAGATTTGAGAGTGTAAGCCTGTAAGGTTTCTTTAATTGTCAATTCTTTAAATTTAAGATTTGTTTGGTTGCTGAGAAAATGGACTAGAAAAATTTTTAAAAGCCAACTTTTTTGTGGTTTTTACAGTGTGAGAGAAAAAAAGGAACCCCTGGCGACTTGGAAATATTGAATTACCTATTGGCGTTAGATTTTTTAGGATTCTCTGTATTTCTTTGATTTGGAGTAAAAAAATTTATGGTTTTTCTGTGTTTTTCTTATTTTTGGTAGATTTCAACTGTTTGGTAGGTGAGAAAGTGTGGGAAAGTACAAGAAATTTGTTTAATATTTTGGTCATTTTTGAAGATTTTAAAGTACTTTGGGCATTTTCATTTTAGTGGCATTTTGGTAATTGGGTAAGTTGGAGTTTACACATAATAATTGGGTTGAGTTGGATTTGAGTTAGAAGCAATTAGTTAAATGGATTTTAATGGGCAAATGAGTTTTATATACCCAACCTAATTATGTCCACCCCAAATCCATCCATTTGACACCCCTAGTTAGTCAGATACAGATTACTATTTTCATTTTTCATCCCCAAATATCATTGTGAAGAGTCTGTTTAGGATCTATTTATTTTGCTAAAACTGAAATTTTTTTGCTGAAAATACTGTAGATAAAGATAAAATTTAGCTAAAATAGTATGATGGTGGGACCTATGAATAGTACTAAAAAGTGTAGTATGATTCATAAATAGTAGCAACACTAAACTGAATAGTAAAATAATCCGACTTTTTAAGCTAAGCCAAACGCACATGAAAAAAGAAAATAATAAACGATTTTATAGACTCTTTTACAAACTATCAATGTAGTGAGTAATTATTGATAAATAAAAATAATAATATTAATTGTGAGTTTAAATGAGAACAAACAAAAATTTACCACATCAATAATTTTTTATAATTTTTTACCATAACATTACTCGGATATATAATAAGGGTCTAGTTAATGTGTGCTCTGGAAAAGTTTTATTAGGAATTGAAAAAATTTGTTAAAACGTTTTCAATTCCTGATAAACTTTTTCCAAAATTGGTTTATTATTGTGTAAGGCACACATTAGTAAAATTCATATAATAAATATCTTACGGCTCACAAACATTTTGTGTAAACCAAAATAGTTTCTAGAGACTCCACGTTAATGTTATTCCTACCGAACCCTATATAAAGTTTGTCCCCTAATCGCTATTGTATACACATCCAGGATTTTGTTCCTTTGTGAGCCCAAGTTGGCGGGGAAATTTTGACGAAAGCAGCTGCTTTATAGACCCAGACACCCAGTAGCAAATGAAAGCCGACCGGGCCTAAATCGAAAATGGACTAATAGAGTATTTAACTTTTCCTAGATGCTCTGCTTGGTGCCTGCTATGAGCTTCAGTTTCCATATATAGGGCAAGGATTTGCTACAAAAGCTTCAGATAAGCACCTGTCTAAGCTTATATTTAAATAAAAATTTCCTTACCAAGATTAAATTTTTCACCAAATAGTCATTTGACATGTGCATTTTTCAAAAATTGCTGAAACTTAGTTCGTAGCAAATCTTTGCCCTATTTTTTTTATAGCATAATATCATGCATCAGGAAAATCATTAACACACACTTCTTTTAAGTCTTTTATTTTTTCCCAGTACGCAAGTAAAATAAAATTAGAGTGGAAAATTAAGAGTCCAATTTTGCACCTCCACTTGGAGACGAAGTAGTGATAAATCCTATACGGCTTCAGTTAAAAACACAAGTTACAAAACACAACAGGTTACTTTTAAGTTGTAAATTTTCCCACATGTACACTATCCATTAATAATCTATAGCGGCTTCACAAAAGCTACTTGCAAGTTGAAACATGGCTTGCTTGCATTAAATTAAATCAGCAAGCACCCAGCAATTCCTACAAATCCCTTTTAGAGCAGCATCATTTTTCAGCTTAATTTTCAGTACCATTGTTGCCAAGAAACATTTCATTCATAAGTTATTCAAAAATTAAAAGAGTCATTGCTTAAAAATGATATCAGCACATCACAAAAAACTCTTCCGGAATATAATAGCTAACTTAATTGGGAGTAATGTAATCATGAACAATGTTATGTAATCATGATACAGTATTACATGTTCTCAATCCCCATTTTTGGCACCTCGTATAAATGAAGAATAACACCACCACCCAACAACAACCAAGAGTTTCAAATATACATAAACCCATAGACCACCATAGACCATCAGCAGCCAGGAATTTCATTTGCAGATAGGCAGAAACCAGAGCACCAACATTGAATAAATATTGGATAAACAAAATGGTAACACTACATTCCCAGACAACTTAGTCCAACATCATTAGTACCTCAAAAGCAGGAGGTGCAAACCTCCAAAAACCCAAAGAATTTTCAGTTCAGCAGCTTCAACAAGAAAAGTGATCTAGCAGCTCAGCCACAAATGTAGACCATTTACCATAAGTGCCTTAGTGTGAAAGGCACGCTACTAGACTCCATATATAAAAATATAAAGGCACCGTAAGTTCCATACCATAATGCTGGAGGTTCAACAAAATAAACTTTTTTCTTGCATTTCAAATGAAATTTACAATAAAAGTGACATCCCACTATCACATATGTTTGCTTTGTATTGATAAAACCAAAAGAAAACACGAAGAGGCATAGAAAACAAAAGAGATATAAAATTTTAATGACGAAGAGTGTCTAAATGAATAGGAATCATTACTGGCTGGTTGGAAACATGGTACCAGCCTCAAAATCAACATTGGCCATAGTGACAAGCCCTTCAACAGAAATTCAGGGTTATGAGCCCAATTTCATTGAAGATAGACTTGAGGCAAACACTAAGGCCATCCAATTGGTCACCAATTAGTGCACTGCATCTTAGGTTCCCTGGCCTAGAAAATTGGAGGGGGGAATGAATCATAAGTTCATGAACCCATACATAGAAAATTCCACACAGCCATTTCCACTTAAACTCTAATAGTTTTTACAAAGCAAAATTAATAGACAGAAAACACAGAAAAATGTGAAAATGAAAGCTCCAAAAGGATATGCAAAATACAAGAATTGAGATGTGGCTCAAAAGTACTTGAGAAAAAATCATAGGTAATGCCTCAGTAAATAAAAGGCCTTAGAATCATCATTGCCACATTTTCTCAAATTGTATCCACAAACCAGCATATCTCAATGAATAAAGTCACAATTTAGGAAAATAGGAATCTGTTAAAACAAGGCCATGTCTGGAAACCCCTCCCCACATAATAAAAATAAGAAGAAAAAAAAAAGGGCGGGGCCGGGGGGGGGTGGGGGGGGGGGGGGGGGGGGAGCCACAATGAACCAAAGTAATAACAGCATTGTATGATGATGAAGTTTTCTGCTGAAATGAAAGATGGTGAACAACAGACAGTTATGACACAAGGTTGTAAGAAGGCCTTTGCCTTTGAATAAATGAGATCATCCAGGGCTCTGCCCAATGCTTTTGCAGAATGCTCCATATTTGAAATCAAATCTGAGATAATTAGAGCGGGGTGGGGGGGGGGACTGGAAACGGAAAAGAACTACAGTAAATGATAAAGGTTGTCAATAGGGCCACATCCAATTTTGAGTGCACTTCTCAAATACAAACCAAAATGAGTATACAGCCTGATAGGGAGATCATATATGCAGATCAGAAGTTTGTTTCCATGAAAGGTTAGTTATATATTAAGTGCTTCACCATAAACATATTTGATTTAGCTTGCTTCAACTTGAAGTTCATGTTGAACTCATGATATACTATAGTTTATACTTTATAGTAACCTCCTTGGGTTGTCATTATAGAGTGATGAAAATTATAGCCAGACTGTCTTTTTAGGTATTTGATGTATTCCTCTAGGGTCAGATACTTGAAAATCATGATCTGATCCCTACCTATTAACCTTTATGGCCTGTTTGGATGGAAGGGGGAAGGGGGAAGGAGGAAGAGTGAAGGGGAATAGAATAGAGTTGACTAAAAATAAGCTAATTTTGTGCTAAATCTACTCTATTCTATACTTCTCTACTACCCCTCTCTCTCCCTCAATCCAAATGGACCATTAGTCAGCTCCTCTCAACCACATCAAAAGGTTTATTTCACAGCCCAAGTACAGCATAGGACCCTAAACACCTAATCTTATGGGGATTCATATCAAACCTGTTAATTTCTCCAAAACAAGACTTAGGATAATTGGTCTGCGTCTGAAACTTTTAATTCCATATTTTTATTTGAGATTTTACCTTGGAGTTGATTATTAAAAATTTAACATAAGCATAGTACCCTAAACACCTAATCTTATAGGGATTCATATCAAACCTGTTAATTTCGACTAAACAAAACTTAGGATAATTGTCTGTGTCTGAAAATTTTAATTCCAGATTTTTAAGTGAGATTTTACCTTGGAGTTGATGATTAAAAATTTAACATACTGATATCCCTTTCTTGGGTAAAACCTATATTACAAAATTTGTGAGAAACTTTGAACTTGGAATTTTTACGCATCCAATATTACTCTTCGCACTGTCACCACCGTTGTTCCCTTTTATTCCCTTTACATGCCTAACTGATAAGGTCTTTAAAATCACCAAACACCAACGCCTCAAAATCTATGTTGTAGAGTTATTATTATAAGATTTGTCACTAATATCAACACAGCTGATCACGTTGTAACAATCTTCAGTGTCCAATATATCAGTGATCAAATCAGCATTGTTCATGAGTCCAAAACAAAACACATCTCCGTCCCACACATTGAGCAACAGTTCATATTCAAGATTGCAATTAGAATATATCACAGTATTTCCCAGTTTCATACACATTACTTCGATCTAAAAAATGGGATAGTTTTGTACATTAAAAATGTGAACTTTAAAATGATTTTTGGCTGAGCCTAATGTGAAACATAAATGAAACAGAGCTCAGAATACAGAACAAAACAGAGGCAAAATCCAAAACCAAAAAGCCAAACAGAAAACAAAAGAGAGGGTTTCTCTCAGACAAATGCCTCGTTTTGTCATCAAGGTGAATGGATAAAGAGATCAGACTCGTCATCAATTTTCATCATCACAGAGAAATCCCCCAAAAATTTCATACATAAATATAAAATTTTAAAAACATTACATACATAAGAACCAAAAGGGTGTATTGGGTTTCTCTCAGACAAATGCCTCGTTTTGTCGTCAAGGTGAATGGATAAACATCGGACTCGTCATCTTTGATCAATGTTCATCATCATAGAGAAACCCAATTCACATGTACAACATATGATTCATAGAAAAACCCGTTATTACAACGAATTCTAAACCTGAATCTTAAAACTTACCTAGGAACTGCGCGGAGTGAGGAGTGAGGATTGTGAATCTGTGCAGGACGGGACGGCTTCACTCCTTTGCGTTCTTCTTTATTTATAGGAAAGAGAAGCACTAGAATACCCCACATTAGGGTTTAGGCATTGTTTTCTTATTTACATTTTAATCCTTATATTTTAAAAGTGTTTCAAATTAAACCCCCTCAAACTTAGAGATATTACGAATTAAACATTATAGTTTCGGTTTTTTTTTTTTTTTTTTTTTTTTTTTTTAAGAAAACTAACAAAAATTTTAATGTTTAATTTGTTGTAGTATCAATTCTCAAACTTCAAGGCTTGATTTTGAACATTTGAAATTAAAACAACCCTTAAAGTATTAGATTTAAATTATAATTTGCCTTTTTCCCTCAATTTATGGGATTTACGATAGGAACATAAAATTTTGTTGAAATCACATGGTTTTTTTTAAACACATTTGTCTCCCTAATCTTTAAATTGAACCCTCAAAATTTTAGTCAATTGTCATTTTGTTATTAAAATTTTAATTTGCATTTTTGTTGTTAATGAAATATTTGGTTCATTAGACCTTTGCATCATCTCGCTCAAAACCATCTAACCTTCTCCATCATGCACTAGCTCACATGAATATGATATAGATTTCCATGTGAGTCTGGCAAGTTTAACTATTAAAGAAAAAGCTAGGTTGGATAGCAGGTTGAAATTTTATATTAACCCAGAGATTTAATTTATTACACCTCTTAAACCATAAGGTTAGAAAGCATTTTTAAAAAAAACAAAAAGTTATTTTTTGATAAATCCATATTACTTATTGGCAAGTAGTAAAAGCAAAAGAGTACTTGAGAACAAGTATGAATTTTTATAAGAACAAAGTTTCTCTCCAAACTAGTTTGGAGAGAAACGTTTCAAACATCTCATATATCTCTTTTTTTTTGTGTGAATTTTGAAAATCTAACTGTTGAATTTCATGTTCCTTATGTTCTTAACATGCATATCAAATTTCGTTCAAATTAGATATTATTTACTATTCAATCAATAAACTTATTTTTTATACACAACTTTAGATCATAAAAATTTGAAATTTTAACATTTGTTTGATGAGATAGCAATTGATCTTTGATCTTCTTGAAATTTTACATGCATGAAGAATATAATAAGAACATGCAATGTAATGGTTAGATTTTCAAAATTTACACTCAATATAGAGATATATGAGGAGTTTGTAGAGTTTCTTTCCAAACTAGTTTGGAAAGAAACTTTATTCTTTTTATAATAAGACGTGCTTAGTGGTTCTTAAGGCCTTATAATATCCATGAGATCATGGATTCGAAACCTCTTGCTAACATCTTAAAGCCAGCACATGTGATTCTTCTATGTAATAACCTTAGAGTATGTGAAATAAGAGACTACATACACCTCAAAGAATAGTTAGATACTCGAAGCGTTCTAAATACTCTCGTTTATTAAATAAATAATAATAAGATGTGCTTCCATAATAACAGGAAAATTCACAAGCTGTGATGTGTTCCTTATCAAATTAGGGGGAAAAATAAAAACAAAAACTTATATGGAAGTTGCCTTTCATAGAACAATTATCCATTCTTTTCACAGTTCATTGGTTTTATTTCTGTGTCCCTCTGCTTCTTCATTCCGTTCCAATTGAACAGTTGATCACTCCTCGCTATCCTCTACTAATTGATCCCAATTACGCTTTTCATAACTACATTACATACTTTGGTTTCTTCAAAAATCAGAGAAAAAACAACAAGAAGCTGTGAGTCTCTCAGCGACTTAGGGGTTGTTTGGCCCAGGAAATTTCATCACTCAATTTCCATCACTTATCACTCAATTTCCATCACTCATCACTCAATTTTTCACACCCGTTTGGCATCATCACCCAATTTCCATCACTCAATATTTTTCACACTATTTGTGGGCCCATACCTGTCAGTCGATGCAGCTTTTTTTTTTTTTTTTTTGGTTTTTGTTTTCAGTACCCAAATTCACCGAAGCTAAAAAAAAAAAAAAAAAAAAAAAAAAAAAAAACCAGAACAGATCGAACCAATGAAGAAGAAGAAAAAAAAAAAAAAGAACCGAACAGCCAACCCAAAAAAGAAAAGAAAAAAAGTTAAAAGGTGATCAAAAGTTACAACTGTGAGTCCCCTATATGTATTTAATTACAATATTGTCATTGAGTTATGAATTATGGAAACTGAAAACAGCCAAAATGTGTTTTCAGTTTTCATAACTCATAACTCAAAAATCAGAGAATTGAGTGATGAACACAGAGTTATGGAAACAGAGTTATCGTTTGCCAAACAACCTTTTTGCTATAGATCCCACCATTTTTAAGTTATGAGTTACGGAAACTGAGAATTGAGTTACGGAAATTGCCAATCCAGACGCACCTTAACTATCATACAACCTTGCCAAAATTGAGAGCGTGAGTTTCTCTGTCCGACATTTTCCCAAACACCATATATGGCTAAAGGGATTGCTAATTTTATCAGCTTCTGCTCAATCCCAGGAGTTAGAAATTCTACCACGCTTGCACCTGAGAAACCATGCTTCATTCTTTCTCAAAGCTCATTTCATGAGCTAGTGGGTGGGTGTGTTGGCTACGTGAATTACAAGTCTATCAATGCTTTAAAAGTTACTAGGAGGGGCTTCCATACCAAACAGAGGAAATATTCAATGCCTGTTTCAAAATTCTCTCAGCATAAAGCTGTTAGCTTTCAAGTAGGGAATCAAGCGAGTTTGGATTTCCAGCGTTTTTGCAGAGAAGGAAAAGTGGAAGCAGCCCTTGATGCTATGAATGAAATGGAGAAGAATGGAGTTTTTGTGGGCTCACTAGACCTTATTGAATTGCTGCAAATTTGTGAGGATATGAAGTTGTTGGAAACTGGAAAAAGGGTCTTTGAGTACACAATGAGGTCTCCATCAAAACCCCATATTGCTGTTTTTAATAAATTTGTAGAGATGTTCTGTAAATTAGGTGATACAAGCTGTGCGAAAAGGGTGTTTGAGGAAATGCCGAAAAGAAACTTGGATTCTTGGAATAAGATGCTAGTGGGTCTGGCAGAAAATGGGGAAGGAGCAGAAGCTCTTAGGATATTTTCAATGATGAAGAAAGATGGAGTGAGGCCTGATGAATTTACTTTTGTTGGTGTTATTATGGCATGTCGATGCGTAGGGGCAGTGGAGGATGGGCAAGAACACTTTGTATCAATGAGCAGGGACTATGGAATTACTCCATCAATGGAGCATTATGTGGCTATTGTTGATCTTCTAGGAAAGTCAAAGAAGATAACTGAGGCAAAGGAGTTAATTGCAAATATGCCAATTGAACCAAGTTCCCGTGTTTGGGAGACATTGGAGAAGTACTCTAAAGCTGGACCTTCTGGTTTGAAACTTAGTAATAAAAAAAAAGTAATGGACATGCTGGTTTCAAATCAAAAGAAAGCAAGTCCAGAGAAGAGCAAGGCATTTAAAAAACTGAGGTCTTTAAGTAAGGAGGTGAAGGAAGCAGGCTATGTGCCTGAGTCTAGACATGTATTACATGATCTTGACCATGAAGCAAAAGAGAAGACATTGTTATATCACAGTGAAAGGCTAGCCGTTGCTTTTGGGCTTATCAATACACCTCCTGGGACCACACTGAGGATCATGAAAAACCTCAGGATTTGTGTTGATTGTCACAATTTCATTAAAATCCTATCAAGTATTGAGAAGCGAGAGATTATCGTTAGAGACATTAAAAGGTTTCATCATTTCAAGGATGGAAAATGTTCCTGTAGGGATTATTGGTAATTAAGAACTGGGTTTTTTTAGAATCAATAGACTTCCTTAGGCTTGGTTGCTGTAGAGTTTGTTGAGTTCCTTCTTAATGCGTGAAGTTTGGTTATATATGTCATTTGATGACATAGTTGGCCTTCAGAAATAAAATCATGTTGTTCAACAGTCCAAGGGCATTCTCTGCAGAAATGCACTTTTAAAGTAATATAGGTTTTTTTTTTTTTTTTTTTAATCTGAAATGATGAAGTTGCACACATTGTATGTTTAGATGGTATTGGCAATGTTCTTACTTTTAAAAAGAGAAAAACAAGTATACATTTATTGTGATGTGTACATGTGAAAGAAATACAGATAATTTTATAACAATCCAGTATGTGTTTTACAAGTGAATCTTGCACTATATTGCATGAAAAATGTAGAAACCAGGTGTTGGGGAATAACCACAAGTGCACACCCACAGGAACATGAACGCATACACACCAAATTTCACTATTAAATTAATATTTTAAAAATTCTACCGTTGAATTATACATTTTCATTTTTCTGAACATGTACATCAATTTTTCTGTTAATAAGATATTTATTATTTGATCCATAGATTCGTGTTTTATGTATAAAACATAAAAATTTTGGAATTTAAATATTTTGTAAAGTAAATAGCTATTGATCTCTTATGATCTTGAAAATTTTGCAAAAATAAAAAATATAAGAAGAAAATAAAATCCAAAGATGGATATGCATATATTCAATAAAAAAAAAATCATTAAGCAATTTAACTTTTGTAATATTTCATCCGGTGCAACTTTAATAATGTAATTGTTAACGATAAGTCCATTGACACCATATCTTTCACATTTTCCACCCCACATGTTTTTTGGTGGATGCGCATGAGTCATGTGAAGGGGTGTGAAAAAGTTAGTGCCTGTAGCACCACTCAATGGTTTATTCTATACTTTAAATTGGGTTTAACGAATAAAACCTTTCTTTACGTTTACCAATTTTGCAAATATTCTTCAAAAGCTCGAGTGTTTGAGTTTTGAATTTCCCTTCATTCAGAAGTGTTAGAAAATATTTGCATCAAGGGTACATGCTTCATCATACAAACAAAATCAACAGCCTTGTTAAATCTAGACAAGGTTGGCATATACTTTTATTTTTTATTTTAAACTTCGATAGTTGGGAGATGAGAGATTTGAAACCTGGATATTTCCAATGGAAATGTTAGATGATATTAGTTGAACTACAAGACTCTTGATAAAACTGGAATATACTAAAAAAGAAAAATTGCTAGTAGTGTTGTTTCTATTTCATTAACTCATTCCCCCTTTTACAACACCCCACTGACCCCACCTTCCCTCCCCCCCCCCCCCCCCCCCCCCAGGGGCGGCCGCCCCTCCCAAAAAAATTAAACCCCGCATCAACCCTACAATACAAAGCCACCAGTTTAGATTCTACAACATGACTAACGAAGTAAGGATACAAAGTTTGAGATTGTACAGAACTTGAACATGAGCACAAAAATATATATATAATTAAATAAAATAAAAAGAAGAAGTAAAAAGAAATACAGCATCCCATGCAAACATCAGTACTTCTCTGCTACGGGTCTAGAAGGAAAAAGCCTTAAAAGAAATGTCATCAACGACCACAGGCAGACCACACCGAGAACTTGGAAAGTCACTATCATGGCAAAGAGGGCACCACTTCTTTCCAGCAATTCTGGAGAAGCAGGAAGGTCCTTCAATGTGAACATCAACCTCTCAATGAAATGAGAAGCTTTTGTCAGCTGATAAAGTCTATAGACCTGCCAAATTAATTTAAATTCATCAAAACCCTGATTTGGGCTACATAAAGAAGCATTTGAATCAACAGAAGTCATATACCTCGAAAATAATAGGAACTAGGGGCCAAGAAGATGATCCTCGCTTCTCAAGACTCTTCTCAAATGCAAATTGAGCAACACAACCCATTAGAAAAGGAAACACTGCAACCAGGCCTGGCAGGCCAATCATTGGCCAGGTTACATACACAGCAAAGAGAGGGGCAATGACTTTGAAGCCCATTGTGAAGAAAGCGCATGTTAAATATCCTCTGAGACCTGTGATGAGACCCCACCTTTTTGGGCTAAATTGCAGATATGGCCTTTGAACACGGTCAGTGACAAGCAGGAATATTGCAAGACCAACGTAAAACAGGACCTCAAAAAATAAAGAAGTCACAATTTCTGCATAACAATTGACATGGAAATGATTAGTGGGGAAAAAAAAAGACTACATTAACACAATGTTGAAAAAATGGAAAACATCAGTTTTGAGCATGAAAAAGAAGCTCATTTTCACCAAAAGATCAAACTAAGGTTCAAAACAATGAAACAAGGGAAGACTTTGATTGACAGAATTGACAAACAATGGAATTTGTTCTTGAAAAAGTGTTCTATGCACACAGATCCCAACAAACTATTTCACAAGGCAGCTACTCATGCTTATTGCAGACAAACTGTATAACTACACATCAACAAGGAAGAAAGTGAAATCAATAACATGACTTGTGAGAGCTGCAGGGTCTTCTAAATTCTACAAGTGAGATTGAAAAACATTATAAATTGGATTCCTCACTTTCATGGCATAACATTAGTAACTAATACCAAAATATGTTTTCAAAATTTAAATCCTAGACTCATGATATACAAAATTATGTAGCAATGGACGCTGCAACATCAGCAGCACTCAAAGCCTCCTTAGGTTCTAAGATTAAGCACCATCTTTAAGAAGATGAAGATGCTTTAGGCAAAAAGGAACAAACAAAATCTTCCATATTTTTTTCAGTTATTGTTTATTGGGAGGTAAATTTAAAAGAGGAAACAGGGGAGTAGGGAATTGATAAGTTCTTTACACCAAGCCCAGCACCCAAATATCACCAACTCCTAGTGCATTACAGTCAATTATCGCTTAACCAGGCAAAAGGGAAAGCTGTCTTGCTAGAGGCACCTGTTCACAGCCTGACAATTTCATTTATCTGATTATTCATTTTCAAAACACAGTCCCTAACATGCTTAAAACCAATTCTCACCACTGCATAACTAAAATTTTTACAAGAAATTCATAAATACATAAAAGAGACTCACTACTAAAAAAAAGGAGCCTTTGTACTCTAAGGATGAAAACACTTAATCAACAAATCTAATCCCTGATATGCACTAGCAATCATACTTAACCCATGTCTAAAAGATATTTTAGATAAAAGGCAACCATGTCTTATCAAACTTATCAACTAAGCACCTCAAATGATGTCCACAAGGCCTTCTCTTTGCCGCCATATACACTCATCTGTTAGCATCTCCTTGTTCGAAAAGTATTTAAACAGGTATTTGCATTTCTATTGAATGGAAAACACAATTAGATAGTTCAAGACCAGCCACTCATTACATATCACCAGACAATAAAGTAGAAAACCAAGTCACACATTGTCACAATTGACCCTTGCCTACAATTCATCATTAAAACGTGAAACATAGAACATAATATAATCTGTTTTAAGCAGTATAAAGCTATAAAAAATTAGCTCATAAAGGAGAACAAAGATTGCAGAAGTACAAATACCTACGAGAAGCATGTCCTCCAGGAAAGCTTCAATTGCGTTAGCAAAGAAGAACTGCGGAAGAATCAAAGATGATATCAGCGCAATAGGGGCTAAAAGCCAAAGAAATGATCCCTTCTCTTCATTAAAAGGGGCTGACTGCAATTTCCCTTCCTCTACCAGCTGGTGGCTCAACCCAGAAAATGAAATCGAACCCGATTTTCCACGAAACGGCTCTACCCCATTAAATGAAGTAACAGGCACACCAGAATCAGAATTCTCCCCTCCCAAAACCCCCAACTGAGCATCTGGGTTAGAGTTAGCAGCACATACAATGGTTCCTTTTTTTGAGTTCAGCACTAAAGAGTCCTTAAACACCCTCTTCAAACCAAGCCTCAAATATGCTGGGACCAAACAACCCATTCAATAAAAACACTATCAGAGCATTATTGCATTTCAAGATACCAAAAACACTTTCAAATATCAAAGCACAAACAGAGCTTATTTCCGAAAACCCAAAATGGCAGGTAAACATATACTCTACTATATTAAAAGAAAAACTTACATTTTGAGGCGACCCCAAGTCGAAATTTTTGATTCCTCAATCCAAACTGACTTGTAGAAACCTTAAGAATAGCAAATAATAATGAAATGGAATAAATTCGAGAGTAGAGAGTGTGAGAGAGAGTAAATTTGAAATGAAAAGTTGGGAGTTTGAGGAAAGAAACAGTAGGTACTTACAAATTGATGAGAGACCGAACGATGAGTTGGTAACCCCATCTTTGGGGAGGGAAGCCCATGACAAACCGATTGCAGTTCCATTTTTTTTTTTTTTTTGGTTTGTTTGGGTGGGGTTTAGGGTTTTAGCAGAGTGTGACCAGTTTTATCTGATTTTTTCAAGTTAAATGGCTTCACCCTTTTGTAAATATGACTTGGAGTATGAATTATGAAGGGTTTTTATTTATGTATTTATTTATTTTTTAAAAGAGAAATAGTTATTTTTTATCCTACTAGTATTAAATTTTAAAATTGAATGGAAAAAATAGGATAGAGAAACTGAGCTATTTATACCAGGAGGAAAATAGTTCTTTGCTGTAATTCCCCTTTATAGGAAAATTTGGTTGTTTGCGTAAAAAAAAAAAAAAATCATAAGGTAAATTTAATGTTAAATTAATTTTCCTAAAAAAAATAATGTCAAATGATTTAAAATCAATTATCATTTTTTTATTTTATTTTATTTTATTTTATTTTTGTAATGGAAGAAGATAATAACGTTCCATTTTTGAGCTCATGTTCCAATCCAAGGCAACCCCCCTCACCCTCTTCATTTTTTACGGCCGACCTTTTAAAACTTCTTATAAAAAAACACAATAATTTATAGGAGAAATGACAGAATTTCCCTAGAGTTTGTTTTAATAACAATAATAATATTATAAGTAACATTTAATATTATTCTATTTAAAAATACAAATAAATTAACTGGAACCCACTTTTTTTATAAGCTCTGTTTCTGATTTTGAAAAATAAAAAAAGAGAGAGACAAAGTTTAATAAATTAATTAGATACTGACAATAAATCAAGTAATTATCTTCATTGTTCTCACAAAACCTGCTTTAGGCCCACTTATATAATGGATAGATTATTCCTTATCCAAATGGTACCAAGTGTGACACCGTACAAAAACTTAACTAATTAAAAATAAAACTTAGACATTTTGGTAAGACAACGACTGGTATCGAATCTTGACAAGAATCTCACGTAGAAGGTAACTATATCACGGTTAAACTGATGAATAGATTACATACTTTCAGTAAAAAGCTAGTTAAGTTATTTTCAAATGAATACGGTGATCAACCTAATGGCTTACGTTCATGGTTCACAGGTAACAGAGTCTATAGACCTGTCAAATTAATTCAAATCCATCAACAAAATCATGATTTTGGCTTTAAATAAGTAACATTTGAATAATTACAAGCCCATGTACCTCGAAGATTATATAGGAACCAAGGGCCAACAAGATGATCCACGTTTGTAAAGTATGCTTTCAAATGCAAGTTGGGCAACACAATCAATCACAAAAGGAACCACATCGACCAGGATTGATAAGTCAAGCAATGGTGGCCCAAATAAGTACACAGCAAAAAGGACAATAATCTTGAGGCTCATTGTGAGAAAAGCATGTACCATTTACCCTTTGAGAGTTTGAGGCCTGTGATGAGATCCCACCTACGTACGAGGGCTTAAGTTGCAGATAAGGCCTTTGAACTCGTTCGGTTTACAAATAGGAATGTTGCAAGTCCAATGTAAAATAGGGCCTCAAAAGATAATGAAGTCACAATATCTGCACGATAATTGGGTTCAAAAATATTAGTGAAACTTTTCACCAATCTTTAAAAGAACAAAGAACAAAAAACAAAAAAAAGACATGTCCATGTGCATATCTAACCAATAAAGCCATAAGGGATATGAAAGAAATCATGTGATTAGTACTGTACATTGTAACCATCCCCAACAAAAATACGTAACTGGTTGAGAATATTTTTTGTTTGTAACATAAATAAGATATACTATAAACAAAGCACAAACCACCAATATAGTGCATAAAAAAAGGGCATGCGATAATGATGGCTTTCAGGAAAACATCAAACTCGATCTGATTGGTCCAAAAAATTAAGACTCTGGAAGGCCTTCGAGAAGTGTTGTACAACTGAAAGTGTTAATTCATCCAACAATGACAAAGCACACAGAAAACTTTCACGATTTAGTTGAGAGAGAACGAACAAAATTGTATAAAAAATCAATTAACAAGGGCATGCATCATATTAATAATTTAATACAATCAAGTTATGGTAATATCATGTTTGATACACTTGTTAATTGATCTATTTCATGGTCGTGATTAGTATTACAAATTTAAAAGTTTTTTGTGTCACATTATTTAATATACTATTTATAATGTTATATAAAGTAAGTAAAATTTTAATAAATAACTATTATCAAGAGCAGACGCTATAAGTTAAAATTCTATTAAAAATAAAAAGTAAAACGTTAACAATAATAAAATGTACACACTAGAGGGATCCTATTCCACATGTAGAGTTAGAGTCCATTTGGATACCGCTTATTTTGCTGAAAACTGAAAACACTGTAACAAAATAATTTTTAAATATGTGAATAGTATTGTGAGATCCATTTTTAATGAAAGTTTTGTTGAAAAAAAAAGTTTATGGGTCCCGTGAATAGTGCATAGGACCTACTGAACAGTGCATAATCACGTGAAAACTGACTTCTAAAAAAAAAAGCCTAAACGCCAAACGCTGGGGACCAGAAACGCAATCCAAACAGGTACTAAACCTTTAGTTCAATATAAGTATTTGCCATTCAATAATACAAAAAGTGTTTGAAGTTACAATAAAAATGGCAGAGCATTATTGCATTTCAATTAAAATGGAGCAGAAAGGACATGCAAAGGCAAAATTGATCTTTCAAGAGTAGACACTATAAGTTAAAATTCTATTAAAAAAAAAAAAGTAAAATTTTAACAATAATAAAATGTACACACTAGAGGGATCCTATTCCACATGTAGAGTTAGAGTCTATTTGGATACCGTTTATTTTGCTGAAAACTGAAAACACTATGACAAAATAATTTTTAAATGTGTGAATAATGCTGTGGGATCCATTTTTAATGAAAGTTTTGTTAAAAAAAAAAATAGTTTATGGGTCCCGTGAATAGTGCATGAGACTCACTGAACAGTGCATAATCACGTGAAAACTGACTTCTCAAAAAAAAAAAAAAAGTTAAAACGCCAAACACTGGGGACCAGAAACGCAATCCAAACAGGTACTAAACCTTTAGTTCAATATAAATACTTGCCATTCAATAATACAAAAAGTGTTTAAAGTTGCAATAAAAATGGCAGAGCATTATTGCATTTCAATTATAATGGAGCAGAAAGGACATGCAAGGGCAAAATTGATCTTTTAAAAGACACTATAAGTTAAAATTCTATTAAAAATAAAAAGTAAAACGTTAACAATAATAAAATGTACACACTAGAGGGATCCTATTCCACATGTAGAGTTAGAGTCCATTTAGATACCGCTTATTTTGCTGAAAACTGAAAACATTGTAACAAAATAATTTTTAAATATGTGAATAGTGCTGTGTGACCTATTTTTAATGAAAGTTTTGTTAAAAAAAGAAGTTTATGAGTCCCATGAATAGTGCATGGGACTCATTGAACAGTGCATAATCATGTGAAAATTGACTTCTCAAAAAAAAAAAAAAAACCAAAACGGCAAACGTTAGGGACCAGAAACGCAATCCAAACAGGTACTAAACCTTTAGTTCAATATAAGTACTTGCCATTCAATAATACAAAAAGTGTTTGAACTTACAATAAAAATGACAAAGCATTATTGCATTTCAATTATAATGGAGCAGAAAGGACATGCAAGGGCAAAATTGATCTTTCAAAGTGTTCAATTGAATAGCTTAAATTTATTGGCTTGAGAAATTAGTTGAATAAAGATACAAATTGTGAATTACTGATGTGGGGGACAAAAAGGGGCCTGTAGTGAGGTCCACGAATCAGAAGTGAAATGTCTATCACAATTTATTTATAAATAAGTAACAGGGAAAAAACACTCCACAATGGGAAACTCAAACAGGATTTCTTAGATGACATATTTTCCATATCAAGCTACAATATTACAATAGGATATTCTCTTATTCTTGAGGTATTACATACTCTTGCTTTCTTATACAGCACATATTTTTGTCTTCTCTCTCTCTTTTTTCTCTCTATTTTTTCATTTTCTTTTTCCTACCTCCCTTTTTTCTTTTTATAGGCACATCTCTTGCTCTTATCTCTATAGTTGTTCTGTTGCCAACTGCACTATTAGAGATATTTTTCTTTACTTTATCGGTTTCCTTCCCTGTCTTATCTTGGAGGTCTGACTTTTGAGGGTGTTGGTACTATTCAGGTTGTCTTATATATATTTAAAGCAGCAGAGGTTAGGCGAGAAGCCCCTCGTTAATGCGGTGGTAAAAATCTTCAATCTTCCTGTGCGTTCTAGAAGTTTCTCGCGGTTACAAGCATCTTCTAGAAGCTACATGTAGATTACCCGTGCACCATGCCTCGGGTAAGTTAGCTTCTTACCTTTTCCACGGGAACTGATTTCTCATGTTGCTCTTCTCCTCTGTAATACTTGGGATGATCCAGCTTCCCTTCTTCCATAGCTTATTACCCTCTAAGTCTTCCTTCCAATACACAGGTCATGCCCAATTCATTCCTTCTGGCCCAATTACTTCTTGGGCTAAAGGCCAGGGTGAGGACTCTTCCACTCTCCACAACTGACTTTAAAAAAAATTAAAATTAAAATTAAAATTAAATGCCAAGGGTGTCAGTTTAATAATACTTGCTCTTTAAAAGAAGAACCTAATTTAAATCCCCATTTTTTTCTAATATTGTAATTATTGAATTGTTAAGAAAATCAAACACATGGACCCTTACTTAGGCTTCATTAGTCAGAATTGATTTTTAGGTTTATTTTATTTATTTAGTTTATGCACTATTACTTTGTTTCTTAAAAAAAATAAAAAAAAATAAAAAATAAAAAGAAGAAGAAGAAGAAGAAGAAGAAGAAAAGAGTTTATGTACTATTTTTTATAACTTTTTTTTTAGTATAATTATCTATTTGTCGAACTTATTTTTAAGTTCAATAAATTGATATTAAAAATAAGGACAAGACTTAAATATAGTACTTAAATATTGTTTTTTAGGTTCTACTTTTAAAATCCTGTCATGATGTGAATTTTTTTCTCGTAAGATGGATGTGTATTTTTTAGTTAAATAACTATATAACTTTTCTCATGTGGGTTTATTTTATTTAACTATTTAGTTGATGTACTGTTAAGTTTTGTCCTAAATATAAATTCTCATATGATCATTTTTTTTTTTTTTTTTTTTGATATGAAAATAAGCTTTGACAATTGAGAGCACGGGAAAAGTAAGTCAACACAGCGTTTTACACATTGACACTTTCGTTGACGAAGTATACTTTTTTTTTGTTTGGTATTTTGACGAGTTCTGCATTTCCATTTTCCAAAACACATGGTCAAACCCATAGAATTTCCGCAATCTTGGCCATTTATTTTCAAGCAAAAAGTCATTTGTCACTTACGAAATTGATGTCAATTACCAAAAAATAAAAGGAAATTTTTTTTGCCATTCTGAAGCTTAAAAGATTTATGTCAATTTTTTATTTTCAAAAATACTAATTTATTTGTTTAAAGTAATTTTTCCTCTCACTTCTAATATATAAAAATAAAAGAAGCGAATAAGCTTATTAAAGTGTTGTGTGAGGATAAAATAAAAGCAAATAAGCTTAAAGTAGTGTTTGAGATTAAAACTTGATATGTTGCGTGTCCATTTGGGTATCAAGTAATTTCAGATAACTTATTTATATAGTGTTTATTAGAAGATATGTATATATATATATATATATATTTTTTTTTTTTAATATAAGTTTTATGTTAAATATATGATAAAAAGCTAAAAACTAACCTTTGAAAAATAAATAACCTTTAGAAAAAAAGCAAAAAGAAAAAAAGAAAAAAAAGAAAAGAAAAGAAGCTATTTAACTTTTTCCGAACGTGCACAAATCTCATTCCAACACAAACTAGGAGAAAGAAACATTTTTTTTTAATCATTCTTTCTCACATGGCTGTCATGGCATAAAAATATTAAATAAAAATTTCAAATTATTACTTTAATCTCTAAATTAATCATTTTTTTAGTCATTCTTTCTCACATGGCATAAAAATATTAGGCTAAAATCCAAAACTAACCCTTTGTATTTCACATTTTATCATTTCAGTCCTCTAAGTTTCAATTTTGTCATTTCAATCTGTGGGGCCTGAAATTTGAAATCCCAGCCCACTTCACATTAAGGGCCCAAAGCCCAAGCCGAGGAGCCTACTGCCGAGGACGTATGACGAAAGCCCCTTAACGGCCCAAGAATGTGGCCGAGGACGATCTCACGCTCAACACCTCACAAAACGCCTGAAGAAAAGGACAAACTCAGTTCAAGAGCAGTACAAACGAGAAAGCTGCCAACACCATAATGTGGAGCCCAGTGCCTGACAAGCCCATACTCTATACCATGCTATCCAGCTTTTCCCAACCACTCTGATGTATGAATTGATAGGACAAGTAATTACCCAAAATAAGGAGAAACTGACACGTAGATGAAGAAGGGGAAGTGAATACTAGTATAAAAGGGAAAAGAGAGCTAAAAAAGAGGGGGCTCCGGAAAAAGAAGGAGAAAAAGGAGGAAGAATGGCGAGAAGATAATGCTCTTCGGATTAATTCCGAGGAGTCAGACCTTTCAAACCACATCCGTGTAAGGCTTAGCAATACAGGCCAAATCCACCTTCGTATGGGCTTCCATGAAAATCCTGACTAAACCGTTGCCCAACGACCAAGGTCTAGCCTTTCTATCCCACTCTCTTTAAATCATATTGTTCGGGCCCTTTACATACGAGCCCAACGTCATCCTTGGGTCGTTAAAAATCGTGTCCCTACAATTGGCGCCGTCTGTGGGAAGGCTTGCGCGTTGGCGCGGCTGGCGGTGGAGTCAGGTCTATATCAAGCAGAGGTCCACGAAGTTTCCTCCATTTCCAGCAACATGCAATTGTTGCTCCGGCATCAACTCCCGCTAGGGGCTACGTCTCGCAGTGCCAATGGCACGGCCAGCTCTAGGGACTTCCAACCTCAAGCTAACTCTCCCCACCTTGGTCGAGGGGCTAACCTTCGAAAAAACTACAAGTTTTGGACAGAACCAAGGCCTTGCATGGTCCTCGGACTCAAGCCTATGGGGAAACCAACTACTTAAAAGAAAAACTACAAGTTTTGGACAGAACCAAGGCCTTGCATGGTCCTCGGACTCAAGCCTATGGGGAAACCAACTACTTAAAAGAAAAACTACAAAGTTTTGGACAGAACCAAGGCCTTGCATGGTCCTCGGACTCAAGCCTATGGGGAAACCAACTACTTAAAAGAAAAACTATAAAGTTTTGGACAGAACCAAGGCCTTGCATGGTCCTCGGACTCAAGCCTATAGGGAAACCAACTACTTAAAAGAAAAACTACAAAGTTTTGGACAGAACCAAGGCCTTGCATGGTCCTCGGACTCAAGCCTATGGGGAAACCAACTACTTAAAAGAAAAACTACAAAGTTTTGGACAGAACCAAGGCCTTGCATGGTCCTCGGACTCAAGCCTATGGGGAAACCAACTTCTTAAAAGAAAAACTACAAAGTTTTGGACAGAACCAAGGCCTTGCATGGTCCTCGGACTCAAACCTATGGGGAAACCAACTACTTAAAAGAAAAACTACAAAGTTTTGGATAGAACCAAGGCCTTGCATGGTCCTCGGACTCAAGCTTATGGGGAAACCAACTACTTAAAAGAAAAACTACAAAGTTTTGGATAGAACCAAGGCCTTGCATGGTCCTCGGACTCAAGCCTATGGGGAAACCAACTACCTAGAAGAGACAACATGGGGTTTGGGCACGACCTGGACGTTACATGGACCTTAGAATCTATCCAAGGAGAATTCCCCATTGATAGTTGGGCTAACCCCTAAACTGCATGGATTCCCCAGTCTACCCTCGGATCCTTAATTCCAAGGGGATTGATGCAATACAGGGCAATATGTTGCCAAAAATACAGTTGAAGTCCCTCACTGCTCGGCTACCCTCTCGGATGAATTATTCAGAGTTTATCGTTCTCGGACGGTCGCCTTGCATGCATTACAAAGCGCTCAGCCGTTATCTCGGTTAGTTCCAGGAGTTTAATCTATGGAGAATTACCATTGTCATACTTGATAATGTCAGTAAGTTCAAATTAGTAGGAATTTATTTTAAAGTTTTTTCCTGCTCTAAGTATCATTAAAGGAAAGTGTACATTTAATATTCATGCACCAAGTAGTTGTTACAGAAAAGAAAAGTATTCGAGAGTAAGCAAATTCATTTCTTATTAAGACAAAAGAACAGTACAGTGTACAATGAAAGAGCTTAAATAAGCTCATACTGAAACTAACTACACTAGCGAAAAGAAGAGATACAAGGGGATGAAGGAAAAGCCGAAGAAGATATGCAGAGAAGAGACGTGCTACGGCTCCAAAATTTTATCGAAGGAAGCCATTCCTCAATACTTTTACATGCCTTCAACTCAGGCAGCAAAAGAGCCCAACTTGGGACTTGCACCGTTGAAGAAAAGGTGCAGAGAGCCCGACTCCGGGCTGGCGCTGCTGAAGAAAAGGTGCAGGGAACCCAACTTGCGGCCAGCATAGTTGAAGAAAAGGTGCCGGGAGCCGGAAGTTGAGGAGCCTCCACAAAATCATGCCTGCGATAAAGCAGACGGCGCTGATGGCGGAAATTTTTTCTTCTGACACACCAAAAATCTGATGTGACCAAAACCTGCTTCGGATTTTGACTGAAAGAGGTGGGGGTACCGTTCCCACCTTATCCAAGCGGGAGGTCACCTTAAATCTGTGCCTCCCCTGCCCAGACCACACCACCTTAAGTCTTGGAAGGGTCCGGTGCCTCTGTGGCGGGCGAAATTCCTCCACCTCCACCTAAGCCTCAAACATATTGCACTAAGGGAGGACGACACTGGATGTGGGAACTGGTTATGGATAAAAGGTTATGATTTTGAAGAGAGCAGAAGGGTTTATATGCCAGGAGAATAACCACCTATCCAGCCTATATAAAGGGTAAGGTGGTGTCATTTAATTCGAGCAGATTCCCAAGAAACGCTGCGGACAAGGCAGCTCTGGCACAATTTCCAACACCATCCGCCACCACAAGATTTAAAGGTCCTCGTGAAGGCGCGCCTCGAATACTAAAACATCAAAGGACACTGCGCGGGTGAAGAGTAAAGTAATGCCTCTTAAATTCGGCACATCTCCCATGCAAATGGAAGAACACAAATAGCAATAAGGTGCGGAACCTGAGCAAACCGCGAGATGGGCCCAACATCACCAAAACCCTCCTCCCCAACTAAAAAGTCGGGAAGCAGGATTTTGAGGGGCTATTGTGGGGCCTGAAATTTGAAATCCCAGCCCACTTCACATTAAGGGCCCAAAGCCCAAGCCGAGAAACCTACTGCCGAGGACGTATGACGAAAGCCCCTTAACGGCCCAAGAATGTGGCCGAGGACGATCTCACGCTTAACACCTCACAAAACGCTTGAAGAAAAGGACAAACTCAGTTCAAGAGCAGTACAAACGAGAAAGCTGCCAACACCATAATGTGGAGCCCAGCGCCTAACAAGCCCATACTCCATACCATGTTATCCAGCTTTTCCCAACCACTCTGACGTATGAATTGATAGGACAAGTAATTACCCCAAATAAGGAGAAACTGACACGTAGATGAAGAAGGGGAAGTGAATACTAGTATAAAAGGGAAAAGAGAGCTAAAAAAGAGGGGGCTCCGGAAAAAGAAGGAGAAAAAGGAGGAAGAATGGCGAGAAGATAATGCTCCTCGGATTAATTCCGAGGAGTCAGACCTTTCAAACCACATCTGTGTAAGGCTTGGCAATACAGGCCAAATCCACCTTCGTATGGGCTTCCATGAAAATCCTGACTAAACCGTTGCCCAACGACCAAGGTCCAGCCTTTCTATCCCACTCTCTTTAAATCATATTGTTCGGGTCCTTTACATACGAGCCCAACGTCATCCTTGGGTCGTTAAAAATCGTGTCCCTACACAATCCTTTAAGTTTCAATTTTTTTCAATCCCTAGTATTCTGTTAAACTTCAGTTATATTGTGCTGTTAAGTAGGGCAAAACTACATTGGTTTTTTTTTTTTTTTTTTTTTTTTTTTTTTTTTTTTTAAGTAAGACAAAATAAAAAACTGTGTTATTAAAACCATTAAAAAAAACTATTATTAAAAAAAAAAATTCTACCCCTAAAAAATCAAAATTGACTGACACCCTAGATCCACCCAATTAACTGAGAATTATGGGGAGAAGGAAAAAGGGGGAAAGAGAGAGACTACAAGATTGGACTATGGGAGAAAGATAGATCGAGACAGAGAACTCATCCTCAAGCCGAGACATCGCGTGCTAAATTGCCGAATAAGCCTAATCCACAATCTCGGAATCGAACCAAACTGATAACTCGTCCATCAAATTAAAAATCTCATCAATCGCTAGCAAATACTCATCGGCCTCGTCACCTGAGTCCTCCCAATTCAACAACCTTCTCGAACCTTCCAAACTCGGATCCCACCTTAAAATCACCTTCTCCGCTGAAGTGAATCGATCCTCCTTGTGGCCCTTCAACGAATTGTCACTATCGATCAAACTCATGATATCCACAAGTCGATTATCAATCTCAGTCTCTTCCCCTACCGATCCCTAACTCTCTTCTCTCTTTTTCCCTGTCCCTTTTTTCCCCCGATTTTCTCAATTTGGCATATAGATTCATCGAGTTTGGGCATGTTTCTTTTTTTTCTTTTTAATAACATTTTCTTATTTTGTCTTAATTACGAAATTTAAATTAAAGAAAAATAGAGGGAAAGAGCCCAAATGGTGTCGTTTTGGCTTTATTTAATGGCACTACTTAACTGAACCCTAATGGAATACTAAATTGACAAAAATTGAAACTTAGAGGACTGAAATGACAAAACTGAAACTTAGAGGACTGAAATGATAAAAGGTGAAACTGAGAGGGTCAGTTTTGGATTTTAGCCAAAATATTAAATAAAAAGTCTAAATTATTACTTTAATCTCTAAATTAATCTTGTTCTAAAATACTGATTATGTCAATTTAGTTGTTGGATTCTAAAAATGACTCAATGTTATTTTGATCCCCAATTGATGTCAAAGAGACTATTGCAATTATACAAAATTGTGTCTTTCTCAAACTTTGTTGTGTCGTACTAATAAGAATTAAAGCTGATTTCTTAAGGTAAAGTGGGGATAAGGATGAGATTGAATTGTTCTTAGACTTCAGGAGTTTCATAGATGAATTGAAATTCTAATATATGGTTCAAGGACCAAAAGCATGCATGGTTTATAAAAAAAAAAAAAAAAAAAGGGTCATATTAATACGATAAAAACCCTAAATTTTTTAAGAACTTCCAACCTTATATCTTTGATCCCTTACTCCAACCTGATTTGCAAAAACCTTGAAAATTAACAAATATAAATAACAAGTGTTTAAGAGTTAAAATTAATTTTGAAGTGGAATTTAAGAGACTATTTACCGAGTGAAATTTGCGTACATGAGATACCACGCAATGTGGGGAATAATCCTGACTTCGGGATGGTCGAGAAGCCCTCAAGAGACAGACTGCAACTTCATTTTGGGAGTTGACTTCCGTCAAAGTTTGCTGAGTTCTTTCTGATCTTATAACAGCTAAAGCCTTTGTTCATGAAGTTCTTTTCCTCCATCGAAAAAAAAAAAAAAGGGGGGGGGGGGGGGAGGAAATGTTCTTTTTTCTAAAAATAAAAAATGGATTTACCTTGTTTCAAGTTTTATAGATATGCCCATACGTTTAAACCATCAATCATGAATTTGGTTAAAATATTTAGCTAGGAACACAAGAATAAGCTTCTTTATAATACGTACTTAAAGAAAAGTTTAATTTTACTTTTCCCTCTAAACTATGGGGTCAAGTTTAATCTCCCTAATAAACTATCAAATTGAGCAATCAATCATTAGGGTGATTGACAATAGACAGGATGCTCCATCTCTTTAATAATCTCTGTCAAATCAAAATTTTAATAAAAATCAACAAAGTCATAATGGAGAGGTCCACATAAACAATATTGTTTATGTGAAGCACCATCATTCACCAAGTGTCTTCTAAATATAAAAAAAATTCATTCACCAAGTGTATGAGGGTGCACTATTTATGGTGCGATTGCCTGTCATGACCATTATTTAACAAAATTTTGATTTATCTATGTTTTTCACTCGTGGTCATGTCTTCTTTGTGTATCATTACTCTGTAACCAATACTTGAATATTATATGAACTAGAGATCCTTAGACTAACCCAATCGAGGGAGAATTAAACATTGAAATCTTCTTCCTTATAATTTACTTGTTGTTTTTCCAATAGACTTGAAATTAAACCATTAAAGCATACAAAAGTTGACATTGGAAACTCATTCTATACACATTAGTTGTATTGGACATTTTCATATCAACTCTCTATCCATTTGGGATTGGTAACTAATTTTTGTTCACTTACACAACCATTAAGAAATTTGAACTATGTATTGTTCTTATTTAATCTTTTTTTTTTTTATATAATGTTTCGGAATATTTATTGGAGAAAACGTTTTCTGAACAATATTTTAGCTAGGTGGAAATAAAATCCAGCCTTGGTAAGGTTACTGCAGCAAAACATTAATGAACACCAAAGGACGGTCCTCCAATTGAAGGTAGGTTCGTATAGCTTCAAATTGAGTCCATAAATTTCCAATCATTTTGGAATCACGTTGAGCATGAAGAAGATTTTGGAATCACTTACATTTGGAATCCAAAATTCAATATTCATGAAAAAGATTTTCCGCCCCCACCACCATTGACAGCTCTATATCAGGCAGAATAGTATTGAGCATGCATGGACGAAGAACTCAAAATCATCTACTTATAACTTTTTTTCTGCAAACGATTCCCACATTTTTCTGATTTCCACAGCCGGCCAAATCGAAATGGCGGCGTCCTCTTCTGAATTACTGCGCAATTTTATTTCAGAATATTCAAGTAGAAAAGTCACGTGTGTCATTAACGTGCAGTTTTTTTGGCCGGTTGTTAGAACCACAACAAGTTTCTCTTTGCTTTTTTGGAGGGGTCGGAAGAACCGAACTCATTACATAATTGATAATACATAGTTGTGGTAAATAGGAACGCGGTCGGAGAGTGGGATAAGGTACGGACATTTGACCTCGGCCTTTTGTTGACATTCAAACTTCAAAGTTCAAACCCACAATCATTCATAATTAATGGTCATTGCTTTCGTTTTTTTGATTCGGATCAGGAATCACATAATAGTCTCCTATTAGTAATTTTCAACTCCGTCCTTAGTTTGGGCTTGACTAGGAATGAATAAAAAGTTTACCCACGCGCTGCATTAGGACCCATCTTGTCTACGTTACTGTTACCCCGCGGCCTCACCTGCTACCTAGAGCATATTGTGAAAGTTGTGAAAGTGCAAAGAGTTTATTGGTGTGGGTAGAGGATATTTTTTTCTACTATCATGATGTTCTTCTAGTCAACAATATATAAATAGTTTTTTTTTTTTTTTTTCAATAAAAGTTCCCAGTTTTCTTTCTCAAAAAAAAAAAAAAAAACTTTATACCATATTTTGTATTTAGGGTCCGTTTGGATATAATTTATTTTTGCTAAAACTGAAAACTGAAAACATTGTAACAAAATAATTTTTTAATGTGTGAATAGTAGAACCCGTGAATAGTGCATAAACAATGCATTTTATCTCCTGCACAGTGAACCCATGTGATGTTACTGTTCACGCAATGGGGAAAAAAAAAAAAAAAAAAACCAGAAAACGCAAATTTTAAATGCAAACGTGTATCCAAACCCTCACTTAATTAAAATTCAAACTTATTAATTTGTTTTAATTTAAGAACTTGGCTTGGGTCTAGTGCTTTGAGTGCATGGCGAACGCTATATGTTCTCGTATGACTTGAAGAATGCCACTGACATGTGGCCTCTCCTCTTGTTATTTAAGGTCATGTCAGTCTATATATGTTGTAATAGCGACGCGTAATCAAAAGTAGATACATGTCATTATTTTAATGGGTTTAGTGTGAAAGTGTGAATTTGGAGGGTTTTATTTTTATGCACCATTTTTTTTTGTTGATTAATTTTATACACCTATTTTATATTTAATTCAAACTTCAAACTTATGAAAACTTTTTTTTTTTTTTTGTGCGGAGATATGAAATTGTTTTAATTTGAAGTTTTTGTCCATCTTCATTATTTGTCTATGTTTTCCTACACAATAACAAAATAAAGAATAATGAAAAATTCTTGATAATATTATACATTTCCCTTTGGGATTGTTAATAAATCAATTTAGTAGTCATTAATCATAGAGAATAGAGAGAAAGCTTGAATAGAGAGAAAACTTTGATCAGAGAGAGAAATTGGTTGCTTAAAGTGGAAAATTGAAAAATGAATCTTACATGCCAAAAATCGAAGTTCGTTATTTAGGTGAAATATATGTTTCTTTGGTATGTTGAAATAACTATTCAATTATTTGGTTGCATATTTATTATAAATAATGATTATTTTTTGGAATAATTTTTCTTAAATTGAGCAATAATTATTCCAAAAAGTGATGTAATAGCTAATAATTATTCCTTAATAGGTGTGGTATCTTTTAAAATTAGGGATAAAACATTATTTTTATCCTTAAACTTTACCAAAATTACAAAAAAAAAAAAAATTGTCCCTAAATTTTGTAAAGAGACTTTTTCCCCAATAGTTTAGAGCCAAACAATAAAGATAAAAAATAAAAATTTTCAATATTTTAGGAATGAAAAAATATATATTTTTAAAGTTTAAGGACATTTAGTGAAACATTGTCGGTAGTTTAGAGACGAAAAATGAATTTTTAGAAAAGTTTAGGAATAAAAAACAAACTTATGGTAAAATTTAGGGAGCAAAATAATATTTTAGCCTAAAATTAATATATTTCTAAAAAATATAAACTTTCCATATGCACATAATAATTATAAATATAAAAATTCATCAAAAAAATTCTGTCTCTAAAATTTTTAAAATGTTCCTTTTAGGACAAATAATTGTATAAGTAAAATGTTTCATAAATTAATATAAATCTAATGTTATAACCAAATGTGAATAGATTTATCTTGATTTAATTTGATCCATTACATCTTTTATTATTAGTAATAAAGATTATTATTTGGATTATAATTGCTACTCAAGTATATGAAACATGCCCCAAGTTTATCAACGTCTTTTTTTTCTTTTTTGTTGCGTTGTTATTGTCCAAAATAACGAAGCTCCACAGAAGCTTCAAATTGAAATAAGTAGTTTTATAAGTTTAACACGTTAATTGAGTTTTTTATGAAATTTCCTTTTCTTAAGAAGGAAAAAAAATTGGACCTCTTTTCATTATTTCTAAAAAGTAAAAGGTCAAAATTTACATCTTAGACTCCATTACTGACTGTGAAGTACTACGCACGTGTCAGAATATTAGACATTTCCTAAGACGGTGGTGTAATGTTCCTCTGCCACATTGTAGTTAGTAAAATTACCACGTGGTGGAAAACTTGGGCTAGGACTAGAATGATAAGTTAAAAAAATAAAAAGCCATCCTCAATTCGTTTTCCAATGCATATTTTTCATTTTTTTAAATAATAATAATTTTAATCGTCTGGGCCCTTTTTGGAAATGGCTGAATTTCCTTTTGAAGTAAACGAGGATAGATAATAATTATAGTTTAAAATAAATAAATAAATAAAATATGATCATTATTGCTTTGGTACAATACATGAATACATACAGAAGAGTTATATAGCATTTTCTTCAAATTAATGTGACAAACTGTTTCTCATAACGAAAACAAATTTTCTTAAAAACAATTTTATTTTAATTTTGTTTATTTATAACGAAAACTCCACATCATTTAATATAAAATTCTTATAAATATATTTGAAAGGGATTTGGGGTTTTTTTTTTTTTTTTTTAAGAAAAAAAATCATTAACTGAGACTCTAAAACTATAAAATATTCTTTCATAATTTTTAAATTAATTTTTTTTCATTAAAATATGATTCTTAACTTTTTCACGTTTTTCTTTCTTAATTACTAAAAGACAAACAATTTCAAAACTTTATTTTTTTTACTACTCTACGATAAGGCTCTTAAATTAGGTAATGCAGATCCTACATCATGAATTGGATATTCTTCTATGCTAGATATTGTATTGAGTTATTAAATGAGTCACTACTTGGATAAGGCACTCAATTAGGTCACAACGTACTTGTTCTTATATTTAAACTAAACTCACGTGTAATGGAACTGTGGAAGGATAAGATTCACAACCTTGACATTAAGTTGAATAACAAGCTCTACAAAACCAAGATTGGAATTAACTACTAGTATTATTTGTAATAATTACACAGAGATAGAAAAATCCATAAAGTACCTAATCACTTTTATCATAATTACAAACTTATGGGTAACCAACATTATCAAAGTTTTCAAAGAAACTAATTTCCCAAAGAAAATAGCGTAATGTATTGTGCATTTGTACTCAAACTTTGCACAAAAGTCCATAATAAAGTAACAAGAAAAGAACCTTTGGAAGACAAATCAAAGCTCGAATTAGGAAAGAAGGTTTCAATTAGCTCAACTGGTAAAATTTCTAAAAATTGAATAAGAGATTCAAAATTCAATATCCGTTACACAAAAAACCAATTGTTGACTTAATAAAAAAAAAACTATTATAAAAAACAAACACAGGTTCTATCTTTAAAAAAAAAAAAAAAAAAAATCCAAATTAGGAAGTATATTGGCTTGTCTACAAATACACCTACTCCTTGCTGTAGATGACAAAATAGAGGCATATACGCTGACAATTCCAAAGAAAAGGAAAAATCAAAGATGATGCATATAGGTCTCTAAAATAAAAGTGGGATATAGCTCATCATGACAGAGACATTTAAAAGTGGAAAACTCATCCAATCAACTTAAGGAAAAAAAACTTTCTCTAAAAACTTAAGCAAAAAAAGTAAATTTTATACCAATTAAAAAACAAAAACAAAAACAAAGTATCACATATATTGCACACCTTTCACGACTCTCGTTGATTGCGAGTTTTTAGACCCCACACCAATTCCCACTTAATATCCACTATAAATATATAGCCTCTCCCTTCCCCACAAACCACTACCCATACCTCTTTAAAAACCCTTTTTAGTAAGACTGTTGAGAGTCTCTGCATCAAAACCACGTGGTTAAGACCCATAAATCCTTGTAACATTTTAGCCTTAGATTTCTCTCAAAGAAAAAAAAAAAAGAAAAGGAAAAACCCAGTAGTTAAGATGGCATCCACTTCGTTTTTAGCTTTTCCTTCTCTGCAACCAAAGTTCCAATCTTCAAGTAAGTCATCAAAGCCCTCCACGCGTCGATTTATTGTCCGTCCGATCACTGCCTCTGTGTCGGAAAAGCCATCTGTGTCGGTTCCACCGGCCACGGTGGTGGCACAACCTGAACCCACCAAACTTCCGATCAAAAAAATCCCAGGAAACTATGGTCTCCCTTTTGTCGGTCCAATCAGAGATCGATTTGATTATTTCTATAACCAAGGCCGTGATGAATATTTCAAGTCTCGAGTCCAGAAGTACCAGTCAACGGTGTTCAGAGCCAACATGCCACCGGGTCCTCTCATCGCTTCCAACCCAAACGTCGTCGTTTTGCTCGACGGGAAAAGCTTTCCCGTGTTGTTCGACGTGACAAAGGTCGAAAAGAAAGACCTTTTCACTGGTACTTTCATGCCCTCCACAGAACTCACCGGTGGTTACAGAGTCCTCTCTTATCTCGATCCATCAGAGCCAAACCACGGCAAGCTCAAGCGCCTCTTGTTCTTTCACCTCAAGGCTCGTCGAGACCATATTATCCCTGAGTTTCATTCGAGCTACACCGAGCTCTTTGAGGGCCTCGAGAATGAACTCGCTACAAAAGGAAAAGCTGCTTTTGGAGAGCCAAGTGACTTGGCTGCGTTTAACTTTTTGGCTCGATCTCTGTATGGGACTAACCCAGTTGATACCAAGCTTGGACTCGATGCGCCAAAGATGATCGGCAAGTGGCTTTTGGTACAGCTTAGCCCACTGTTCACTCTCGGTCTTCCAAAGCATCTCGATGATCTTCTTCTTCGCACAGTTCGTCTCCCTCCAGCTTTGGTCAAAGCTGATTATCAAAAGCTATACGATTTCTTCTACGCGTCCTCAGGGTTCGTTCTCGACGAGGCTGAAAGGCTAGGCATTTCGAGAGAAGAAGCTTGCCATAACTTGCTCTTTGCAACCTGCTTCAACTCTTATGGAGGCATGAGATTCCTTTTCCCAAACATGGTCAAGTGGATTAGTCGAGCTGGGGTCAAACTCCACACCCAGTTAGCCGAAGAGATCAGATCAGTCATCCGATCCAACGGTGGGAATATCACGATGGCCGCGATGGAACAGATGCCGTTGATGAAATCCGTAGTGTACGAATCTCTCAGGATCGAACCACCAGTTGCTCTACAATACGGGAAAGCGAAGAAAGACTTAGTCATCGAGAGCCACGACGCTGCTTTTCGAGTCAAGGAAGGTGAAATGATATTTGGGTACCAGCCATTTGCGACCAAGGACCCGAAAATATTCGAGAGGGCTGAAGAGTTTGTGGCGGATCGATTTGTGGGTGAGGAAGGTGAGAAATTGTTGAAGCACGTGCTGTGGTCGAATGGGCCAGAGTCTGAGAGCCCAAGTACTGGGAACAAACAGTGTGCTGGAAAGGACTTGGTGATCTTGGTGGCTCGACTTTTGGTGGTCGAGTTGTTCCTTCGATACGATTCGATCGATATCGAGGTCGATTCAACGCCGTTGGGGGCTTCTCTCACCGTAACGTCCCTCAAAAAGGCCAGCTTTTGATCACTGATCATGGCTGGTTCGACTTCTTTTTGAAGGGTACTTTCGGAATTGACAGTTGGGTTGAGTTATTATTTGTCGGTAATCTCGGACCCACTAGAAAACTTTTTCCGGGACTATTTTTTATTTTCACTAGAAGAAAAAAAAAAAAAAAACAAAGGGTTAACAGTCTTTTTAACTCTTTATGTCTACAATGTATATGTAATTTTTAGATTGCATTTTGCGTGACATATAAAGTTAACTGGTTTTATATATGCCTATTATAATTCATCACATCAAAGTGTTTATCAAAAAAGTATGTAATTTCTAGATTGAACTTTGCGTGATGTATAAAGTTAACTGGTTTTATATATGCCTATTATAATTCATCACATCAAAGTGTTTATCAAAAAAAAGTGTTTAGTGATATTGTCGGTTGTTCTTGATAAGAGTTTTTGTTTTTATTTTTTTGAGGGAAATCTTGATAAGAATCAAAACTCTCTCTTTATTGTTGTTGTTATTATTTAGTGGGAAAAGAAAACATCAGCAAGCGGTGTTGTTTCCCATTTACTAGTACTTTCTTTTGCTCCATATGAGAGATATATAGGACAATGAGATATTCGTAGGATGCGTTTTGTTCCCTAGGACCACTACGATATGCATTACCCAGTAAAATGCAAAATAGATTTTACATTATTCACTAAACATTCACACACAAAAAAAAAAAAACACCCACATCCGGTGAGCTAGAAGGCCTAAAATGCAAAAGATTTTGCATGTTGCTAGAGTAGCAACATGCACATAGTTTTTTCCCCCTATTTATTACTCTCTTTTCGTGTCTCACTTATTTCCACTTTTCTCTTACTTTAACATTATTATTTTAAAATAATGCATTGTAAAATAAAGAAAAAGATGTATGGCTTATTGTAAAAATTGTTATATAAATAAATAAACTAATTTTTTAGTAAGGTATAAATACTTTTTTTATTTGTTTACATAAACAGATGAGAATGCTCTTTACAAAAGAAGAACTATTTCTGTGTTATCAAAAAAAAGAAAAAAAAAAGAAGAAGAACTATTTCTGTAAATGCTGTGAATTGCTCCCTGAGGGTGAGGGATATTTCTTTTCTTTTTTTTGCTGAATAGGGTGAGGGATATTTCAGGTTTTAACTTCAAGCAAAAGTGCATCACCTGAGCCTGTGTATGCAGTAGACACGAGAGAGAGAGAGAGAGAGAGATAATGTGACAAATCTTGATTATGAGGAAAGTTTTATGGGTGCATATTAAATAATTTTTAGATGGCAGCCTCGTGCGCTTCCTGGATAAATATAAAAGTAACCCCAAAAGTTAACAAATAAAAAGCAAACTAAAAAAAGAAAAAAGAAAAAAGGGTCATCATCAAAGTTGGTGCCTCCAATGCTGATCTGTAATACAATGCACGTGCAAATTGTGAGTTGTATCATGGACGGTGAAATTTAATTTTTTAAATGTCATTAATATAAGAAAAAAAAAAATCTATGATCACAATTTTTTTATGTCACAACTTTACCATAATTTTAATGTGATAAACTAAGTAAGTTGTGTGAAAAAAATAGCAGTTGATCTATATGAAAATGATCGATAGGCAGCTAAAAAGTTTGTTGCATTAAAGTTTGGCAAAGCTGTGATCTTAGAATAATCCTTAATATAGTTTATGTGTCTAATATGGAAACATTGAAACATACTACGTGTGAGTTTGGATTGCATTCCAAACTCATCATGTTTGGCATTTGCGTTCAGCAATTGGGTCTTATGCACTGTTCATGGGACCCAACTGTACGAAAAAACACAAATTATTCATTTTTAAAAATTGTTCATGGGACCCATGGGCATTATTCATCATTTAAAAATTATTTTGCTACAATATTTTCAGTAATAAGTTTTTAGTTTTTAACAATAAACGGTATCCAAACAAACCTTATATGTTAAAGATATCAAAGGTACAATTCTAGTGGTTCTTTTGGAGACATATGAGTGGTGAACTCAATAGATTTGAAAGACGTGCCATAATGATATTTGAAGACATTAGAGGTCTTAAGTTTCATCTACCATACTATTGATTAATGATATTTTCAGGGTGTCTCATGAAAAAAAATGACACTGCTCCCTCTTTAAAGTATAAAAAGGGTACAAAAATTTCGTATAAAAAAAAAGGGTACAACTTTAATGAAGGGCTACAATGACCTAGCAAATAGTTAGCTTTATGGAGGATGAATTTTTAAATGTCATTGATACAGTTTATGGGTCTATAAAGGAAATAATGAAATATATAAGTTAGAGATCAATGACCTATTTTACTCAAGTTTAAATATGTTTTGTGAGGCCCAATAATTTATGGGCCAGGCCCACTTACTCATGGGGAGTCCAAAGGCCCAAGCCAAAGAAGGCTATGGCCCAAGCTCAATAATATAAAGCACAAAATGGCCCGGAGATGCAGCCGAGGACAGTTCAGTCCTCGGCAGACCCAAAATTCCACCGAGAAGAGGGGCAAAAACGGTATAGGAATAAACTTGAAGGAAAATCTAAAATATCTAAGAAAAGATGCCCTTATTACCCTTCCCATACAAGACTCTGCACCTAACAGAGCCGGATTCTTCGGCTTTTTCAACCACTCCCAACGACTTTGGGTTTGGGTTGACGGGACAAGTATCAGTCTTGGAAAGGTCGACCCTACACGTGGACGAAGGACAACGAACGCAGGCTAGTATAAAAGAAAAAGTAAGTAATCTGGATAGGGGGGCTGGGAAAAAGGGCCAAAAAAGCAGAGCTTCCCATCCCATCTCCAGGAGAAAGACTCCAGGGGTGAAAACACCTTAACGATGTATGCATACCACAAAAAACCCACCACCGGGTAACCAAGGCCTAGCCTTTCAAACCCACGCTCTACAAATGATATTGTCTGGGCCTTTTCACGTGCGAACCCAACACTGCTGTGGTTCGATGCGAATCGTGCCCTTACATGTTTATTTAGTTATTTATATATTACATAGTTATAACAATGGATGAGAGTGATCTAATCTTATTTATAGTGCAAATGAAATAATTTTTAATCCAATTTGTAATTCGGAGTATTCTAACCTATATTTTGTTTATTGTTGGTTAGCAATTTAGTTGACTATAAATATTTATAAATAGGATAAACATATGCTACTATATCATTAGATACAAAACCACAAATAGGATTAAAAGATTTACTTAGCAATTTAGTTGACCATAAGTTGTTATAAAACTATATCCAAACACAAAAAATGATTTCATGTGAAACTATAAGATATATGGTACACTATATGAATAATTTGAAATCATATAATAATAAATTATTTAGTTATTGTTATCCAAACATTTATAGTAAAAATGTATAAATATATTAAAAATTTTAACATAATTTATTTTAAGTGAAACTAACCGAAGTTAAAAAAAAAAAAAAAAAATACTACCATGATTAACCTCAATTATCAGAAGTTTATGGATTTTAAAACCAAGATAATTATTTGTTTAAAATAATAATATAATTAATAAAAATTTGGGCTTACAAAAGGTGCATTTATCATGTAACTTAAAGTAATTATTTTTTATCTACTTTATTGTTCATTTTTTTATTATATTAATATTTTATTTAATTTGTAGGGATATTTGGCCTAGGAGGTCACTATCCATGTATATACTGGGCCTAAAGCCCAAGCCAAAGACTAGAGATCGTCTAAGAAGGGGGTAAACGCTATCAAGGGAGTCCGTGTTAGTGGATGACAAGGTCAGTTTTGGTCACAATGGCACAAAAGGGTAGGCTAAGGACGAATGTCACCTCGGGTAAACTTTATTGTTCATTTTTTTATTATATTAATATTTCATTTAATTTGTAGGGATATTGGGCCCAGGAGCTCACTATCTATGTATATACTGGGCCTAAAGTCCAAGCCAATGACTAGAGATCATCCAAGAAGGGGTAAACGCTATCAATGGAGTCTGTGTTAGTGGATGACAAGGTCAGTTTTGGTCACAATGGCACAAAAGGGTAGGCCAAGGCTGAATGTCACCTCGGGGTAAACAAAGCTGAGATCCGTGTAGGTGGTCTGCCGTCCAGAGGGATGTTCTTGGAAATTCTGCAAGCACGGATAAGTATTGCAAAAACAAAGTACAGAGGGGAGTCCTGAAGTATCTAAGAAGAAAGTTGCTACCACCGCATTAAAGGCTCTGCAGCTAACTTTCTGGCTGCATTAATGTGGAGAAGACCCCTGAATAGGGCTATATTGGTCGCCCCAACGCACAAAGAAGCTTGAGGGGGGTGTTCGATGGGACAAACACTCAATTAGAGGCTTATATGATCAACAAATGGAAGGCCAAGATCATTTAAAAGAAACTATATAATAGAAGAAACCCACGACGAAAAGGAGATCGAGAAACAGAGAGAAAATTACTGTAGTATCAAGAACTGATTTTGTAATCAAATCTGAAAGAAATATATAAAAACAGATCTCCTCAGACTTTGCCGAGGACAATCTTTTTCATTATAAACCTATCCATTTACATCTTCTTGTCATCTAAATCTACTTTTGTGTTTGTTTGATTCATTAGAGCCCAGTTTTTCAATTCATTATCTACAAATTCATTGTTTTGGGCTTTTTGGACCTTAGTTCATTTATCCGTTGGATTAGGGATTCAAATCTGGTCCTTACATAATTTATATATAATTTTTGGTTAACTATGCATACATGTACACAAGTGTGTGTATATACAATCCAATCCAGAGAGTTTTTATATTCGCAGTTTTAATAATATGCACGTGCTATAATCGAGTTAAGGCATCAAGTAGCAACATATGTGAGCCGTGAGGTCACTTTCTCTACAATTTTTTTGGTTGAGAAACAGTCTACCATGCTTTAGAAAGCTTCCTTCTTACCTAATATTCTCTCCCGTCGATTTGGATTTGTCAATTGGCAGGGGACCAAAGTTCCTGATTATTGTCAATTAACAATCTGTATTATGATATAATACAAAAGTACATAGATAATTATTAAACTTATTTTCACAATTTATTATCTCTATGAGTGTGCAGACCAGAAGTTCAATACTTAAGAAAGCCAATAGTTTGTCTGAGGTTCAGTTCCCGCATACACTAAAAATCGATTAATGTTTTGATCTAATGGTTGAGATCGGTATTATTAGGAGCAGACATCATAAATTAAAACTCTCTAAAAAATAAAAAAATAAAAAATCTTTGAGGGTGAAGTTGGGGCAATAATATATTAGTTAAATACAACTCTTTAATAACTTGTATTAATTTCTTTGGTCAGTGTTAGATTACCATTAAAAATCAGGAGCAAAGTGAGCAAAAACCTATCGAGTGGGTGTATGGATACCCTTTAGCATATTCGCATCCAAGACAAAAAAAAGGTTCATCAAATGATTCTTTCAATATAAGTACGTTTTCGATGCTAAAGGTTCAAGTTTAAAATCAAGTATCATGTAGCTCTGTCACTGTCTATCTTGGATTTTGAAAATCAAGTATAAGTATAATATGTTTGATGCGAAATGAAAGTTGAAGATGATAAACTATGAATACATTGGGAAAATAATTCTATTAAAAAACGAATCAACGATCTAGATAAACTGTTCAATAATATTATATAGGGAGTTCTGTATTACTAAATGATGCAACTGGAACATGTGCAAAAAAAAAAAAAAATCGCTTTTTTATTTTATTTTTTGGTAATCTGTAATTTTCATTCAAATAACGTGAACAGAGAGACTAATTCAAATAATGTGAACAGAGAGACAATCAGCCTTATAGTCAAGAGTCCAGAACTCTTGGAAGATTGTCTTTATTGAAACAGAGACTCCTTAGAACTAAAAAAGAATGTTACATCTACATGAGAAACAGAATTACACTCTCTCTTGACCCAACAAAAGTAGCAATTTACAAAAGAAACCTTAAAACTTAAATATACTACTGATCACATTTGCTAGTAGACCAGTAAATGGAAAAACTCAACAACACAATAATACACATCTGCCGTGATGCACTTTAAAAGTATACTTGGCCAATTTTCCATTAAAAAGGGAAGAAAAAAAAGTATACTGGACCAAGTTTAAGCTATAGTAATTATACGCTTGACACTGCTTAAGTTGCACCGATTTTTTTTTATTTTTTGTTTTATTTTATTTTTTATTTTTGTCAATTAATCTGAAGAAATAAGATAACTAGATGAAGGGTTTACATGCATAAGTCGCAAGTTAATTATTTTAAAATGAATAGTTTGATTTATAAAATAAAGGTTTAGTTGTGCATCTATTGATTATATTTCCCCTTAAAATATGGTGCAATGACAATGTCGGCACTCTAAATTTTAAAATTAAGCAATGTTCCTCCTTAATTATTGGTAGTAATTATATATATATATATATATATATATTTATATTTTACTTTTACCCCGTGTCATTAGAATTTTTGTTAAATTTAATAGAAATGTTAAAATTTTTAAAAATATGAATAAAAATAATTTGAATTTTTCGTACGACGGCTACTTATTTCTAATAGTTAAAACTTAAAAGTACGACGGCTACTTAAGTTATCTAATATATAGGGTTGGGGCGGGGGTTACATCACAACTGGGTCAAATTAAAAAGGGGTCGTACAATTTGCCCTAAAATTAAGAATTATGCTAGTATACTATATAATTGGACACAACTCTATACCATTTGTAAAAGCATGTCCCCATATGGTTCATTGACACATTTTTGTCAATCACAACGTATTATGTGGCGAGTTGTGGCATAAAATTGTGTCCAATTATATGGTATTAGCACAATTAATAACACTTATGACTCATGACTGATCATGAACCACTTGCCACCGACTGTATATATCCTTAATTAACTAATTATTATTTGACGAAACCTTTGAACTAATTTATTTTAAAGTCAACATCAAAAGAAAAAAATAAAATAAAGTCAAATAAATCTATATATATATATATAATATATAGGGTTGGGGCGGGGGTTACATCACAACTGGGTCAAATTAAAAAGGGGTCGTACAATTTGCCCTAAAATTAAGAATTATGCTAGTATACTATATAATTGAACACAACTCTATACCATTTGTAAAAGTGTGTCCCCACATGGCCCATTGACACATTTTTGTCAATTACAACTCATTATGTGGTGAGTTGTGACATAAAGTTGTGCCCAATTATATGGTATTAGCACAATTAATAACACTTATGACTCATGACTGATCATGAATCACTTGCCACCGACTGTATATATCCTTAATTAACTAATTATTATTTGACGAAACCTTTGAACTAATTTATTTTAAAGTCAACATCAAAAAAATAAAAATAAAATAAAGTCAAATAAATCTATATATATAATAATAGGTGAAGCTGAGAGAAACTTAAATTACAATTCCAAATTAGAGTTCCAATTTTGCGCCTTGTGTCATAAATTATTTATTCTTAAAGAGTTTTATTTCTTAATTTTTAAATCAAATGTGGGACTACATCATAAATATTCATCCAAGTGAGTTATTAAGTACAAAAACCAAAAAGTCTAGAATAAATGAATCGTAAAAAAAAAAAAAAAAGTGCTTCACAATAATTAAAAAAAAAAAAAACATTGACAATTTACATTTTATACCTAATAATATCCTTACAAATTTTTTTTAAAGAGTTAACAAAATATAAAAATGACCATCAATAGTATTTAAATTATATATATGAATTATATTATGCATCTTATTATATATCTTTTAAGTGTATCCATGTATATGTATGAAGTTACAAACTAGTTAAAGCTAATACAAAATGACACTTCATTTCTTTTTTCTCTGATAAATGACATTTCATCTATCGAAAAACTCTTGTACTACAAATTATTATACAACTTTTTTGTCACAATTATGATGTAATTGAGTGTGAGTAATAAAAAAAAAAATGAGTTTATATATAAGTGATAGGCCATCATTTATCACTTATAGTGTGTCATATCATAATTATGGCAAAATATTATTAAAATAGTTTTTGTTTTTAAGACCATTCTCACATAACTTTTCTATTATACTCTTTTATTGTCAAATGAAAGCACTTGAAAGTGCTTACAAAAGGTGAAAGTGACGGTGTTTAACTTGATTTGGTCTTTGGAAGACTTTTGGCTAAGTTGCATTGTTGAAGGCACCTGCCACTACTTTAATAGTTTTTTTTTTTTTTTTTTTTGAGAAAATACTTAAATAGTTAAGATCTTAAGATGTAATTTATTTTTCTACATGCGAAAATATCCTACTTTTTGTTCAAAAGGACAAAATAAGTCTATTTCTCGAATTATGAATTTTTGTTTGGAATGCCGAGTTATTGTATTGGCATAGTAATTAGCCAAAATTTACACCACATGTATGCAAAAACCTGCGTTACCACCCCCGCGCCCCCCCCCCCCCCCCCCACCACACACACGTAATCTAATACCATAGACTATAGCAAGTCCTAATTTATAAATATATTACATATAAAATTATTAAATTTGATGCATATATAATTACTTGATTTAAAAAAAAAAAAAAACTTGTCTTTTGTTAAACTATGAGTATATAAAATTTGTCTTGCTCAATATTAGACATGTAAAAGAAAATCAAAATAAAGAACTTATTATCTCTTATAAAAGTTATGCTTGATGATAATTTTTCTTATAATAAAATTTATTTATTATCATGCATCTCTAAAGTGAAAAAAAAAAAAAAACCCTATTTTTTCAATAGAAATGATCAATTTATGTACCAAAGTGCATAAAAAATTTACAATGGAACCAATGAAATCTTTAAAATCACGATTGATCAATCCAAACTTTAGCAAATATAAGGAAACAAATTACAATAAAAATGAAATCACAAAAAAGAGAGAGGAACTTAGCTCTATAACCACTAAACCAATCACTCAATTCTTTGATTAAGAAGATCATTGGACATAATTTGGGGGAGGGGACTCCTATTTTTGTAGGCCAAATCTTTCAGTGCTTAATGATTATACATACTGTAAACAAAATAAAATAAAAAATTTCAAGATGAGGCAAAATTATATAATGAGAACCCTAAGGCACAAGATAGTTTGCCTCTGCATTTACCTATACTTGACAATGTTACTTCTTTTCATTTTTATCTCAAAAATATATGACTGTTTGTCAAACACTGTACTCTCTCTCTCTCTCTCTCTCTCTCTTTCTCTCTCTCTCAAATTTAAATTCAAAGATCTTGTTTATTAAAAAAAAAGTTAAAAAAAAAAAATCAAATATCTTATATAGTGATATGCAATTGCAATATAAGATATAACCCTGTAAATAAATTAACACAATTGAAGCACCAGGAGATTTTGCTGTTTGCAAACACAAAAATATGAAGTATGAACTTCAACAAAAATTTCTTCATTAAAATCAAATGAAAGAATGTAATAAATAAATTAAATTTTATTTGTATTGGCAAATTGAAAATCAGATGCATGGATGTTTATAATTTTTTTTTCAACTTTTAATATTTTGACTTTTGTTAGTAGATCAAGTATGAAATTCTTAAAGTAGTCTGCCTTTTTCGACTTGTCCAATATTGTTCGATGATTAGGGATTGAGCCACTATAGTTGAACTTCGTCCAGAAAGAATTTGAATGGGGCTTATTGAACTTATGAAAATATGACCAGAAATTTATTTATTTATTTATTGTGATTAAAACAAGATGTATTTCTTCTAAATAATCCGTACTTGCTTTAATTTATTTTTTAGGGAAAAAAAACACAAAATCTTCCTATTGTTTCCATTAAAATATGGACCCTTTTGACATTATGAAAATCTTATCGGTAAACCGTTAATTAGGTAACACTTATGCATTTGGAATTTTTTCAGTGTAAGACAAAAGTACAAAACCCTTTGACATATTGTTTTATATGAAATGCAACTCTAGATAGAGAGATATTATGTTCACAACATTTATACAACATTTTCACAACAAATCACAAGTGGTTAGTTGTTATTGGTTCAAATTTGAACATAACATTAAGATTACTTTTTTATCTCAACAATAACAACCAATAACAACCTTCTACTTAGGATTTGTTGTAAAAATGTTGTGAAAATATTGTGGACATATCATTTCTCCTCTAGATATGGATACATTATTACATGAGTAATGTTTACCAAAAAAAAAATTATTACATGAGTAACTCATAGTTTATTTTAACAAATATTTAATGAATTACATATAAAACAATATCACGAGAGAGTTAAGTGTTATATTTAAAGTTTTGAGAATTCCATTTTATTTTGATATCACAAAATCTTCCTATTCCTTCCTTTATTATTTTGAATTCATTCTCAATAACTTATTGTAAATTTCAATTTTCTTTTATCTCATTTTTCAAGGAGGGGGTAATAGACGATGTTAATATGAAGAATGATTTCTTCTAGAATCACAAATTTTTGTGCCACAATTTTTATCAGGACTTTGGCGAGTTAGAGTGTGAGTTGCTATTTATCATTTTCACCCCCCATTTTTTCTTTATTCCTCACAGTCAGCCATATCAAGTAAGTGACAAAAGCTATGACACAAAAGCTTTGTCCACATATTTCTCATGAAATAATTGCATACAACCGTTCTCTAATCCCTAAGATAACTTTGCGTTGGTGTGAGGTCCGTACTTGTTTTATTTAGTGTGTGCTGTCCATGATGAGTGTGCCAATTGGGTCCACTGGGTTTATGGGCTTCGTAACAGAGACCAAATTTATTTAATCTTTTTTGGATTCTTATGTATGTCTGAACTCTGAAATAGTACCAATAGTGGCATCGTGGGTTTTTTTTTTTTGAAAATAGATAGAAGGGCATCGTGGGTTAATCGTTAATAGGTTTCAACAACCATATTTCCATCTCTGAAAAGCTCAACGTTTACCTAGAATAGTCTCAGCCCACAGCCTTATATTGAGCATTGACAACTTCAAATTTTCAAAAAATTTAAGATAGAAAAAAACACAGTTTTCATCTTTGAAATTAACTTAAAATTTTATTTTATTAATTCTGAAAGGTATAACATCCATCATTTCATTTATATGCTATTAAAGAATTGCCTATATGACAGATGAAGTGTTGATTTGAACTTAAATACTATAAATGGATGGAACGATGAAATTGATACATTTTAACTTTTTAGGGATGGAATTGTAAAATTTTAAAATTAAAGAATGAAAATTGAACTTCAGACTAAATTTCAAAGATAAAAGATGCATTTTAACCTAATTTTAAGCTCTACAAATAGAATTTACTTATAATAGAACTTATAAACATGTGCTTGACAACACTTGTGGTTTATGGGATACCTTCTAGTGTTTGCAATAAAGAAGTTTAGGGTTCAACTTTAAATCCTCTCTCCCTCGTTATAACTATCAAATTTATCAAAAAAAAGATGATATTCATTCTAGTAAACTAATTTCTCTCAAAAAATGTCATTTCTTTTTTCTTTTATCTCATTTAAATAGAAAGCAAGCATTGGTGCAATGACAACTACCTTCCACCAAAAATGACAGGTCACAAGTTTAAGTCCAGGAATCAGCCTCTAAAATAAATGGTAAGAATGCTAGCCAAATGGTAAGAATGCTAGAAAGCAAGCATTGGTGCAATGACAACTACCTTCCACCAAAAATGACAGGTCACAAGTTTAAGTCCAGGAATTAGCCTCTAAAATAAATGGTAAGAATGCTAGCCAATCACCTTTACTAAACTTTAGAAAAATAAAAGTTTTGTGCACTAAATTTCTCCCTTCTTTCTACTATTTCTTATCTTAAAAAAAAGTTAAAAGAAGGAGAAACAAAAATTTTACCCGTAAAGAGTGAACTCATCAAATAGAGAATAAAAAGGTAAAATGAAGGAAAAAAAATATTTTTGTCTCCTCATTACAAAAAAAAATATTTTCGTCTTAATATTTTTCAATTAAGATATTCCTTTTTGTCAATTATTTTATCTCTACAATGTCATTTGTGCCTTTTTCCTATAAAACAGCATGAAAAATGTAAAAGATAATGGAAAACATTCCCATGTAAATATAGTCCGCTTTATTGAGTATGTGAGAATTGTCAACTTTTACCAATGTGGCATGTGGTCTAGTAGTCGAGCCTAGGGTCAACAGGACTTAGGTCTTGGATTTGAGTCTCCTTAATCCCCACTAGTGAGCGCGTTGATTCTCATATTCCTTCGTGTTGCATTGGATACATAGTGGTTGTCACATTTCCATTCTACGCATTTTTTTTTTATTACAAACAAAGAAAAAAAAGAAAAAAGAAGAAAAAAAAAGAGATTTGTCAGCTTCTACTTAATAGCATAGCCATATACAATCATACATAACCCTATATAGTGACGAATACAAAAAATAAAAAAGTTAAAACGAGAACACTACATAACTCTTTAAGCACTGCCCACAAGCATATACTTACAAGTTACAAGTGTACAATGATGAGGAATTGACAAAACTGTAATACTGGAAAACTATATATATTGGCTGTATCGACAGGAGATAAGATGAAACTAAGCACCCGAAAAAGAAAAAAAGAAAAAACTCTAATGTCACTGAATTACATTATTTAGCAAACTGCTTGATGAAGGTGAGCTCTGTTCACTTAACCATGGGTCTTGCACAGAAATTGGTGAATTATCCCTAACCCTTTCCATTGAGCTAATGCTACCAACTTCTGTCTGCAACACAAACAGTTCTCCACTCTCCAATCCAGCTTTCTTAATCATCACGCTTAGAGGTTTTTCACTTATGTTAGATGAGGAAGAGCTAGAAGATACCTCTGATGATGAAGCTGTACTATATTTTTCTTCTAAAGTTTCCCATCTACTAAGAGTGATTCTTTCTAATTCAGCAGCCACTTCCATCATTGATGGCCTCATGTCTCTGTGAAATGCAAGGCATCTGAACGCTAGCTCGGCCACCTTATGCACTGATGAAAGAGTCCAAGCATCCCTATGTGGCTCCAGGAATGGGTCTATAATCTCATCTAAATGTCCCTTTCCTATCCTGTCAATAGCAAGAGCAGCCAAGTTCACCTCATCTTGAGGCCGCGTGAAGTCCACTACTTTCAATGCTGAAATGATCTCAACAAGAACTACACCAAAGCTATAAACATCGCTTTTATCAGACAGATGAAAGCACTGATGGTATTGAGGATCAAGGTATCCTGGAGTCCCTTGTGGGGCGGTTGAAATGTGGGATGTTTCAGTCATACCAAGTCTAGAAAGACCAAAGTCTGCAACTTTGGACTGGAAATTTTTATCCAGGAGTATGTTGCTTGACTTGATGTCTCTATGGTATATTGGAGGCTTAATAGCAGAGTGAAGATGGGCAATGGCCTGAGCAGTTTCAGTAGCAATGGTAAGGCGAACTTGCCAGGAAAGTCCATCTCCTCTCTCTCTTTGTAAATGCTGACATAAAGTTCCATTGGGCATGAATTCATAGACTAGGATCTGCTCACCATATTCGATAGAGCAACCTAAGAGGCGGACTAGATTTGGGTGGCTGACAGATGAAAGAAGCTTGATCTCATTCATGACTTGCTCAATGCTGTCAGTATCTTTATGTCTGATCCTTTTGATGGCAACCCACTCATCACTGTGGAGTTTTCCTGCATAAACTGTTCCATAGGCTCCAGTTCCCAGCCTTTGTTTCTCTGAGAAGCTGTTTGTTGCCTTTTGTATTTCTTTGTAGTCATAGATTGGAATGCTGCAGTTTCCAGTAGCTTCAGATAGACGGCGTTTTGCACTGTGTCTGGCTTTTGATTTGGAGCGTCGCCGAACAAAACAGCATATTAGACCCAGAGTGATCATTAAAGAAGCTCCAGCAGCAAGGCCTGAGAAAGGAGAATTGAACATTGGAATGCGAAATTGTTTGTGAAAATTCAATGTTAGATTGTTTGCTTGTACAAATGCTTACTCCTAGAACAAAATTATCAAAACACCATATTTTTTTTTGTTTGATAGCCAATTTGAGGCTAAAAGAAATAGGACTTAGTTGAAAAAACTGCCATGGCCATTAGAAAAACTAGGCTTCTAATACTGCTATAAGGCATGCAAGTCAATTTGTACACGGCAATTGAAAGAGATTGGAGACTGGAAATATACTAGTATTAATCCTGCCAAGAATTATAAGCTGGAGAATGAAGACTCAGAAGAGTCATGCAGGGGGTTCTAATTTGCAGCATTTGCTCTGCCATTCAAGTGCTAGAGTAATCAATTTTCTATTTTCCATTAACATAACTTCAGAAGAAGTGCCCAAAATAATTATTAGACTGAAAGAACTTGGAACTCTTAGTTCATCTCAACTCCAATCATAAGTAGTAACTTACACCAACAGTTGTGTTCTCAAATTCAAGTTCATGTGAAGTGGTCAAACAGCAACATTATGGTATTGTTCCCCAATTAGTGAAAAGGCCAATTACCTCCAATTAACACAGCCACTCTAGTTGTTCCTCCACATTTGCCAGACATGTACTTTTCTGGGTTGCACACTGAAGAAACTGTTTATGTAGCAAAAATCACAGACACAATTAGTAAGTTGACAATTACTGTAGTATAAATTCGGATAGATAATTGCTATCTAAATTATGAAACTTTTGGAGAGCATCTTTGATTAAGACATATAATGTAGTTGTTAGCCTTTTGACTTTAGAAATTAGTTCCAAGTTCCAACAATTCTTTATTAAAATTGTGGTGTAAAATAGTGATGCATGTTGTGTGAAACGTTCTATTAAGAAACTTATACAAGTTGGCCCTGGTTCAACATATAGTTTATGCACAAATTGTAAATGATGTAAACAACAACTAAATTCATTTTATTTTTTGTTGAATAACTCTTTTCCTTTATTTCATTAAACTGTTGTACGATAGTTGATACTTCTGCTGATTGAAAATTTTCTTCAAGTTTGACAAAAAACGCACCTAACCAAAATATTTTCAACTTCGGATATATACCACACCATTAGATCATAAGTTTGACAAAAGTGTTCAATTCTCACACCAATTATGAAATCTATTTTATCAACATCCCTTATCAACTCTGTACTAATTTATACTTGGGTCTCAAATATTCTAGCCCCACAAGCCACAAGGAAGCATCTATTGGCTTTGGACTAAGAGGTGCCGTATTCTCTTTGGTGTTTCTAACTTTCTACAAGTTTCTCACAATCCAAGCACATATAACACCTAAGAAGACAAACAAAATATCAAGATGCAACAAAGTCACCAAAACAATGCATAAAGGATCCATCAAAAGGTGCATTAGGTATAACCACCCATTCCTATACATGACCACCACTATTATCATTCCCTTGCTTATAGCAGACAAAAAGATTTTTGTTTAAAAAAAAAGTGTTAAAAGAAAAATTAGTCGGGTCCTCGACCAAATGATTAATGAAAATCAGCCACTTGGGCTACTTTTTTTTTGGGGCTACTTGATTAGTTTGACTTGACAACCGTCCCTCAAATGATGGACCGGTCCCATATCCTTAAGTTGAGTAGAATCGACTTGAAGGACCATGGCTCAACCATTTACGGGTCCTACTTGGGTCACCAATAAATTACTTTTGTTCCATAAAGTTAACATTGTTATCATTCATCGCGGCACCCAAAGAATTTCGGTTTGCTGCTTAGCCAAAAAAGTTTAAATTGGTAATCAATTACTAACACTATGCCTGTTTCATTTAGTTTATCATAAGCTTTCCTTCGGTGGCCTTTGCCTAAAATTGAATATGAAATTGAAAACTCAATTAGACATATTAAATTTTATGGATTTTTTTCCCTACCATTTTCAGCATTTTAATATTCTGTAACTTCCTCAAAGTCCAAATTAATAAAATTTATAAAAGGATCGTGCCTACAGCCTAGTGCTACACAGAGAAAAGTCAAATCAAATCACGATATTGCATTTCTCGACTCAATCAAAGCTGTGACCTTAATTTCAGGAGCTAAATTATTCCCTTAAAAAGATAGATATAAATAATAATAGTAGAGCCAAATTATTACTACTAATAATGAAAGTTATGCTCAAGCATACTCTAACACTCCACATCCCCCCGACGGCCCAACTATCTATTAAAAAAAAGAAAAAAATTAGGTGAAGGACAGTTTCAAAAATGTTGTAATTTAGGTTCATCATAGTGCTCAATACAACATAAACAATATTAAATTTTTTAATGATAATTAAATTCAATTAACGAGGGTAAGAATACAATATTTTTCATAACAAATTTTACAAATTTTAAAGTGATTAACGGTTAGTGATGATAAGACTTCAATAATTATGAAAGAAACATTTTTGTAAGGTCTAATTATTTCAACGAGTAAAGTTTTTTATTCAAAAAATTAATTGGTGTCTTTATTTGATAGTTGCTAAAAAAATCAATTAATGTTTTAGTAAGGTGATGAACTAAGTAATTCTAAGAAATATTATAATAACAAAACAACACATTTATAAATCAAAAACAAAATTTTGAAGTAACCGGAACAGACCTTTGCGGCAACCGGAACCAGCCAGATATCCATCGCCTTCAAATCCATCTTTGCACTTGCACCTAGAACCGTTCCGTCTGGTTTCCGGTAGCTGTACAGATGAGGTACAATTAGCGTACTCAGAACACTGGCAATTCCCCTCAAGCCACCAACCAAGCTGAACAATCTGAACCTCCAAAGACACCGAGGAAGTCGAGTTGTTCAAAGACTCGAGAAATATCGACGACACAAAATACGAGCAATTCCTCTTGGTCACGTTTTCAAAGTCGATAAAACCACGTGGTTGGCTCTCTGTATAGCAGCTTATGTTGTAGTTGCTGCTACTGATCGAGCTGTTAATAGTGCTATTATTATTGGTATCAGCATCACAACTCGGAGACTCGAAGTGGGTTTGAACGAGCGTGGCTGGAATCACACAAGGTGAAATGGGTGCTGAGCATTTTTGCAAGAGAATCGCGTTTCGAAACGTGGGTGCGTAGTTGGGACTGTAGAGCTGGCGAAGGGTTTGAATGGAACGGTTGCATTGAGCAGCTATGGTGATAATTATGTTTTCAGAGTCTATGGTTTGGACTGGGAATTTGCCTATATAGATGGCGCTGTTGGTGCAGTTTAGGCTTATATCGCAGCCTGGAGAGAACCCAAATGGGTATTGAAGAGTTTTGGAGCCACATGTTCGATTGCAGTAGTGAATGGAAGCTTGGGCTGTGAGTAGTAGTGGGAAGAGAAGGATTGGCAAAAGGATTAGAATTGGGACTTTTGTTATGTTCATGGAAGAGTTTTTGGTTTTGGACAAAGAAAAGTGGATTTCAGGGACACAAGTTTATGTTTGTGTGTTAGGATTGGAGTTCTTGAAATATTGAAGATGTACTCTAAGAATGACATGTGGAGTGTGACCTCTGTTTTTTGAGGAGGAGAGCTTGAGAGTCTAGCTTCTTGAACAAAATTACTAGCTTTTGTGTTGGGTTTGAAATTGATTGAAATGTATTTGGAAAGCGAAATATGAAAAAGATAAATTGTATTTTACTAAAATCTGTCAATGGAGAGAGAGATAAAGAGGTCGATTTAGTTCAGGTTTCACACTTCTTTTCACACCTTATATCTTTGGTCCTTTTCGCACATTTCTGTAGTGTCACGAAATGAAGTATACACCTAATGTGAGAGACAGAGACAGAATTTTTTTTTTTTTGGATGAAGTGAGAGACTTTTGAATTTGGTAAGAAAGACAAGGAGACATGAATACAGAGACTTCTTAATTCATATTGACCAATTAATTGCTCCTAAATCAAGTTGTTCTTTTCCTTTGTTTTTCTTTTCGTTCTGTCATAATTTCATCTACATTCATAGTTCTAACCAGGAATCATAAGTCATGAGTCATGAGTCATGAGTCAAGAATTTTACTACGAGTTTATCACGAATCTTGACTCGGCCAGTCTCTGTAATATGTCATATGGGATCAGCAATATTATTACAAAAAAATTATTATGTTAAAATTGTTATTTTTTAGGAAAATAATCTTTACTGTAAATATATTAGGGGAAATTGTTTGTTTCTGGTATTCGGCTCACATGAAAAATCACTAATTTACCTATTTTTTTCATATACATATATAAACAATGATATAATTCACAAATTTTAAAATTTTAATAAAAAATTTTGGAATAAAAGAAGAAATATTATCTGAATCTTTATTGATATTTGTATCAACAATTTAGTTTAAGTGAAGATGCAATCTCATAATTTAATAAAATCTCATCTTCAAAATGCAATTTCATGTCACATGCTTGGCCAAAATGGCACAATAGCACTATTTATAGAAATATATATTAATCTACCACTGTTTTAAAAATATATAAGGATTTATCACTTTTTGGGTATTCAAGTTTGTGATTCTTGAGTTTCATGAATTCGAGTTCTATGGAAAAATTTTGAAAATTTTTAATGGTTCTATCAAAACTTTTTTTGGCAAGTTTGAAGACTATTTTTTTCAAAGAACTCGAGTTTATGAAACTTGAGCTACATGACAAACTCAAGTTTCACAAACTTGAGTTTCGAAAAGATGGTAGATTGCTAAATATTTCACAAATAGTGGTATATTGCAAAATATTTTGCAAAAGGATGGTATTTGGCCATTTTGGCCTCACATGCTTAGCATTTTTTTGTCATGATTACAAGTACAGTTGTCAGTATCATACAATATGTGATACGCATACGATATATATTGTATTGAGTAAAAAAAGTTTCATATCATATATAGATATGCATCAATTATGCTCATGAATCGTATAATAGACATATGCATATTTTTATAAATTGTATCGTATCAGATAATACATAAACATATGGGTTTAAATTGAGTTTTTTTGTTTGTTAAAACTTGTATTTTGATTTAAGTTCAACAAGTTGTTCAATTTGTTTACAACACAAAATTTTTATGTTACTTGATTGGCCCAATAAAATAACATGACCATAAGGGTTTTTTTTTTTTTTTTTTTTTTTTTTTTTTCTACAAAATTTGGACCACACACTTGATTTCACTTTCATATTTGCATTTTTTTTTTAATGTTCTGAATAATATATTAATAACAATATAATTATTTTTCGTTTTATTTTTGCTGTTTTTCTTATGACTCTAAGAAGCTAGAATGCCAATAAGAGATATAAAGAAGAAGTTATTAAATAGAAAAACAAGAAGAGATAGTGTAAAAATTTGAAGTTGATGAAGAAAATGTCAATGAAGAAATGATAAACATTATGATAACATTGACTTAGATGAATTTGATTAGATAAATGATGAGAAATAAATTATTTTTTTGGCTTATATATAATTTATTATCAATTTTTAGTTTAATCAATTTGAATGTGGATGTTATAGATGTTGTCAAATTTTATTCCAAAAGTTATTACTAAATTAGTCATTAGTTGAATATATTCCAAATTTACATTGAATAAACCTTTTATACATGTATATCTACGCATCTAATGACCACAAAGCCTTGACACAAACACTATCCTTCAAAGATGCACTTAACACAGACTCCCTCTAACTACATGACTTTTTGTGCAATGTGTTTGATAATCTCCTTTGCACATTCATATTAATCATCAACTTTTTCTATCAATGCTTATACACCTTATTTGTACATGCAGTGTCTGCATTTTGTTCATAACAGGAACACCGGTTTTTTTTTTTTTTTGTCAAGCATAAGACCATGGTACACACGTCACACTATATTAAGAGTATGCTAAGTCTATTCTTTAGAGTTTCTAGTTAATGGTTTTTCAAAGTAATTTGTGCATAACAGTGCAAGTCTAAGCTACATGTATCATTTTTCAATTTTAATTTGTTGTTGTTTTTAATAATTTCAACAAAACCAGAAACACACACTAAGCTAAGTAAATGAAAAATATGAAATGCAATGCATGAATATATACAATAATTTACATAGACTCCTAGGATGATTGATGAAGAATGGCTTGCAGCATAAAGAATCAGTGAGAATATGTCCAACAATGGAGGGGAGGTATTAAAACAATGAACACGAAGAATGACACTTTGTTCTTGGAATCCTTCCTTACTCACAAAGCATGAGTCTTGGGCTGTTAAGGTAGGGAGGTGTTGGTCCTAGAATGTCTCTATTGGCTACCCGAGAGAAATTAGCATTCTTGTGAAATTGAGTACACAACTAAAGGCTTTTGAAACGTCACTAAGCAAAGGTACATGATCTTACGCATTAGGCTAACATATTCTTAGACTTCAATTTGAGGAGATGGTATCTCATGTGCTGGGCACATATGAGATTTTTCTTAATTTGAGGCAATTTGGATGAATGTGTCTAGCATTACCACAATGATGGCAGTGGTAGGTGACATGAGGAGCTCTATTTTTCCTATATGGTGGTCTAAAAAAAAAATATGATGGGACAAAACATCCCCTACCTCTATGTACCCTAGATCAGTTATGTAAAAACTTGACTTTTGAGATCTTGTACGCGTAATCTTTCTTTTAAGAAATTATACAATGCCTAATTTTTATTCTTTCTAACATAACTTTACATTTCAATTATTAAAAATATATGAATAATAAAATTAAAAAAAAAAAAACCTCAAAGGGGCATTGTAGTGTTGTAAAAGAAATTAAAGGAAATATAAAAATAAATGAAAGAAAAGGATATGTTTCTTGACCATCAGTGGTTCAAACACATCATGTGCCACTTAAAAATAAATTTAAAAAAATGGATGCCTCATTGCGAAAAGAGAAGTGTAGCGCGCTTTTTTTTTTTTGGTTAAAGAAAGAAAGTAGAAATGGAAGATTTAAGATCAAGCCATCAATGTATTTTTTTTTTTTTTTTTTTTTTTTTTTTTTTGTTGTAGTTTTAAAAATGGGGTGGATGCCAAAATATATAAAAATGCAACAGAACCATTTATTGGGTTTGTTTGGGGGAAGAGAGAGCAATTTTTAAACCAATTACATTTAAAAATATTACGAATGGAGTGATTAAAATTAGGGGTGTCAATGTTTGACCTAACCCACGAACACAACCCGATTTTATGGGTTAGGCTTAGGCCTTAGTAGGTTTGGGTCATAAACTGGTCGATCTGAAAATGACTCAATAAGAAATGTGTTGTAAGCAGGTCAACCCGCGTGACCCGCAATAGGCATGTTTGACACGTCAATTTATTTGTGTCAACCCAAAATGATCCATTTAACACAACCCATTTAACTCATATAACAAATAAATATTCATTTTATTTTAGATTGGTCAAATACCTTTTATATCTAACCTATATTTTAAACTTAAAAGAAAAGTGAGTAATTACAAAAACTTACAAGTGATATAATTGGAAACTGAAACTTTATAAACCCTAGTTATGATCAGTATACTGTTTGCATTGACTCTTTCAATATTGATACTTAGCATTTGGTGAATTTTGTCTGTTGAATTTTGTTATTTTAAATTTGGGTTGAAGTGTATGCACTTCTTTTGAAGTTTAAAGAACTTATTTCTAGATGGATATCATATTTTTGTTGAACTATATTATTTTGAATGTGGGTTGAAGAGTTAAAGTATATGCATTACTTACTCATATGACCACATGTAGCTCTGAATCCACGGACTCTTCTATTATGAATCTGTGGCACACAAATGCTCCTATTTGTGACTTTGAGTGCTCCACTCAAAGGTTAGATCATCAGCAGTAATTGATCTTATTGCAGCAACTTATCTCCACTGGTGTATCCAATATCAATTAATCTTCGGTAGATGCTTGTTGAGTTAGAAGGTTACAGAACCTCACAGATCTCACATGAGTAACTTACAAGACTTGAAAATTGTGTATTAGGGTTTCCCTTTTATACCTAGCAATGTTGGACTCAAACTATAAACGTTTCGCATGCTTTTAGGCCTTTTTAAAAATTTGCAGAATTTGTGTATCGATTGGTCGAAGAATACACTCGATTGATCGAGCCTTGCAATTTATGAATTCTTCTTTCTGCAGCTTGAATGTTCTTGAATCTTGAATTGAATCTACCTGAGCAATGTCTAAACCTATTCTAAGACGTAAATATCTTGTACTAGACATGTTATTGTACTCGGTTTGCCAATATACATAGAATTAGATTCTAAACATTTAATCCTAAATATTTAGAACCTAACATATATGATAGTGTACAACGAAGAAGATTATGATGCAACATCTTTCTGTAGCTTGAATGTTCTTGAATCTTGAACTGAATCAACTTGAGCAATGTCTAAACCTATTCTAAGACGTAAATATCTTGTACTAGACATGTTATTGTACTCGGTTTGCCAATATACATAAAATTAGATTCTAAACATTTAATTCTAAATATTTGGAACCTAACATATATGATAGTGTACGGCGAAGAAGATTATGATGCAACATCTTTTGTTGAGTATTCCAATTATTTTACAGCACCTAATTGCAATTAACTTGTTATGTAAATGCTAAATTTATTTATTTTATAACAATAACATATATGATGTAATTGCTGAGGCAAATTAAGCCATGTTAGAATATGTGGGGGTGTAGATGTGTTCAGTTTTTGGTGCTATATCTCATCACACACTTCAATTAATTTCTGTGATTGGTGCACGCATAAACTTCATTAGATAAACACATAAACCCTAAATTAAAATGAATGAAATCGTCAACATTTAAAAAAATAGAAAAAAGGGCTCTACACTTTGGAGCATCTACACACAAATATTAGAAATTTTAGCAATCATGAGTGTTAGAAATTTTACAAAAAAGCTTCTTTTTGTGATTTGCAGGTAGAAAATGTCTTTCTAAAATAGGTTGCAATTCCAATTGTTAGCCCCAGCTTATAATAAGTGCTCCGGAGTAAAATTTCGGCTAGAAAGTTGCACAACGACATATTAGAGAGGAGATATATAAATATAATTGTAGGGGGTGGGTTTGAGAACTTCTTCTACTGGACAAAAGGTCTCAAGCCCAACTAGCCCAATACAATGAATTTTTAGAGAATGAGTTTAAAAACTAGGTCTTAGTCTGAACTACAATCACTAGACACAGTTAGGTGCGGGCTGAGCAATAAGAAGATGGGTTGAAGTATGAAACTTTGTCCTTGGGCGTTTCGTCCGAGGGGCTTTTGTATCCTTCTTCTTCCTCTTTCAGTACTAGGTTACAGTGGTTTTCAAGATCATGCAGATTGCCACAGTTTTCTCCTTTTTCTCTCCCCCTCTTTTTCCGTGATCCCCCATTCCTGGAGGGTCTCTCACATTATATACCTCTTTTCAGTCGATCTTGACCCTCCATCTGTTGATTGTGCAAGTCATTAATCGAGTGCTTGTCCCATCAGCCACCTTCCCAAACCCTCTGTGAGTTACAGCAACTAAGGCCGCACTGTTCAGGGGTCCTTTCCTTATTAATACGGCCAGAACGTTAGTTGGGTGCATTCAATGTGGAGGTGACAACCTCTCCTTGAATTGCTCCTACACCATACTCTCGTGTGTGTCCTATTGTACTTGTCCTTTCTTCTGGGGGCGCTCTGAGAAGCTGCCTTTGATGACGTGCCATTCTTTCCTTCTGGGGTTTGGAGTGCCGAGGACGAGATCATCCTTGGCAACATCTTTAGGCCATTTGGGCTTTCTTTGTACGTCCTCAGACATTTTTCCATCCTCGGTGCGGGCCTTGGGCCCAGTATAGAGTGGGCCGGGATTGTCAAGCTCTTTGGCCCCACAATAATTGTCTACAGTTTTTTTTTTGAAGTATTTGTGTTCTTTATCTAATAAATAATGCTACAGCCACAAACTATTGATATAACCAACTTTTTATTGGTTTTCATCTAGCCCCACCATTAACATTACATTTTTATTTATTAATAACTACTCACCATATCAACAGTTTATAAATTTTTTTGTAAAAAAGTTTGTATCTATAGCATTACTCTTATCTAATTATAGTTTTGATGAATTTATCCCAAATTACTTGCTTTTACATTTGCAAAAATGTGCAATAAAATCTAGCATACAAACACTACTCATTTGCAAATAAGAGTTGCTTTAGTTTCAAAACCACTTGATTTACACGTTCAGATTTTTCAAAAAAAAAAAAAAAGTAAAGTGGTAATTGCATTCTTCTTATATTCTCAAAAGTTGCAACATTATCATGAAAAACATTGCACAGGTTGTAAAGTTGTACCCCCAGGAATGAAAACTATTTTTGTATCAATACCCAATTCATTTTATATTGGTCATGAAGTATAACATTGCAACAATTATCAGCAAACTAATCAGGATTATTATGTGAAAAGTGAAAGTGTAAGTTGAAACCAACTCATGAAAATTAATCAAATTTTACAGTAGCCTTCAACCACTGTAACCTATTCTTATCTACAGCTTTAAGATAATTTTACAAATACCACAAACAATATCCACAGGACCACCGGGAAAAATACAAAATATATGCTAATAGATCACTTTAGTTCCAAGCCATGGATCCTAAAATTCTCTAAGCCACTCTTCCTCTTCATTGGGGTCGTCTCAAATTCTGGATTCATGAAATCCAAAACTTAAACACATCATTCTAGAAAATTGACTACTTGTATATTTTCACTAGAAAGAGTACCAAATTACAAACTCAATATCACATACAACATAAATTATAAAAATATACTAAGCAAAAAAAATAAAAATAAAACTAACAAAATGACAATTCTTCATATTGACTTACCTTAGGGTTGTAAAATTTATATCTGGTGGGATCTTCGGCTTTTCTCATAAAAAAATGTACTTGAGGATGGTAGGAAAGATAAGAGGTTCTTATGTAATTCCTCTTCTTCTTCTTCAATCCCTCTGAGATCATAATCTAAGACAACCAATTCAACCCTTGGGCAAGTCCTTCAAATAAGAATATACATTATAAATTTAATAAATGCCTATAAAACTAAAGTAATGGAGCATCCACATCAATATGTGCAAAAAAATTTTCATTTTGCACATCCAAAACCTACTTTTTCTATTTTACACACCTATTTTTACAAAACACTCACATTAGTTTGTTTATTATACACATTTATTCAAATAAAATATTCATTCTTTTAACACTGCGAACAGTAACCGTGAGAGGAGAGAGAAAGGAAAAGAGAGTGAGGTGAAGAAAGGAGAGAGAAAAAAAGAATAAAAAAATCATTTGCACAGTGAACAGTAACCATGTATATATATACGGTTACTATTCATTTGCAAAATCATTGTGCATATTTAGACATTTTTACAAAGGCTGATGTGGGGGGTTTTTGGGTTAAAATGTGTTAAATTGAGTACTTTTTGTATTTTAGAAGACTATCCATGAGCTGTTGTGGTTGCTAAGTGTTCGTTATAAGCCAAATTAACACTAATAAGATTTTTCAATCTACAAACTGAAGCTTGTACATAGAAAAATCATTGAACCTCTCTATCTCAAACAAATTCATTTTCTGTTGAACACAAAATTTTCAATTTTGTAATAAAAAATGCATCTCACACATAACAAAAAACAAAATGTATATACTTGAAATCAAAGCCAATAGCAAAAAAAAAAAAAAAAAAAAAAAAAAAAAAAAAATTAACTTTGCTTTTAAAAAAAAATTATTGCCACTTTTAAAACACTTATTATTTCTCTTGAGTCTTCAACACTTTCACAAATATTCCTCTATTTCTCTTTCATCTCTATTTTATTAATGTTGAAATCACCTTATTAAGGGAAGTGGAATATCCCCAACATGCCCTCCTAAACTTGGTTTAAGTGGGTTTTCCTATCTCATTTTGGGATAGAATCCCCTAAATCAAACCTTTTCTTACCTATCCAGTTGTCATCCATCCATACCCTACTCTCCATATTAGGACCAAGATACAGTGGTGGCTCCAGAAAATTATTTTAGAGGGGTCAATTTTAACAACTTATTGGTCTTTGTAATTTTTCTAATTATTGCAGTTTATTTTTTATAATATATATATATATATATATATAGCATTAACCATTAAAAAGAATTTTTTGGGGGTTTATAGCATCAGTTTTTAGTGTTAGGGTGGTCAAAATTTTATTTTAGGGGTTCAAAATAATTTTTCTTTTTTAAATATTATATTTAATTTTTTCATTTTCTTTAGGTCAGGGGTTCATTTGAACCCCCTGCCTTCAACGTGGGTTTTTGAACCATAGGAATGACATGAACTAGTTTTAAGCTTTTAGCCTTGGTGACAACATGACTGTTTGATTAACCTCTAGGACAGTAAAAACGAGAAGCGTTTGCAAATTACTATCAACTTAGTAGAGTTATAAAAGTAGAGTTATAAAATAAAACAATAACATGTTTTTTTTTTTCGTTCATTAAACTCATACACCACTACCAAAATTGCATGCAATAATTGGTAATGCGGAGTAAGTTATAAACCCAAACAGACACACACCCCACCAATGTGGGACAAGCCCATAATTTTTTCGTTAAACTCTCATGAAAGATATAATTTCATTTATATGCTATTAAAAAATTGCCTATATGACCGATGAAGTGTTGATTTGAACTGAAATGAATTTAATAAATTTAGCTATAAATGGATGGAACGATGAAATTGATACATTTTAAATTGGATAACAAGTTAAAACCGTTCAAAGATGGCTTAACCTGATGACAATGTGCAAACATTATAGAGCAGAGTATCATTGGTCCAGATAGAATCAAATTTGCAATCAACCAATTTATATTTTATGTCTCCTGTCTCATCAAAATCTGTTCATTAAAGTCAAATTGTTCCAGTTGCCCTAAAATTATATGACAATAGTCATGGACTCGTTAGGTATCCATTTTTTATGACATGGTTTTCCACAAATGCGGCGTAATTAAGTATGTGTTGGTTTGACAAAAAGAGAGCTTGCATTTTAGAGTTCTTTGTTCTAGCATTCTACTATTCTAGGCTTCTGGCAACTTGCACGTTTAGAAGTAGGTATTAAAAGAGCTCCCAAGACATCGACAATTTTTTTTTTTTTTTTTATTAATGTAATTTAGCCGTGTTTTGTTCTCAGTTTTGTTCAATATTATAGTTGGTATTTTATGTTGAACCTTTTGACAAATGACAAGCAACAATTATTACAAATTTTTATAAAGAGTTTTAATCTATGACGTCCGCTTCTAGTGATAGTTCTTTATCATCAGATCAAAATGCAAATCGGCTTATGGTGTAGGCATGAGATTAAACCCCAAATCTCTTAAGCTAACTAGAACTAGGGGCGGAGCCAGGGGGTCGAGAGGGGGCACTTGCCCCCCTGACTCATTTGAAACTTTCTTAGTTATAGGCTATGAGAAAAGCTTGCCCCCTCTGATTCATTAACATAGGAAAAAAACAAAACAACACTTAGTAAAATGAACCAAAAACTGACACAGTCTTCCTTAAAAAAAGCAAAAGAGCATGGTACTATAACAAAAAGAGTAAGATGTAACAAAGAAAGCAAAGAGTTATTGACATGTCAAAGTCTTTTTATTTTTTTATTTTTGATCTGAACATAGCGAAGTTAACAAGTCATAATAACTTTTAATTTTGGTTTGTCCCACATTTTTACTTTCTCACTAATATACGGTCACAGACTCATAACACTTTTGCCTTTTATTTTTTATTTAATTTATTTGAATGATAAGAAACATAATAATTTTCACAATAGTTAAGTTAGTAATTTTCACAATATATGATCACGGTTATTTTTGTCCAATATGTAGTCTATTCTTTTACCAAGCATTGTCTTTTAATTAGATGGAAATTAAATAAATTATAGTTGAATATGCAAGTGTAACTTTTGGGCTTGCCTATCTAATTCTTATTTTTTTAATTTCTCCTAGGTACTAACCAGATTCTAGAGATCTCTTTAAGTCTTTTAATGTCATTCGGTAACAGGTGTGTGTTTGTCCCTTTTATTTTTATAAATAAATTTATTATTTATTTTTAATTATAAAGAACAAGAGTAGAACTGTGAAAGGAAAAGTCATTCTCACACTATCCAAGGCTTGAAACTGGAAAACAAGTTTGTCACGTGCAAGAAGACCTGATGATAAATTTTATTCTCAAAATTTTAGAGGTGGACTATGAATTATCCACAGAAAATCATATGTGTCATACAAAAAGTAATAAGGTTATACCTAACAAGAAACGTAGATTATGAAATTATTAAATCCTAACAGCTTCTACCATCACAATTCAAAGTTTCAAACACCTTCTTTCTTTAATATTATTATTTTTGGTATGATTACATTATTTTAGTTATGTTATTACAACTTGTAGCAATAGATGGACAAATTAGATGCGTTAATCTTTGAAGTCATGGAAGAAGTGGTGCACAATTAGGAAAGTACTACTATAATGGGCCAATTTTTTATTTGTTTCAAGAATTCAAATTCCTTTGATGACAATTTCAAAGGATGATATGCAAAAGCAAATATAAGGAAAAAAAAGGGATAGTTTATTGAAAGTAAATGGTTAATTAATATAAGAGATTCTCTTGTTAAATTTAAAGGGTAGTGGGGAATATACCTTCTTATATTTTTTTTAACCTTAACAGGAAATAGAGTTATTTGATTGTCTTAACCCAGATTTTCAGGTGTGAGTGTGATCAGTTATAGGCTTGAAAATTTAGCAAGCCCTAACTGATTCAAATTGCACCTGCACTAGAGGAACAATAATTTTACCGGGGAATTGGTAAATCTGAGGATTTGGTTGTTTGAGAATTTGCCTTTTAATTTACTTGCGTTCTTCTTTCCAAAAAAAAAAAATTACTTGGGTTCTTGGTAAATTAGTTTCCACTTTCCACTAATATGAATTTTATCATGTATTATCAGCTTGTTATTGATTTGTCTTCTAAAAAAAAAAAGGCTTGTTATTAATTTCTATTAATTCTACATCACATGATATAAATCAGTTCAATTGTTCAAGTAGTTCGTTATTTTCTCTTTGCAAGGCGAAATTGACGCAATTTTAACCAAAATTCTAGCTAGATTTCCTTAAACTGAAAAAATCCCAAATTTTAATTTTCTATTTATTGAGTGAGCTTTTTAGCAAGAGAATTTGATTTTTTTTTTCTCTTCTAGTTTGACAGTGAGGAAAGAAGAATTTGAACATTGTAATATCCAGTGGAAATATTAGAAAGTGCTAATTGAATTATAAGACTCTTTGTAACAATTTGATGGTTAAATGTATTAAAAGATGCAGAAATTTCAAGGCTCATGCGTCAAGGCAATGAGTGCTTCAAGTTGGGTTTAGGGGCACTTAATCATAGACCAATTCCCTGCAAGTCTGCAACCTGTTAATGTTTTTTATTTTTATTTTTTTGATAAACCTTGTTAGAGCTCTTGTAGCTTATTATTGTACTCTCTGCTTTTTTTTTTTTTTTTTTAATATAATTATCTTTTCAAGTAAATAAGAAAAAATTCTCTTGGTTCTGAGCTGTGATTAGAGTGGTTTCTCATGTACCAATTGTGATGTTACTTTTAACTGCCTCGTGTAATGATTTTTAGTTGGGATGTGAAATGTAATCCTATTCGCCAATTTCTGTGTTAACATACTATTAGTGCCAAGCATGATATATATATAAAATAAGTGGAATGTATGATTTTTTATTGACTACTCCTTATTACACCATATGACTATATAAATTTATGACACATATTTTAAAATACCGATCAATTATGTTTTTTTATTTTGCGCGTTAAGTTTCAATATCTACTCACTGTTTCACATAAGATGTATATATTAAAACAAAAAAACTGTCATTGAGAAGAAAAATATCGATAAGACATAGAGAAGAGAATGACAAATTTAAGAAGAAGAGCATATGTAAGGTGTTTAAAGAAATTGTTCAATATTATTGTTGCTACCTTTGGTGTGGCTTGACTCCTGGGCATTTTCACTATTTAACCAAAAAAAAAAAAAAAAAAAAAAAACAGACTCACAAAAAAATCAACTACCCAAACTGTTGGGAATTTAGAGGAGTAATATAATGAAATAACAAAATGATTCAATAGGCAAATAGAAAATTTGATTCACTTGGAAGCACAATTGAATGTTATCTTTAGATAATATTTGCCCCTACACAAGAGTTGCTAAAAGCTTACTACAATTTTGTCCATAGGATACAACCAAATTTATTTGGTTCTAGAAATAGTAATTTTGAAGAAGACCCACATGTTTCTTGTGTTTCTAAGAAAGATGAAAGGGAAGAAGTTGAGAAGAAGTTACTAAATGAATATGAACCACTATTTATACCTAAATGATTATGACCCATCAATATGCACCTTTCATTCAATAGACACATTTTTCATTCAATAGGCACATTTTTGGCCATAAGCACATTTTCATTCTATAGACACCTTTAACATATCTCCAATATGAAGAGTTATGACATTTCAATAGACACCTTTTGGAATATCTAATATGAAAGGTTTTGACATTTTAATAGAAACCTTTTGGTATATATATTATAACCTATCTTGTATATTACAACACTGTACGGTGCTAGGCCCCCGAGCCCTTTGGGCCTTGGGCCCCTGTCCTGTGGTGCAGCCCACAACCTCATCCCTTTGTACGAGGCTGGGTTCCTAAGCCCGCTAGGCCATGGGCCCTAGCCTTATGCCGCAACGCTTGACCTAATGCCCAATGGACCTGTAGTATTGACCTGGGCACACTTTGAGGCCCAATATAGGCCTCTTCGAATCAGATATAGCTTGGACAGATATGCGATTGCTTGGGGGAACATATCCCAACTGCTCGGTTTACCTTGGGGAAATCACTGCCGAACATCCTTTAGAAGTGGGAACCAGTTCCAATGCCATTACTATCTCTACCCATGGAACGCCCACTTAGAAATGATGGAATTGGACCCCCATTCCCACTAATGATCAGGACTAATCATGATGTCTCCACTTATCTTAAGTTATAAATAAGAGGATGGAATGAGGAAGAGGGGGTTGGCAACTCTAGAGAGAATAGTGAGGGAAAAGAACAACCATTCTGAGAAAGAGAGAGAGAGAGACTCTGTGAGGCAAAGAGAAGAGTTTGAGGAAACAGGAGTGTACTTAGGTTGCCGAGCATAGGATCACCCATAGTAGGAAACCTAAAGCCCACGATACTAATTCATTGTGAGCCTAAATAGAGGTTGAGCCCAACAACCATATTTTGGGTACGCACAAACACAAATTAAACTAGAGATGTAACATTCTATCTCTTATTCATTCTCACAAAAAAAAAATAAATAAAACAACATTGCTTTCTTCAGCATAACTAATAAAACGTTGTGCTATTTATTTCAATATTATTTTGTTTAATTCCATGCATTTTTGCTTACTACTTAAACTCAAAAATAATGGTTTTTCTTTTCCCTGAAATTCATCCAGTAGCTATTCTTGTGCATTACACGGGTTAGAGACTAGTGTGTGTATGTGTCTATCTATATATACTTTTGTTTTAAAGAAGTAGAGTTTCAATCTATTATATCTCCTTTTGATGCTTGCCCTTTATCATAAGAAATCTTATTAGTTGAGCTAACTAGTACCTACTTAAGTATTATGCTATTTTGACAAACATGTTATAGAATTAGAACCTTCTCAGATGGGTCTTCTTTATATTAAACACGGGGCCCATTCTTCATTTGAAAAAAAAAAGGGGTACATTAGGTCTAATATAATTTAAGTTGTAGATTCAAATTAGAACTAATAACAACTTACCACTTATGATTTGTTGTAAAAATATTGTGAAAATGTTGTGAACGTAGCACTCTTCACAAAGGATGTTAGTCCCCATAAAGGATGTATGATAGTTTCAATCTTCAAATAGAAGGTTAAGTACATTAAAGTGGTAGAACTAATAAGGGGATGTTTGGTACATACACTTAAAAATTAAAAAAAAAAAACATGCGTTTGAAAACATGTGTGGAAATACGTGTGGGTGAAAAAGTGTGTGAAAATACGTGTAATGTTATTTAAAAACTGAAAATATGTGTTTGAGTGGGTGTACCAAACATGACCTAAATGTTTCCATATAGTCAGAAAAGATGGGATTCTCAATTTCTCATATTCGGGCCAAGATATCAAGGGTTTAACTAAAGCAAATCTTGTACTACGGAATCCACATAAAAGTAATGATCTTTTTTTTTTTTTTTTGGAGAAGAAAGTAATGATCCTTATTATGCCTTATTTTGGCAATGTTATTTTTATTTATTTATTTAAAAATTCTTAATTTATAAGTAGTATTACCTTGAATTTGTGCATGGCACAAAATAGAAATTTCTAAATTATCAGTAAAAAAAAAAAAAAAAAAACTAGTGTAAAGTGCAGTCTATAAGTCTATTCTTTTTGTCCAATATGCACAATGCAGTCTATTCTTCTTGACCAAGCATTGTCTTTTATTAGATGGAAATAAAGAATTGTTGAATATGCAATTGTGACTTTGGGCTTATTACCTTGAATTTGTGCATGGCACAAAATAGAAATTTCTAAATTATCAGTAAAAAAAAAGTAAAAGAAACCCAGTGTAAAGTGTAGTCTATATTTTTTGATAATCGAAAGGGGGGCGGGGGTGATCATATGTGACTAACCCCCCAGGGCATGACCTAATAGGGGCACCCTTTGCTAGAGAATGTTGGATTGCGCCATAGTTATTGTAGGGATAAAGGGTCTAAAACCATATGTTGGGCCTTAGGCTTTGTCCAAAGACATTGATAGGTCTGAGAATGAGCAAATAGTTGTTACATGTTCCCCCATTAAAGTCTCATAAGTAGGGAACGAATGAAAGGTGGTCTGAGGAGGAGTCCTTATTGGATATGATGAATATAGTTCAAAGTACGTACTCCAACTATTAGAGTGATTCTCCAAGAAGCTTCAATGATAGAGACATACCTCATGAACATACGAAAAAGAAGGAAACCTAAAAATATCTAAGGGAAAGCTGTCACCACCACATTAAATGCATTGCAGCTACTTTTCTAGCTGCATTTATGTGGAGAAGACCTCTGAACAATACTACCTTGGCTACCACAACTCACAGAGAACTATAGAAGGTGTCTGATGGGACAAGTACTCAAGTAAAGGCTCGGATAATCAACAAGTGTAGGATGAAGATGGTCCGAAAGAGGACATATAATGTGAAAGGCTCTTCATGAGGAAAGGGGAGAAAAATAGAGAGAAGAAAGACTGTAGCAATCTAAACTCTCTTTACATTCATTTGTAATAAAATTATACAAAGGGAACCTCCTCGGATTGAAAATATATGAAGATCAAATCTCTTATTTGTGTTGGACAGTCATTCAAATTAAATATATCCGTTGTTTAATTCATTAGGGCCTAGTTCTTCAACCCACTCTCTACAAATTTATTGTACTAGGCTCATTGAGCCAACATCCCATACGTTTTGGGCTTGGACTGTGAATTGAGACCTACAACTATTGTGACTAGGGCACCACAGACCTCACCCTAGCACCCCAAGAGAGCCAGCAAGAGAGGCACAATGCAAGCTAGGAATCCTCCTCCCACACGGTACCCACCACGACTCGATCAAGGGACCTTGTACTTGCATGCGGGATATCTCCCAACTGGACCACCCCTCCTGGGGCTAAAGTGCAGTCTATAAGTCTATTCTTTTTGTCCAATATGCATAATGCAGTCTATTCTTTTTGACCAAGCATTGTCTTTTATTAGATGGAAATAAAGAATTGTTGAATATGCAATTGTGACTTTGGGCTTATTACCTTGAATTTTGCATGGCACAAAATAGAAATTTCTAAAGTATCAGTAAGAAGAAAGAAAAAAAAAAAAAAAAAAAAAAAAAGAAAAAAAGAAAAAAGAAAACCAGTGTAAAGTGCAGTTTATAAGTCTATTCTTTTCGTCCAATATGCATAATGCAGTCTGTTCTTTTTGACCAAGCATTGTCTTTTATTAGATGGAAATAAAGAATTGTTGAATATGCAATTGTGACTTTGGGCTTGCCTATCTAATTTTGATTTTTTAAATTTCTCCTAGGTACTAACCAGATCCTAGAGATCTCTTTAAGTCTTTATAATGTCATTCGTTAACAGATGTGTGTTTGTCTCTTTTATTTTTTATTTATTTATTTTTTTTTTATAAATAAATTCGTTATTTATCTTTAGCCTTAAAGAACAAGAGTAGAGCTGTGGAAGGAAAAGTCATTCTCACATTATCGCCCACCTGCCCAAGGCTTGAAACTGGAAAACAAGCTTGTCACATGTAAGAATACCATGTATTTAGTCCCAAAATTTTGGAGGTCAACTATGAATTATCGACAGAAAAATTATATATGCCATATAAAAATTAATAAGGTTGTACCTAACAAGAAACCTGGATTATGAAATTATTAAATCCCAATAGCTTCTACCATCACAATTCAAACACCTTCTTTCTTTAATTTTTTTTTTTTTTTGGGTATGATTACATTATTTTAGTTGTCTCTTTTTACAACTTGTAGCAATATGATGCGTTAATCTTTGGAGTCATGGAAGAAGTGGTGCACAATTAGGAAAATGCTACTATAACGGGCCAATTTTTTATTTGTTTCAAGAAATTCCTTTCATGACAATTTCACAGGATGATATGCAAATAAAACATAAGGAAGAAATAAAAAATAAAAGATAGTTTATTGAAAGTAAATGGTTAATATACTAAAAAAAAAGAGTAAATGGTTAATTAATAAGACATTCTCTAGATAAATTTAAAGGTTAGTGGGGGAATATACCTTCTTATTTATTTTTAACCTTAACAGGAAATAGACCTTGTTTGATTGTCTTAGTCTTAACCCGGATTGATAGGGTTCAAAATTTAGCAAGCTCTAACTGATCCAAATTGCACCTGCACTAGAGGAACAACAATTTTGCAGGTGGATTGGTAAATCTGAAAGTTTGGTTGTTTGAGAATTTTCCTTTTAATTTACTTGGGTTCTAGTTTCCACTAATTTGAAATTTATCATGTACTAACTTTTTTTTTTTTTTGAACAAAATGTACTAGCTTGTTATTATTATTATTTTTTTTTTTTGAGAGAATTTTAACTTATGGTGTTCACTCCTGATGATAGCTCTTTATTATTAGACCAAGACATCTATCAGTTTTTGGTGTAGGCAGGATTGAACCCCAAATTTCTTATTCAACCATCAGAGACTTTACCAGTTAGCTTGTTATTAATTTCTATTAATTCTACATCAGATGATATAAATAATTTCAATTGTTCAAGTAGTTTGTTCATTTCTCTTTGCAAGGTGAAATTGATGCAATTTTAACCAAACTTCTAGATTTCCTTAACTGAAAAATTCCAAGTTATGATTTTCTATTTGTTGAGTGAGTTTTTTAGCAAGAGAATTTGAGATATATATATATATATATATATATCTATTTTGGTTTGATAGTGGGGAAGGGAGAATTTGAACATTATACATTTCTGATGAGAACTTTAGAAAATGTTAATTGAATTACAAGACTGTTTATTACAATTTGATGGTCAATTGTATTAGAAGATGTGGAAATTTTGAGGCTCATGAATCAAGGCAATGAGTGCCTCAAGGTAGGTGTAGGGGGACTCACTTAATCGTAGACCAATTCCTTGCAAGTCTGCAGCCCTTGTTAGAGGTTTTTTTTTGGGTGGATAAACCTTGTTAGAGCTCTTGTAGCTTATTATTGTAATTTTTTTTTTGAATATTATTATCTTTTCAAGTAAATAAGAAAAAATTCTCTTGCTTTGAGTTATTATTAGAGTGGTTTCTCATGTACCAATTGGTGTTACTTTTAACTGTCTTTAGTAGGGGTGTTCATCAAACTGCATAAATCACATCAAAACTGCCCGCAAAATGACATAATTGCACCGCACCACAAGTAACAGTGCACCGCACCGCATCCTTTCTCTATATATTAATATATTTATTTATTTTTAATATTAAATATATTATTAATAGTTTAATAATCCTAGTTTTCAAAAAAAAAAAAATAATAATAATCCTATCAAGTGTTGACTAGTCAGCCCAAAATAAAGAAAAACTAGCTTAATAGTTTAAAACTTGGCCAAAAATAAAGGGAAAAAAAAATAGTTTTGGGCTGGGTAGGAAAAGCCAAAAATTTGAAAAATATACTGACTTCATACTGTTCAAACCGCATTTTATACATAGCACCATACATGTGACCGTAAAAATGAGGCGCGTGCGGTTATGGTTTTCGCTAAACTCTAAACCGCACTGCACCGCATATGTGACCCCAAAAATAAGGTATAGTGTAGTTATGGTTTTAACTAAATCGTACCGCAAAGTGCGGTGCTAAAAATGGCCTAAAATCGCACTGTATCGTTAACACCCCTAGTCTCTAGTACTGAGTTTTAGTTGGGATGTAATCCTATTCCCCAATTTTTGTGTTAACATACTATTAGTGCCAAGCATCATGTTATTCACTTATTTGACAAACATATTATACAATCAAGCGTTAACTTTGTGTTTAGAATTAGAACCTTCTCAGATGAGTCTTCTTTATATTAAACACGGGGCCCATTCTTGATTTGAAAAGAAAAAAAAAGGGGGGGGGGGTCCATTAGGTCTAATATAATCTTCAATTCTCCATGGTAATCCTCATAAAGAATGTATGATAGTTTCAAACTTCAAATAGAAGGATAAGTACATTAAAGTGGTAGAACTAATAATGTTTCCATAGTCAGAAAAGCAGGATTCTCATATTCGGGCCAAGATTTCAAGGGTTACTAAAGCAAATCATATACAAAGGGTTCCACATAAAAGTAATGATCCTTATTAGGCCTTATTTTGGCAATGGTATTTTTTTTTTTTTTTTTTTTTTTTTTTTAAAGTAGTAATATTACCTTGAATTTATGCATGTCACAGTGTCACAGATTAGAAATTTCTAAATTATCAGTTTAAAAAAAAAAAAAACGAGTGTAAAGTGAAGGTTGGCTATATTCCAATAAGCAAGTGGCGGTGGTTGGGGGTGGTAAAAAAACATGGTAGTAGAAAAGTTGAACGATGACTGAAATGACTTGAGTTTGCAAAATTCGGATTAACTGTCAAATCATAAATCTTTAGGTAAAAAAAAGTCTAGAATCTATTCTCCTTTTACAATCCAATTCAACATGTCAATATTATTCTTATCTACTTTTGAAATTTAGAGTAGTTGCATCTTTTGGAACTTCTATAGGTTACATTATTTTAGACGGGGTTGAGTTGAGCATATGAAAAAGCCCAGACCAATCCTGAACATGTAGAATAAGTTAGTGGGGCCAATCCAAGCCCAATTGAGATGACCCATTATAGTCTATACAAGTTTATAATTGGCCCTTCAAAACCACTGTATTGTGGTATGGTAGAATAGGCAAACACCCATACATTTGTTTTTAATTATTTTTATTTTTATTTTTAAAGCTGTCCCTATTACAAATTTACAATAAAAAATAAATAAAAGGAAGAACAATAAAGTAAACTGAGGCTGATTTCAATTTTTAAAGAATCAGAGGCAAAAGAAAAAAAAAGTAATGATTTATATAGATGTAATCATGTGGCACTCCGATTAAGATATTATATATTATGTATTTGATTTTAGATCTATACAACATGTCCTACTCATAAATCTATAAAACTCACGTTAAAGAGTTTTGTAACTCAACTAAAGTTGTTTTTAATTAAAGTCTAGAATTTAAATAAGTCTTATTCATGTAATTATCAAATTATTATTATTAATTTTTTTTTTATTTAAAAAAAAAAAACTCTACGTATGGAGGCACAATGTATATGTCCAACGCTGGAGTTCATTCTAGTTCCATTCATTTTCCCATCCTACTCAGTCCTACTTTCATGTTACCAACAAAAAAGAAAAGAAAAGAAAAAATTGAGGCCTTGATTTCCTAGAATTGTGATCAATCCTAAATCCTAATAATCCATCACCTTATTAAAAAGAAAAGAAAAGAAAACCATAGAATTAAAAAAAAGAGGATAATTATTAGTAATTACAATAAATCATCTCTCCCAAAAGAGCAACCATTACTAAAGCTCTAGGAGGGAAAATTTCCTATACAACTACAAACAGAGTCGAGCACCAGATAAATACAATTATTTAGATAACATATATGTATGTACCTACATACATCAGTACTTTATGGTGCAGCAAAAGCATCGTCAATCCACTTCTTCCCATGGACCGAGACAGCCTTCTCAGGTTTTGCCGAGAAGGCAGAGCTAACCAGTGCTTGAACCATGGCGTTCCACTTGTTCACACGCTTGCGTTGTCGAATACGTCGGAGAACCACTTCTTTGTCCAGGGTTTGGGTCGAGTCTGTAGGCTTTATGTAGAGGTGGCTTGTCACAAGGTTATTGGTTTCTGGGACTTCTTGTTCTTCATCTACATAGTTGTTGTTGTTGTTGGTGGTGATGTTCTCAGTGGGTTGGAATTTAGACAACATGGAAAACAATTTTGGAAAGTTTTAAGGTAAAGAATAGGATTGAGAGATAACCTAGGCAGATGTAAGGGTCTTATGTGGGTGTGGGGTGGTTTTTATAGAGGAAAATATTACACACACTATTGGAATTGGCAATGATGGTCAAGGTTCTGGCTCTGGAAACAGAGATTCCCGTAAAAGATTTTGGCCATTAAAATTTTCAGAGGTGAAAAGGGTTTGGTCGGTGGGTTGAGATTCGAGGCAATGTTTTGGGAGATGGAAAAATCAGCAACAAAATCCATAGTTTGTGAGAAGGTCGGTTTTTGAGGTTCAAAAAAATACCCTTAAAAAAATGGGAGTATTTCTTGCATTTGTCACTGTATTGTGCTTAATAGTAATAAAAAAACTGCTTAATGTCTAATGACTCACTTCTAGCTCTAGGAATTAGATTCAGCTGAATATGATCACTCTTTTTTGGATACTCGAATATGATCTTTGCTGTATATATATTCTAATCAAATACAGTAGTTAGATTCGAATATGATCACTATTTTTAGACCAACGTAATTTTTAAATGGAAGCTAAATGTAACTTTTATAAATTGAAACTTTAAAATTTTACTGTTCTCAAAAAAAAAAAAAAAAAAAAACTTTAAAATTGCAGAGACCATTTCTATTTAGTCAAGAGAACAAAATGTTTCAATACTGATTGATATCAATGTACCATTTTAGAGCTACCATTATTGATATACTTATATAATTAAGGAATATTATAAACACTTAACGAAAGGTGGTTTTGTCCACAAAATATAATAATTCAAGAGAAAACAAGAATTTCATCATGTGTTTGTCACAAAATTGAAGAGGGATTTTCATTTCTACAAAACCTTGGGTTTACTTTCGTTTTCTTATACTTGAATGGTGGTTGTTGAATTTTACCCTAGGAAAAGGACAATAACCATATATTTACACATAGTTTTTTTCGTCATAACCTTAAATTATAATGAAAATAATATTAATGTGTATTATTTTTCAATAGCTGTGTTAAAAAGAAAAATCAAACAAGTATCAAAAAAAAAAAAAAATCACAAATTAGTGAGGAATTAGGATCCCATTTTTCAATTGCTGTTGGAGATGGGTCCAAAGTCCAAACTTCTAAGAGCAATTACATCAGTTGATGCAAATTTGCCTTCTATTTTGCACAAAAAAAGCTACTTTTTCTATTTTACACACTCATTTTTACAAAACACCCACATCAGTTTATCTATTCTACATATTTATTCAATAAAATATTCATTCTTTTACCATTTTTTATTATTCTCTCTCTCACCGCTTTTCTCTCACAGACCCAATCTGAAAGCACCAAAACCCAAACCCATCTCCCTCAGAACAACTCTCTCTCTCTCTCACAGACCCAAACCACCACCGCACAAACCTTAAGATTTTAGCTCTGATGAAGCACTTGTTCATCACGTCGTTCATCTCCTCGTCATCGCCTCGTCGCTTCAGTGGGTTTCGAAGGTTGATCCTCCTCTGCTGCGGCTGCGAAGGTTGATCAGTGAAGCACTCGTTCATCGCATCGTCATGTCGCTTCAGTGGGTTCCGACCAGAATCTCAGAATCCTGACGCCAACAAAGAAAATCGGCGAAAAGGTGATGAAGCTCAGAATCGGCGGCAGTGAAGGCATGGTTTGACCGGCGGCAATGGAGGCATGGTTTGACTGACTTCTTAGAGAAAATTGCCCAAAGCCTAATAGAGATACCTTCGGATTGATTCACCCTCCTCACGGTGCTGCAAAAACTCCAAACCGATCACATAATTTCCGGTGACGATGACAATGAGCAAGAGCTGAAAAGAACCAGAGGAAGAGAGAAGATGAGAGGATTAACTTAGGAATGAAACAGGGAGGAACAAGTTGGTCGGTGTGGGTGCTGCTCAGTGAGAGGAGAGAGAAAAAGTGTGAAAAAGATGGTTTTTATACTATGCCAATATAACATTAAAATAATACTTATCAAAAAAAAAAAAACATTAAAATAATAAATAGGAGCGCTACAGTACCCGTGCATATTTGCACAGGCACTGTAGCAACTTGCATTTATACACAAGTTTGCCCAAACTGATGTGGGTCTTTTTTTTGCTCATATTGTGTAAAATGATCACCTTTTTCCATTTTGCACAATTTTACACAATTTTCCACCAGCTGATGTAATTGCTCTAACTGAACAGAAAAAAAAGAAAGAGAGAATAATAAACGTGCCTTAGCCCAATGAGCTCAATTGCAACATCTAGTACTGTTGTATCAAGGTATTAAAGTTGAGATTTGTGGTTTATTCCCTTGAACCAATGGGCCTTAGCCCAATGAAGTCAATACAAAATTGTGGGCCTACCATTCCCTTTAAATTACTCCATTGGTCCTATTTTGTTGGTCCTTTCAAATTTGGGATCTTTGGGTCTATTTAGAATTTGCTTAGAGCATTCTCATTTGGTGTGCCAAATGCCAAATATTTGGCATGGCACACCAAACACTACTGTTCAAGCTTCATGAGCTATTCTAAATGTTCTATAATTTTAGAACATGCTACAATACTGTCTCAAATAGGAGACGGTACGGACACAAATGCCATTTCAGAATAATAATTTTTTATTCAACTTTTTCTCTCTCCTCTCAATATTTAATTCAACGTTTTCTCTCTCTTCTCATTGTTTTCTCTCTCTCCAACCTGTGTTCTCTTTCTCTTTCTTCTTCAGATCACCCTCCCTCACCCTCAAATCAACGGTACGGCGGCCTCATTGGTCAAGCCGTCGATCACCGATCAAGCCGTCTCATCGTTCTACGTACACCATCGTTCAACGGTACGGTGGCCTCACCCATCAATGGTACACCATCGTTCAACGATATGGTGGCCTCACCCATCAATGGTATGCCATCGTTCTACATCTCTATCTGGCATTCTCATCGCCCTCTTGCCATGTTGATCTCGCAATCGCCGATCTCGCCACATCAATCTTGGGTTTGTGGGTTTATGCCGGTGGATGTGGATGTGGGTTTTTGTCGATTTCTCTGGTTATGTTTTTTTTTTTTTTTTTTTTGATGTGGCATTGGTGGATGTGGGTTTGTGTCAGTGGTGGTCGTTGTTGTGGCAATGGTGGTTGTGCCGTTGTTGTTGTTGTTGACGATGAGGATGAGGATGATAGGGAGTAATTAATATATTATTTTAATGTGTAGTAAATATTATTTTAATGTATAGAATTGAAGTATAGAACATCTGATAAATGGTATGTTGTAAAATGATGTGCTAAAATGATAAAGTAGGTTTTTGGTATGTCAAAATGGCATTTTTTATGAGAGAGCTGATAAGAATGCTTTTATTTTATTGAAATTGAAAACTTTTTGCTAAAAGTACTATAGATAAAGGTAAAAGTTAGCTGAAATAATATAGTAAGACCCATAAATAGTACCAAAAAGTGCAGTGAGACTTATGAATAGTAGCAAAAATAAGTTAAATAGTAAAATAAGTTGATAAAAATAATGTTTACCAAACGGACACTTCATATCTCAGAAGGTGTTTCTTTTGCACACTGTTTTATATATAGTGTGAAAGAGTTTTCCCCCCCTTTTTTTTTTATTAATTTCAATAAATGCAATATATAATAATATAAATTTTGGTCTTACTCTTAAGTTTAAACTTTAAATAAATACATTCTCAAATTTTTTTTTTAAATTAATAGTAATATTCCCTTAACTGTGAGTACATATAAACATGAGTAGAGCTTTGCTATGCAGTTCATGAAGCAAATGTCCTGCCATTTATGAATACATGTTTCGGTTGTTGGCTATATTTCAACAATTTACTTTTGTGATTAACCAAAGGAAACAACATTTAGATCTAAATATAAGCAATAACACAAATAGATGTGATAAACAAAAGCAAATAAATAAATATTGTATATATAAGAAGAAATCTACAAATAATTAAAATTCATAGACCAAATGCGTGAATGATAAACGATTCAGATCAAGTATTGCGTTTGATACAATCTCCTTAAAGCAGATTTTGCCCCTCACATGATCAGTGGTGCTTTGGGACTCACGGACGTCTACCTCCCAAGATAAAATGATCTATAGCACGGAGAAGAAGCACATAAGATTCGTGATCTGCGAACTACATTATGTCTCTTTCTCTCTCTTTGACTAAAATATTCTCTCTGGGAGAGTTTTTCAAAAAAAAAAAAAAAAAATTGTTTTTCATGTATGAGGGATTATGAAAATATACGTTATTGAACAGACACACTGTTTTAGTTAATAACTGTTGTATACAGACTTACTGACTCAGAAAATAAAATAATAAAATATTATTATTATTTAAACAAGAGGGTTCAGTCCACAGACTCCACACATGACTAAAACCCAACCCAATGTCCAATTCATGAGCATATAAACTCATATTCTCTATCATTTCCAAGGTGGGACTTAAGAATTCTTACCACTTTAATATAATGTTTAAGTGGACATATTAAGAGTCAATTTTTTATTCACTCCATATTATTTTTCCAACATTGGTTGAGACCTCGACTCTTTTAAGAGTTGAGACTTGTATCAATCAAATTATAATTCAATTTTCGTGCTGAGATTTGTACTGTAAGGAACCCACGATAATTGTTTTGTTGTCATAATTGTTTATTTGAAAAATACGTGTCGCTGCTATAACTATAGAAGCCCATGAAAGAGTGATTTGGGGGAGAGGGTGAGGCTTGTTCGTATTTTAAAAATGTTACAAATGTCCATCTTTGGAAAATATAATACTCGACGCATTTAAGGGCTTTCTCTTTTTTTCTTTTATGTTTTCTGAAATAGGGGATCGATTTGTTAAATTATCTGCGATTCGAACAAAAATGGAAAATTTTCCCGATTTGGGTATCCCAACTGTGCTGCAAGAGTCAATTAACTGAAGATTCATCCTTGTATGGCCAAGTGTCCCAAGCTGATTCTAAAGAATTTAATCATCACCACCTTACAACCAGCACGCATTTATAGTCTTCATTTCAACTGTCTGATTCTACACAACATGCATTCACACCTGCAAATTAGGACAATTATGTTCTTAGTCTTAGACATATAAGTGCATCCAAGCTTCTTCTTTTTTTCTTTTTTTTTTTTTTTTTTTTGTTTTTTTTGTTTTAATACGCACGAGAGTTTCAATTTATAATATCTGCTTTATGATGGTTATTCTTTATCATTAAGTTATTATATCAATTAATTTTTTATCTAGGCTGGGAGTTTAATTCCTAGATCACTTTTTCGAGAACCAAAAACTTTACCAAATTTGCAAATTAGCTAATACGTATAATAAGTACACATAATTAGCTTATACAATATGTAGCTTGGCTTTAGCAATGTACAACTTAGTTTCGCCAAGTGACTTCCAAAGTTGGTATGTTTTATGTCATTTGTAGCCAACAAACCGCTTAGAGCATATACAATAAGGTTGTTGAGTTAACTAAAAGGTCAATTTAGCTACTAATACCCTAAAAACAACTTCTACAGTAAAGAAGCCAAAGTTAAATTAAAAAAAAAAAAAGTTGGAGCCACAGTGAGCTCAGTATAGCTCAAAACTCAAAACAAAAATAATTTTTTAATGTGGGGTGTTAAAAAAAATAGTTTTTTAATGTGTTGATGGTTGTGGTTGTTGTTTATTGTGTTAGATGTATTATTTTATTGTGTTGTTTATATTATTTTAATGTGTTGAATGTTAAAATAAAATCTTTGATGTTGTGTGTATTATAAAGTGAGGTGTTAAAATAGATAAAGTAGTGTTTTGAGTTGTTAAAAGCTATATTTTTTTAGCAACATTGCTATGAATGCTCTTATAACTTATAAGTCTACAGTAATACCACGGTGGACTGCTTAAGAAGGTAAATGTGATAAGTCTAGGTAAATGACACTTATAAAAGATAATTTGGCTCTCAGCAAAAAAGAAAAAAAAAAGAAAAGAAAAAAAAATTGGTTGTATGTGAAGCAACCAACCTCCTGGATGTGGGAGAAAGGAAGGGAATTAAGATTAATTTCTGCTTGTTCTTTTACTTCCTTTTTTACCGTATTTATTTTGATGGAAAACTCTTGTGTAAAGATAGTTGTAAGGGCCAGATTTGAGTCCCTAGCCCAAAGGATAAATAAGCTTAGGCCCAAAAAGCCCAATACAATGAATTTATAGAGAGTGGGTTGGAAAACTAGGTTTTAATGAATCAGACAACAAGTAAAGTAGATTTTGATGACAAGAAAAAGAAGATAGATTGATTTAATTTAAAGAAAATCGTCATTGGCACAATCCGAGGAGTTCAGTTCTTATATATTTCTCTCAAGTTTGATTACAAGTTTCAATTCTTGATTGCTACAATGTTTCTCTCTTAATTTCTAGATTCCTTCTCTATGAAGGGTCTCTTACATTATATAGTTCTCTCTAGACGATCTTGGCCCTCCACTTGTTGATCATCCAAGCCACTACTTAAGTGCTTGTCCCATCGGACACCCTTTCAGGTCTTCTGTGAGTTGGGGCAGCCAAGGCAGTACTGTTCAGGGGTCTTCTCCACACTAATGCAGCTAGAAAGTTAGCTACAAAGCATTTAATGCGGTGGTAGCAGCTTTTCTTTGAGATATTTCATGGCCTCCCTCTGTCCTGTTCTTTCTAGATACTTATTCTCATCAGTGGAATCGTTTGGAATGTTGCTCCTGGTGTCAGACCACACCTTCTGACCTCGGTTTTACCTTCTGACCTCAGCTTTACTCAGCCGAGGAAATATTCCTCTTCGGATCGCCTTCTCGGATGGTTATGATCAGACCTCTCCTCTTTACTTACCAACACGGATTCTTAGGAAGATGTTTACCCATCCTCGGACTACTTAATGTCCTCAAATTGGGTCCTTGGCCCAATATATATACAAATATGCGTTCTTGGGTCTATCACCCCTATAATAGCCCTTCGAAATTCTTCTTTCTAGCTCCTCGGAAAGAAAGGAGGATTTCGATGTCATTATAATTACTCCATGCTCATCACACATCACCTTTAAATGCGCAAATATCTTTTTAACTGTCCAATACATGGTCCTGACGCTTCAGCATACGAGATGCGCCTTTATTAAATTTTTATGGCTCCATGTCCCCTATGATCTACGGTGCGATGCGGATCCAATGGCTAAGGAATTTGCTAGAATCCGGGCTGGAATTTTCCCATTTGTAACTCCCTCTTTGATATAAATATTATTCAAATCAATCATTTATCTCACTTTAGCACTCATACACTGAACCTACAGACTTACCCAAACTACCTGTGCCCTCATAAATACCAAGAGCTAGTCCGAGGAGATCAGTTCCCCTTTTTTTTTACGTAAGTCTTTACAAATATCTTCATTTACTTTTTCCATTTATTTTTCTTTCTCTGTGCCTTTTTCTCCTCGGCTCTTCTTCCTTCTCATTATCTTCTTAGTACATCTAAGTTTTTCTCAGGAATGGGTAGATTCACCTATTTGTTAGACTCCGAGGAGGGAATAGAAATTTTTTGAGCTCTGTACAGGATTCCTCCAGGAGTGTCCATTAGGTATTGTAAGGAAGGAGAATGACACAAGAAAAGGCAAGAGGGAGAAGTGGTAATCCTGATGATTGCCTTTATAGAGGATGGGATGAGAATTCCCATGGGTACCGTAACTAGGGATTACCTTAGAGCTCATAGGTTAGCTCCCATTCAGTGTGCCCCAAACATGCTTAGGATTCTAGGGAGTGTAGACGCCCTTAATAAAAAGATGGGCTTAGGGCTTATCCATCATAATGTCAACTGGGTTTACAACCTCCACCACCTGAAGGGGCAGGGGTATTACTTAAAGTCTAGGTACCCCAAGTTAGGCTCATTCAATGCCTCCCTGAATCCAACAAAAGCCTGAATAAGGATTTCTTAATCATGTTAGGGGAATGGCACAATGGCCTCCCCTGCCCGACGAGAGAGGGGCAGCCAGTTGGGGTTTTAGGTCTAGGATGATTATTTTAAAGTTACCCCCTTCCCCTTGATTTGTACCATTCCCATTTCTGACAGCCTTTTTTGTTTTCCTGATGGTTTTGTAGATAGGCATGCTACCGAACCAAACTTCAATCTGGTCAACAAGGAGAGTCTAGACAAAATACTCCAAGCCTAGGTTTTTGTACACGAGGACGGTCAACTACGAGCAGCCCACTTAATCCTAGGATACACGTTGATCTCGTCTAGCTTCCAGACACCTAAGTGCGTAATTAAAGCAAAGGACCCTCGCCTACACCAGATAAGTGTCATCGCTTCGGGTTTTCTCATCATCGGTCCTATCCCAGAAGGTGTCCTCATTATCGATCCTATTTCCGAAGGCATACCCAAGGTAGCGTTGCCATTTCAGCGAGCTGCCGAGAAAGAGGTCATACCATCACAACCTGCCATCAAGGAGGAGGAAGAGATAGTTGACATCTTTGAATTCGAAGAAAATTTTGAAGTCTTCAGCTACCTTCAATCCTCAGAAGTTCTTGTTGAGGGCTTTAGCTACTCCCCCTCTGCCTAAGTGAGTCAGATACAAGAAGATATAGGGATACAACACAAACCTAGGGCCAGCCTCATGGAGGTGATAGAGTCCCAAGTTAGGGGAAAGGCGCCCGAGGGGGCTGCTCAAACTAAACTCCCCTCCCTTCCCACTCCTTATGACCCTCAGCAAGAGCTCGCAGATAAGAAGAGGAAACAAGAGTAGAAGGGGAAGGATGTGACGGAAGAGGGCCGAAGTGCCCTCCCTAAGGAGAATGAGCCTCCAAGAGGGGCTAAAATAGCCAAGACCACCCAGACAAAGTCCTTGAGCAATGGGGCGCTTGGGGAGAAGGGACGTGATCTTCGCACCAGAGTTCCAAACTAGAACCCCCCTCTAATGCTAAACGAGTCCCCCTTCCCTGCGAATTCATCAATCAGGGACTTTCAAAAGGGTAAGGCCGGGTACATGGCAGATGCTGTAGAGCAAGCTCTACTACTGCCCGAGGACATAGTCAATCTGAGGACCATGAAGAAACACGAGGTGTTTCTAAGTCTAAAGAGAGACCTCGAACTCGAAATGGTAAGCTTTTCAAGCTAAGTTTATATATATATACTCACTGCCAAGTTTCTTTTGCAGGCTATTCAAAATACTTTTAGAGCCGAGGAGTTGGTGGATGCCTCCCACCGACAAATGAAGGATGAGGAGGGTAGGCGAGTTGTTGCTATTGAGGCCTTCAAGGTGGTCGAGAAGAGATTAAAGGAGTCTGACGCTAAGTTCATCGAGGCAAAAAGGGGTAGGAAAAGCGCCGAGGCAGCAGTGGATAATGTGGAGAGGATCAGCGCAAGCAACTTCGCCTGACTGAGGATGAGCTCGTCATTGCTAGGGAGCAAATCAAGGTGCTAAAGAAGAAACTGGAGGATGCTGAGAAGGCCAAGGATCAAGCCGAACAAGAAGGCTACGTCATGGGGGTAGCTGAAACCGAGGAAGCCCTCATGGCCGAGGTCTCGGGAGTGTGTAGAGCATACTGCCTTCAAGTGTGGAATGAGGCTCTTAACCTGGTAGGGGTTAAGGCCTCCTCGGCACTTAGGAGAGCGGAGAATGTGTACTACCCCCCTGTAATTCAGGCACTAGGCTCCTCGGCCTCCCCAGATGATGCAACCCCCAAAGTTGCAAGCCCTATTGAAGAGGCTTCGTCCAAGGACCCTGTTCACTCCAACAGTCCTCAGGAGATGGTAGAGCAAGCCGACCCAGCTGATAAAGAGAAAGAAGTCTCTAAGGAGGTCGCCCCCGAGATGACCAAGCCCTCGGATGCACCCAAGGATTCTTCCAAGGAAGGGGTGGGTTCTTAAAACATAGAGTTGGTTTTTGGCAACTCTCCCCATCCTTGCCAAGGAAGACCCCAAAGGTAAGAGTTCAGGATCCTCAGAAACAGCAACCTCCCAGCCCACCAAGACTCCAAAAGATAAACTTGTAATAAAGATGAAACCATGAATTGTCTTTTGTTGTTGTTGTTGTTGTTGTTTTTTTTTTTTTTTTTTTTTTTTTTCCAGAACTTGTAATTTAGTTTGATACTATGAAATCAACTTCGCCTCTTCCTAAGGCTCAAATCAATGATAATTATAAGTTTTTCTTTCATATCTGTTTGTATTGATCTTAACATAGTCTCTGTCTTCTCTAACACTCATCTAACTTGGAAATGAGATATAGCTCCATTCATGTATATAAATGGTAAAACACCCATTCTTGTCAGACTCCACCTAACTCTCCTCCCATTACTAAGTTAAAAGAGTTGGATACAATAATCAGATCGTAAATAGAGCATGGATATACTTTCAAATGCTTTAAGTGATGCTCACGAGCTTGCTATTAATCATGTCACTTTAATGAAAATCCATATCATTCAGCATGGCTGATCCTATTAGACACTTAAATAATCAATAAAAAGTGTTAACTTATTCAAGACAGGTGGTCTGAGGATCCAGATATAATGCAGGTTTTGTTTGATACTTAGAAAAATACCATGAAGTATTAATTTACCCAAAGTAGATTGTTCGAGGAACCAGGCATAACTGAGGTTCTGTTTAACACTTAGAAAAATGATTAAAAGATATTAATTTACACAAGGTATGTGGTTTGAGGATCCAGGCATGACCAAGTTTCTGTTTGATACTTAGGAAAATATCGTGAAGTATTAATTTACCCAAAGTAGATGGTCAGAGAAACCAGACATAACTGAGGTTCTGTTTAACACTTAGAAAAATGATTAAAATATATCAATTTACGCAAGGTATGTGGTCCGCGGATCCAAGTATGATCAAGTTTCTGTTTGATACTTAGGAAAATACCATAAAGTATTAATTTATCCAAAGCATGTAGTCTGAGGAACCAGACATAATTGAGGTTTTGTTTAACACTTAGATAGATGTCAGGAAGTATTGATTTACTCAAAGTATGTGGTTTGAGGAGCCAGGCATAGCTAAGATTCTGTTTAACACTTAGATAAATGTTAGGAAGTATTAATTTACCTAAAGCATATGGTCCGAGGAACCAGGCATAACTAAGGTTCTATTTAATATTTAGAAAGATGTCATTAAGTATTAATTTACCCAAAGTATGTGGTCCGAGGAATCAGGCATAACTAATGTTTTTTTTTAATATTTAGAAAGATGTTTGGAGATATTAATTTACCTAAGGTATATGGCCCGAGGTGTTAGGTATAACCAAGGTTTGTTTGATATTCAAAATAAAAATAATAGGAAGCTCAATGAATAATGTAATAAACGAGAATGTGACAAGGAAAACTTTCATTAATAATAATATATTTTCAGGTTATTTACATTCCAGGGGTGTGGCACAACATTTTCGTCTAGGTCTTCAAGATGATATGCACCTATTCCAGCCACCAAGGTGATGCAATATGGCCCTTCCCAATTGGGCCCTAACTTTTCCCATGCTAGGTTCTTTGTAGTACCCAAAACCTTTCTTAACACTAAGTCTCCAGGTACTAGTGGCCTTTGCTTCACGTTGACATCATACCCTTGCTTGAACTTGTGTTGATAATAGGCCAATTGGACCATGGCATTTTTTATTCGTTTTTCAATGAAGTCTAAGCTCTTCTCCAATAGCCCATCATTACTGCTTGGAGTGAAAGAATTCATTCTCAATGTGGGGAATTCAGTCTCCAAAGGAATAACAGCTTCGACTCCATAAGTCATTGAAAGAGTGTCTCCCCTGTTGACCTACAATATCCAATCTTTTCTTGAGTCCACTCACTATGACCTTATTGATAGTCTCGGCTTGTCCATTCCCTTGTGGATAAGTCGGAGTGGAATACCTATTCATAATTCCCAGGTCGCAACAGTACCTCCTGAAAGCTTTACTGTCAAACTGAAGTCCATTGTCCAAGATGAGTATATGAGGGATCCCAAACCGAATGACAATTTTTTTCCAAACAAATCTCTTGGTATCCACGTCCCTGATATTTGTCAATGGTTCAGCTTGAACCCATTTGGTAAAGTAATCCGTGTCGACTAGTAAATATCTCTTATTCCTTGCTGCCTAGGGAAATGACCTACAATATCCAAGCCCCATTGTGTAAATGGCCAAGGGCTAGACAGAGGATTAAAGACTCCCTCTGGCTGATGAATGTTTGGTGCAAATTTTTGGCATTGGTCACATTTTTTCACATATTCTTGTGCTTCTTTCTGCATATTTGGCCATCGGTATTCCTGAGTGAGGGCTTTGTGAGACAAGGATTTGCCTCCTGTGTGGCTTCCACAAATCCCTTGATGTAACTCCTCCAGAAGTAGCTTTGATGCCTCAGGGTGTATGTACAACAAGTATGGCCCAAAAAAAGAGAGCTTATACAACTTTTGGTCCTCGGACAGCCAAAACCAAGGAGCCTTTCTTCGCACCTTGTCGGCCACGGATTTACTCTCAGGCAAGATGTCTTCCTTAAGGAACAGCACAATGGAGTCCATCCAGCTAGGACCTACCCTAATCTGATGAATATGGACCAAGTTTCTCCTTACCTCAGTAGGTTTACACAAGTCTTCCACTAGAATCACCCGAGGTAAACTTTGTGCTGAGGAGGTTGCCAGCGTGGCAAGAGAGTCGGCATGTGTATTTCTACTTCTAGGGATTTGCGATAAATTAAAAGACTCAAACCTTGACTGTAAGTGTCTAACCTAGTTCAAATACTTCTGCATTCTGAGATCTCTAGCTTCCAACTCTCCCCCTACTTGGTCGACAATCAATCTTGAATTTGAAAATATCTACTGCCTTTTCACCCATTTTCCGAACCATGGTCATTCCTACCAACAGAACTTCATACTTAACTTCATTGTTTGTGGTCGAGAAGCCCAATCTGAAGGATTTCTCAATTATGATCCTTTCGAGAGATATCAGAATTAGCCCCACTCCAGATCCTCTGTGATTCGTTGCATTATCAACGTATACTCTCCAAGACAAAGGTTTTTGCAGGGAGACTAACCCAACCGATTTTCCATCCATGTCCTGCTTCTCCGTTCTCTCTTCTAATGGGGATTCAACGAACTCGGCCACCAAATCAGCAAGGACTTGACCCTTGACCGAGGTACAAGGCATGTACTTGATATCAAAAACCCCTAGGATTGTACCTCACTTGACAATCTTCCCCGTATAATCAGCACTTCGAAGTAGGGATTTGAGCAGAATTTAGGTTAGAATAACAACCGTGTGTGATTGGAAGTAATGGGGGAGCTTATGCGTTGCATGCACCACTGCCAAAATGGCCTCCTTTAGTGGCAGGTAACGAACCTCGGCTTTATGTAGTGACTTGCTCTTATAGTAAACTGTCCTCTGCATACCACTATCAACCCTACCAGCACCAAACTCATCGCGTGGGAGGCTACTGCAATGTAAACAAACAAAACCTCATCCACTTTAGGTCTTGACATAATGGGTGGCCAAGAAATGTATTCCTTTAACTGCTGGAAAGCTAGGACACACTCCTCGGTCCAATTAAATCCTTTCCACTTTTTCAACAACTGAAAGAAAGGCCTACACTTATTAGCTAACCGAGAGATGAATCAGTTTAAGGCAGCAGTCATTCCTGTTAGCTTCTGGATTTCTTTGGAATTTCGAGGTGGTTGTAGACTGTTAATTGCCTTAATCTTATCAGGATTGACCTCAATTCCCCAGTAAGTGACCATATAGCCCATGAACTTTCCTGAACCAACACCAAAAGAACACTTAGAAGCATTAAGGCGCAGCTTGTGCCTCCTCAAAATCTCGAAGATGTTCCCAAGGTCGTTAACATGCTCGGATTCTAACTTACTCCTAACCACCATGTCGTTTATATAAATCTTGATGTTTTTTCCTAGCTATGGCTCGAACATCCTGGTCATCATCCTTTGGTAGGTAGTCCCTACATTCTTTAAACCAAAATGCATCACTTTGTAGTGGAATTTCCAATGGGGGTGACAAAAGTTGTCTTCTCTTGATCACTCAAAGCTAGTGGTATTTGATGGTACCCCTAGAAGGCATCCAAAAAGCTAATATGAGGGTGGCCTACAATTACGTCCACTAATTGATCAATCCGAGGCGTGGGGAAAGGGTCCTTTGGACAGGCTTTGTTCAAGTCTATGAAATCCACGCATACTCGCCATTTTTCACTTTTCTTCTTTACTACCACTATATTGGCCAACCATTCAGGATAGAACACTTCCTTAATAGCCCTAACCTACATAAGCTTGTTCACCTCCTCCTTGATAGCATCAGAATGTTCTTTAGATGATCGCCGAGGTGGTTGCTTTTTAGGGAGGATAGCTAGGTTGACATTCATATGACGACAAATGAAGTCTGGATCCACCCCAGGAGCTTCGTAAGCATTCCATGCAAATACATTAACATTTTCTCTAAGGAACGCTATCAACTTCTCCTTCTCCTGAGGAGGCAGTTGAGCTTTGACCTGAAAGAACTTCTCCGAATCACCATTTATAACCATCTCTTCCAGTTTCTCATACTTTACCCCTTCCGACACCACATCTATAGATAGGACCGGAATCCTTGATTGCTATGAGCCTCCCTCAGTAGAGGCTAAAGACTCAGCTTCAGGCTGATGCATAATTGCAGCCACCAGGCACTGCCTAGCCATAGATTGACTCCTAATAAGCTTTTCAACTTGGTTCCCGGACAGATATTTTACCTTTAAATGCAGGGTGGAAGAAACAGCCCCCAGGGTGTGGAGCCATGGTCTTGCCATAATGGCCGTGTATGGAGAATAATTATCCACCACAATGAAGTTCACGTCTACTACCTCTGAACCTATTTGTATGGGTAGTCTAATCTGATCCTTTGGAATGTCAACTTTTCCATCAAAGCTTACCAAAGGTGAATCATATGCTGTCAAATCCTCAGGCTTCAGGTTCAGCCCTTTGTATAAGTCAGGGTACATAATTTCTATACCACTACCGTGGTCTACCAACACTCTCTTCACATTATAGCCTCCTATCCTGAGCGCTACTATTAAAGCATCATCGTGTGGTTGTATGGTTCCAATTTTGTCCTTCTTCGAAAAGCTCAACGTAGGTCGGACCTCCATTCTAACCCTCTTCGGCTCAGGATTAGAGTCCTTAACGAGTGGCCGAGCTACAAATATCACCCTGGAGGGCTACGAGCTAGTTCTCCTAAGAGTAGCAAAGATGACATTAATTATACCCAAAGGGGGCCTTGAAGAAGCGTTCCCCTAAGCCCTCAACCCTGCTTGGTCTTCCTGCCCATTGGGCCGATACGAAAACTGTTGTAACCTTCCATCTCTGACCAGTTGCTCCAGATAGTTCCACAGAGTTCTACAGTCCTCGGTGGTGTGCCTTCGTCCCTGGTGGTATTGGCAATGAAGACTTTGGTTGAGCCTCAAGGGGTTTCCTCCCATCTTATTTGGCCATTTGAAGTATGATTCATTCTTGATTTTCTCCAAGACTTGATGTACTGGCTCTCAGAACACCGTGTTAACCACTTGAGGAGTCGTAGACCCAGATAGCAGAGCAAAATCCCTCTGGAATCTATTATTGTTGTAGTGATCCAACCTGAAATCCCTCTTTTCCTGAGGGATAACCTTACCCTTCCCCTTTCTTTGCTGTTGGTCCTCCTCAACCCTCTTATACTTATCAATCTGATCCATGAGCTGGCGTACACTGGTAGCAGGTTTCCCAGTTACTTCCTTAAGCCATGCTCGGCAGGTAGGTCGACATTGAAAGTCCTGATGGCTATGTCGTCAAAGTCACCATCATTGAACATCTCCCAGTATCTACCGAATACATTTTCAGGGTCTTTTCTTCTCTCATGAACAAAGACAACAAGGAATCTAAGGGCCGAGGAACCTTGCTGCACGTAATAAAGCGAGATCCAAACGCTTGAGTGAGTTCCTTTAAGGAATCAATGGCACTTGCCCCTAATCCATCAAACCACCTCATGGCTATGGGCCCTAGGCTGGATGTGAATACCTTATACATCAAGGCCTCATTCTTGGAGTGCACGGTCATTCTCTGGTTGAAGTGGCTTACATGTTCCACAGGGTCTGTTCAACCATTATACATGGTGAATGTGGGTTGAGTGAACCGCTGAGGAAGTCTCCCTCCCTTAATTCTGCATGTGAAAGGTGATCTAGAAATTTGGTTTAGTGCTCTACTCATAGCATCATTTCCCAAGCCTTTGGAAGATGAATTTATGTTTCTGCGCTCATGATGGTAGTCCTCATCATACGAGAAAAACTTATTGGGAGGAGTCCTTGATCTGCGTCTACAACTACCATCCTCTTCACTGTCAGAAGATAAGTCAGAATCGGAGGGAGTTCGCCTTCTCCGTTCTTAGCGCAACTTCCTCTTTAAATGATCAATCTCCTACTGCATGTTCTTGGCATCTTCCTCATGAAAGAGGTGGCTCCCACAGATCGGCTCCTACTGGTCTGGGTAGTATGCACACTCCTTTCTCGACCATTTTTTTGTTCAAGATTACGGAAGTGATCTTGACAATGAAACCCCATAGATTCTGCTTGATTCGAACCTGAACCTACCATAGTTGGATGTTAGACTCACTACAACACTAGAATTTCCCATAGACGACGCCAATTGTAAGGACCGGATTTGAGTCCCTAACCCAAATGATAAATGAGTTTTGGCCCAAAAAACCTAATACAATGAATTTATAGAGATTGGGTTAGAAAATTGGGCTTTAATAAATCAGACAACAAGTAAAGCAGATTTTGATGACAAGAAAAAGAAGATAGACTGGTTTAATCTAAAGAAAATCTTCCTCGGCACAATCCGAAGAGATCAGTTCTTATATATTTCTCTCAAGTTTGATTACAAGTTTCAATTCTTGATTGCTACAGTGTTTCTCTCTTAATTGCTTGATCCCTTCTTCGTGGAGGGTCTCTTACATTATATAATTCTCTCTAGACGATCTTGGCCCTCCACTTATTGATCATCCAAGCCACTACTTGAGTGCTTATCCCATTGGACACCCTCTCAATCCCTCTATGAGTTGGGATAGCCAAGACAACACTGTTCAGGGATCATCTCCACATTAATGCAGTCAGAAAGTTAGCTGCAGAACATTTAATGCGATGGTAGCAACTTTCTCTTGAGATATTTCATGGCCTCCCTCTATCCTATTCCTTCTGGATACTTATCCTCATCAGTGGAATCGTCCGGAACGTTGCTCCTGGTGTCAGAGCACACCTTCTGACCTTGGCTTTGCTCAGCCAAGGAAGTATTCCTCCTTGAACAGCCTTCTCAGATGGTTATGATCAGATTTCTCCTCTTTACTTACCAATATGGATTCTTAGGAAGGTGTTTACCCGTCCTCAGACTACTTAATGTCCTCGGATTGGGCCCCTAGCCCAATATATATACAGATATGCATTCCTGGGCCTATCACCTCTACAATAGTTTTTTTATTTTATTTTATTTTTTTATGTTTTTTAATGTCTGGTAGTTTTAGAAACAATGAGTCAAAGGACAATTATCTTTGGTCAATAGAGAAAGTATGACTTATTTTTAGAGATCGTATTCCACTAATTTTTTTGGAAAAAAAACTCTATCTTATAATAAGCTAAATAAGGGAAGTTACTCATTTAAGGTTGCTTCCAAACATTGGAAAACAAGGGAGTTTTATAAAAAAAATACTTTTTAAAAAATAACACATTTTCTAGAAAACATTATCGCAGAAACAAATCGAGGGTACAAATGATTACTAGATAATTCAAATAGCCATATCAATTGGCTAAATAATATCCAAATAATAACTAACTTAATCTCCTAAATAATAGAGAACCAACTAGGAATGGCAACATGTAGAGTTCGGGTTAGGTTTTTTTATGCTTGAGCCCGGCCTGTGTAATAAACAGGTTTTTTTTTTTTTTTTTTTTTTTTTGTGGGGCCCAAACCCACCCTGTCAGGTCTTGAGGGCCCCGTCCAAACAAGTCAGTTTTGGGCCTAATCCACAGCCTAAATCGTGGCCCAATAAAAAAAAAAAAGTTTGAATTAACGCCTATATAAAACAACCATGACAAAATCATCATAATAGATTAAGCATCCATAAATCAAGATTACCCATGGATTCAACAATGTCCACAAAAAGCTTCAATATTCTCTAGCTTTCTAATTGAACCCATGGATTAAAATAGAACAATTTTTTTTAAAATGAACATAAAAAGGAATAAGCATAAAAAAGTCCTTTATTTTTTCATCGGAAAGAATAGAAAATATTCTAGGTTATGAACAAAAATTCATCAGAAAGAATAGAACATAACAAAAAATATTCTCCAGAAAAATTTTAAGAAATTAGTGAAGCAGAGAACCTAAAATCAATTTTAGGTTATTAGAAAAAAGGAAAAAGAAAAAAAGAAGAAGTAACGAATATAGGGATAATAAACATTAAGTGAAATTAAAGCTTAAAATCAATGGATGATATATTATATAGTAATTCTAGTTTGCATCTCACCATATAAAAACAATGAATATAGGGATACAAAAATTTCATAACATTTTTATTTTTATTATTGATAACTTGATTTATTGTAGAAATGGGGATACATTTTTATTATAGAAATGGTGTTAATGGTGGGTTTATGTTAAAATGATGTTTCAATCACAATTTATCTCCTTAACAAGTTGCAAAAATAAATTGTTTTTCTAGTATTGCCCTATGAAAAAAGTGTTAAGAAGTTGTGAAAGGCAAGTAGTTTTTTATTTGAGACATTAGAGAAGGGTAGAAGAGGGAAATATGCAATTGTGTTTTTCTTGGGTTTTTTCTCCTATGTTTTCCTCCTGATCCAGAAAGATTATTGATTTTTGGTTGTTCCAAGGAGAAAATATCTAAGTTCCACCAAAATTCACTCACTTTTCTTACTTCAACCAAACAACCAAAATCATCATTTTCTCCCCACTTTTTCTCTCATTTAATTTCATTATTTTCGATAAAACAGAGTGTAAAAGTCATCTACATTATGAGAGTTTCTCCCCTGAACCAAATCCAAACGACCAAAATCATCATTTTCTCCCTATTTTTCTCTTATTCATTTTCAATCTTTCCGTTAAAATAGAGACTAAGAGACATCTACACTATGAGAATTTCTCCCCTGAACCAAAACCAAACAATCAAAATCATTATTTTCTCCTTATTATTCTCTTATCCATTTTTAGTGTTTCAATAGAAACAGGGTGTAAGAGGCGCTTATACCATGAGAATTCAAAGATGGATAGCTGTTTCTTTTAGAAGAACTATGATAGTCGAAATTAGTACTACTAATTGACAAAAAATCCAAATACCAATGATATGGATAATGGAGGTTACAACAGACAAGCCGGCGTTATACACTCTGCTTACGTATTGTCGGTGACGTGGCTGTCAAACAGTGGTTGCTTGATTACCGATCCCAAGCCAACATCTACATTATAGGATTGAATCAACGTACACAGGTGGCAGAAACAAACGAACCACTGAAAAATGAAAGTGACAGAAAAACAACTATCCTATCCTAGGCTCGAAAGTCTGCCTAGGTACGTGGCGGCTACTTGACCTGTCTTCGAAGTTGTTAAAACACCTGTCACTGTCTTAGATAGCGGTTCCTTTTATACATGCACACGGACGGTTCTGTGCTATTTATGGAAAAACGTATATAGATGACTTGGTTTTTTTGATCTATCGGTAGGATCAGATTTTTTCATTTCCTTTTTGGGTAATACCGATTCAATGTATTTTGTGGGCAAGCAACGGTCATCAAGGGTCCGTTTGGATACAGCTGAAAACTGAAAACTGAAAAATACTGTAGCGAAATAATTTTTAAATGTGTGAATAGTATCGTGGGACCCATTTTTAATGAAAAAGTTGCTGAAAAGTGAAATTTGTGGGTCCGTGAACAGTACACGATGTGCTGTGATTGGTCCAAAAAAATTTGAAAAGTCAAAGTTTGCAGCTACTGTTCATTGAACAGTGCATGAACAGTAGCCGCAACACCCAAAACGCTCCAAAACGCGTGAAAAAAAAAAAAAAAAAAAAGTAAACGCAGACGCAGAAGTTTTCATCCCAATCCAAACGCAACCCAAATCTAGAAAACCTCCAAATACAACGTACTTACGCACTTGGTATTTGATGCCCTCGAGGTCTTCTTTTTCATATAATCTAGAAAGAAAGTGTATAGGGGCAAAAAATAAAAATAAAAAATTTCATTTTAACTTAGTAAATTATTAACAATAAATAAAAAATGATATTAATTAGTGATGAATTTATATAAAAATTAGTAAAAGTTTTTCTACTAAATCATTGTGAAAATTATAGTGAATTTTTTTGTGCCTATAGCATCATGCGACTAGAAAATATAATTTCTAAATGGAGGATGGAATTGGGCGATAATGATTAATTTTAAAATTGGAAATAACAAAAATAAAACTTTTGAGGGAGAAAAAAAAAATTTTGATTGACTTAAAGTTAAAGAGTGTAACTTGAATTTTAATCTTGAAAATATTTTATAAAAGATTAATTTTTTTGGGCCTCAAAGTTTATGTAACTCCTCAAGAATTATGATGGGCCTAAAGATATTTCAAAAAATGGAAAAATCAATTGGCCTATACCTATAACACTTGTCCTAAAACAATATTTTTTAAATAATTTTTTTTTTTTTAAATTCGTCAAGAATTTTGTAATTTAACTGGTTAACATATTCAGATATTTTTCAACAAATACAACTAAAGTTTAAAATTCCTTATCTCCCAACTATCAAATTATCAAAAGAAAATTCCCAAGACTTAAAGAAATACTACGACATCATTTGCATCAACTTATTTGATTAGATTTGTCACTTCATTACGAGCCTCTAGTTACTCAAGTTCCTTGACCCCATCTATAGCATTGGCTAGGGCAAGATCTGGTCTCTTTCTATAATTTTCTTTTCTCCTCTCACCCATTGTTAATTTCAGAAAAGTCAAATGTTGTATCACTTATTTTCCTACGTACAAAATACTTAAATTTTAAGACGTAAATATGTATTATTTCTTTACCATTTATTTATTTTCCTCTAATTTGATTTATTCATTTCAATTATATGAATAATTTTTTAAAATCATAGCATAAAATTGTGTCAGCAGTCAGCATATTTGAAAGTTCATATATATAGGGTTTTTTTTTTTTTTTTTTTACATCATTATTAATATTTTATTATTTTATCATTCAATTGTAAAAATGAATAGAGGAAAAGAGATTTGAACATTGTTTCTCATCAAAAAGGAGACTGAACAATATCATTAAACTAAATGCTCTTGGTTAGAGTTTATATAGCTAAGAGAACATAAAACAAATTATTTCAGTTTTTTTTTTTTTTGTTAATTGAATATAATATTGAGTAGTTGTGAGTTGTGACATAGTCGGATTGAAAGTGTTATTTTGTGCTAAACAGTATCACTGAGCTAAATGTGCCTTGAAGCTTTATTTAGCTAGGAATCCATAACAAAGAAATGTATCTCCATGGAATCTTCCACTTTTCCTTTGTCTTTGGTAACAATGTAACATGATGCTATCTTTTGCCTCCCACCATTCATTGTATTGCCTGAAAACAGAAAATGTAAATTATGGTGCTAGCTAGGGTCTTGGTTGGAAAAATCACGCTTGAACCATTTGCAGATACATATATAATAGAATGATTAAGAAAGATCAAACGTTTTCGTCCCTTCTTTTTCTCTTTTTGCCTAGGACAAAATGATATCCTCCTTTAACCCCATATTCCACTATATCCTTAGAAATCATAAGGTGAGAGTCAGAGCCCTAACAATTCAGGCAAAGGGGTTGCGACGTTAGAGGTGTCTATTGATTTTCATATACAAATCAGTTTGCCCACTAAACATATCACAAGAGAGTGTGATCCAAACTCCAAACTGATAAAATGTTTGTTTTTTCTGCAAGAGCCAAGAGGCCCTTATATTCAGAGAATTTGTAAGTACTTACAAATTCATTGGTAGTGTTATTTCAACAATCTAAAAAATAAATATTAAATTACTTTTTTGTGATTAGTAACACAATTCTTATAAAACTTATGTAGTCAAATTTGTAATAATATCTTTAACATCGCTTTTGACTATGATTTGTGACAAAAATCTATCACTCTCATTGATCTTGGACCCTCAGATTTACCCTGCACAAGCTTCAAATTTCTATTTTTCAAATTGCGGTTGAAGAACGTAACTTTGTTGATATCTCACTCTCAGTGTCTACCAGCCAAGAAGAAACTTAAATAAAAACATCTAGAATTTGCAACCAAGCAAGACTTTTGATATATGGTTTATTTATAATTGTTATAACCGTCCATTTCGCTAATTAGTAAAGGAGCAGCTACTATTTCCACAAGTTTAAAGTGGTTGGGATATTTTGATCCTTATTTTCATTATAAACAGGGTCTTCGTGTCTCCAAGCGTTTTGTTGATAAGATAAACAACAATTCAATACAAGTAAAGAAAGTCGTCCCTTGCTAGAATTGAAGAAATTTACTCTTGAAGTTTAACCAACAGATCATGCTCTTCCTCATTGAGCAAAAAGCAAAGCTCATCATAGCCTAGGCAGCCAAAATCTTTTCATGTTTTCTTAAAATGAAAGCCAATTGGGGGGGGGCAACTCTAAGTAATTGCAATCTCATTATCTTTGAGAGCAATATTATAGGTAGAAAATTTTCTAAAACTTTTTTTTAATAATTTATTATTATCTTTTTTTATTATATATATATATATATACACAAAATAGAAATTATACTTAGAATAATTTAAGTATATATATGTGTGAAACTCTTCCTTGGAGACTTGAGAGACTTGAATTCTGGCCCTTACTCCCTACACCTTACAAGGACTTATACTTGTAGAGTGACAACCACACTATGGGTGGTGGTGGTTTTAATAATTTAGTAAAATTTTGATAATTACTATATTTGCATGGTCATATTGATTACTACACAACTTTTATTTTTTATACTCACAACAGACCAAGTCAATCTTGGTACAAATTTTGCTTCACTATAAATATTGTATTTATTGTTTCTTCAAACAATTTATAACCATTTTGCTTATTTGCAATTCACTCTTTCACAACTTAATTGACCCCAAGATTAGCTTATAAACCAACAAGAACTTTTTTTTTTTTGGAATATTTGCAATTCACTCTTTCACAACTTAATTCATGCCAAGATTAGCTTTGAAAAACCAACAAGAACAGTTTTAATCATTATTGCAATTCACTCCTTGACAACTTAATATATCCCAAGATTAGCTTGAAAACCATCATCCACTCAATTATAACAACTGCTCCAACTAATCAAACCACATTAAGACTAGAGCCACCAAAAAAATATGTTTAAAAAAAATTGTCATTGGTTAGTGAATAGTAATATTAATAATAAAAATTTGCCAACTCATTAGTTACACAGATATTACTAGAAAAATTGCTGTTTATGTGACATGTCACAATGAATAATGCTAAAGATACAAACTATTTTATAAATTTTTTTATAAACTACTAGCGTGGTGAATAATTATTGATAAATAAAAAAGTGATATTAATAATAAGTTTAAATGTAAACCAATAAAAAATTGATCATATCAATATTCTATTCTATAAAAATACTGAAAAATAATTTGTAACGATAATATTACTAACGTGAATTACTCAAAAAAACAACCCGTCATACATGCTATTCTTAATATGGGACCCGGCCTTTCAGGAATCAAAACAAACCCAACGTATCTCCTCACACGTGTCAACATCTCACCGCCCCTATTTTATCTACCGTTCAATCCTCATACTATTTATATGTATAGACTCTCACTCTTCTCCCGCCTTTCCTTCTTTCATATTATCCTTCTTTTCCTCTCAACCATCCCAATCTTTCACCATTAAATTTTTTTTTTCTTTTTCAGTCCCTTAAACCATATTTTCTCTTCAATTTCAACACTTTTTTTTTTTTTGTGTTGTTGTTGTTGTTGTTTTTTGTTTTTTGTCCTTCTTCATCTTCCTAAATGTTGGGATTTGCAATGCGAGATATTAAAGAAGGAGGCCCCGATGGAGGAGGCGCTCCAATGTTGTACGCCAACACAGCCAGAACGACAAGCATGTCGAGGTCGAAGTTCGGAGCCGTCTTGCATTCTGATCCTAATATCTCATCTTCGACAAACAATGTCGACGATGATTTCCCAATGCGTAACAGCAGTGCCTCCCTAAACCTATCTGCTTGTTATGACCCGAGTCGAATGAGCGGTGAGGGTTCTCCTATGACAATGTCACCATGGAACCAAACTTCACCTTTCCCCAAATCAGCTTGGGCTGATTTCGACGAAAACGTTTCTCAAAACGCTCTCATCGGCTCGCTGGTTCGCGAAGAAGGCCATATTTATTCCTTAGCCGCGTCCGGTGATCTCTTATACACTGGCTCAGACAGTAAGAACATTCGGGTCTGGAAAAACCTCAAAGAATTCTCGGGGTTCAAAGGGAATAGCGGTTTGGTTAAAGCTATTATACTTTCCGGGGAAAAGATTTTCACGGGTCACCAAGACGGGAAAATTCGTGTTTGGAAAGTTTCTCCTAAGAACCCGAGCGTTCATAAACGAGCTGGGACTTTACCGAGTTTGATGGATATCTTCAAAAGCTCGATCAAACCTAGTAATTATGTCGAAGTGAGACGACGTCGTACTGCTCTATGGATCAAACACACGGACGCGGTGTCGTGTTTGAGTTTGAGCGAAGACAAACAGTTTCTGTATTCGGCTTCGTGGGATAGGACTATTAAGGTTTGGAAAATCGACAACTCGAAGTGCATCGAATCGATTAACGCTCACGATGACGCCGTTAATTCTGTTGTGGCCAGTGCCGAAGGGTTGGTTTACACAGGCTCAGCTGACGGAACCGTTAAGGTTTGGAAAAGAGAAGTTAATGGCAAGGTTACGAAGCATTCTCTGACTCAGAAACTGTTGGAGCAAGAGTGTGCTGTAACGGCGTTAGCCGTTAACGCCTCCGGTTCGGTCATGTACTGTGGGTCCTCTGACGGAATCGTTAACTTTTGGGAACGGTTTGAGAAGAAACTATCACATGGGGGTGTCCTCAGGGGACACAAATTGGCTGTACTGTGTCTCGCGGCTGCAGGGAGCTTGGTGCTGAGTGGTTCGGCTGATAAGACCATCTGTGTGTGGAGGAAAGACGGCGTTATTCACACGTGTCTTTCCGTTTTGACGGGACATAACGGGCCCGTTAAGTGCTTGGCTATTGAGGAGGATCGTGAGCCGTCCAATAATGGTGATCAACGGTGGATTGTTTATAGTGGGAGTCTTGATAAGTCTGTGAAGGTTTGGTGTATTTCTAGTTTGGCTCCTGATTTGAATCTGATGGTTATGAGGCAACAACAGCAGCAACAACAACAACAGTATCAGTTTCAGTTTCAGCAACAGCAGAGTCTGAATCAGAACCATAATCATAATCAGAATCATAATCATGATCATGATCATAATCATAATCAAGATGCGGATTCAGTGCCATCTGATGGGAGTTTCTCCTCTACTGGCAGAGTTAGCATGACCAAGAAGCACTGATGATCCCAACAACAACAACAACCTTTGTGGGCCCTTGAGATCCCCGGTAAATCATATCCACGTGTCAAGGATATATTTCGTGAAATTTTTATTTTGCGTAAACGATACATATAATATTCTTCTTATATAAAGTGAATCCCAAATAGTATGAGATTCACTTTCATGTGAGAAAGATGTTATATACTTGTTTAGTTAAATTTGTAACCCAAAAAATAAAAAAACAAAAAACCAAAAAAAACTAAAAATTGCAACTTGGTGATACGTGGATTTAAGGCAAGTGGATGTTGGGGTTTGAGGTAGTTATGTTGAGGGTTTGCCTACATGGAAGGGAAGAAAGATTACGAGGGATTGATGTTATTTATAAATGGACTTGGAAGATTGGTGTGGGTGTGGATTGAGATGGATGATATGTATATTTTATGAGTGGGTATGAATTAAAATTAATATATATATATATATATATATATTTTTTTTTTTGCTTTCTATGTGGTTATTGGGATTCCTTATTATTATTTTACTATTTTTTTGATGAATTGATTCCTTATTGTTATTTGCTAGAAGTATTAATTATTTAGGAGGATTTGGTCTTTGAGATAGCTCAAAGCTGTCTTAGGTGCCTCTAAATTAGTTCTTGTTTGATTAATGTCATTATTCTCCTCACTCATTCTCCCCTTTCTTTTGATTTTGTCATGGTAGTGAAAAAAGAAATAATAATAAATTTGAACTTGAACTTTTTACCAACTTTAAGATTGCTTTGCGTGATTGTAACGTTGAGAGGATAAATTTGTTGGAGTGAATCTACATAATCTTTATCCTGAAATCATTCTAACCTGGGTGGTTGGGAAGACTGTGAAATGCTTATGTTCAGATTCTTCAGAACAAGATTGACTGGTTGAACACTTGAACAGGCACTTTACAACAACTTTTTCTGTTTTTAGACTTCAATTACTTCATTGATATATATCCCCTATCCATGTTGTTTGTTCAATCCTATAATTATCAGCTTATTGATTGATTCAAATAAGGTAAGGTCTTGAAGTACATTTGACGCAAAGCACTATTGTGGAACATGGATGACCCTTCTCTTCTAGGTATACCACCGACCCAACACAACTATAAAACTTAAAGCCTTGGCAAAGCGCATTCGACAATGTTGGTCTCATACTTGGCAGAGATTTAAAAGAAAGATCAAACAGTTCTAGAACTGGTAATCAAATTACATTGAGTATTCATTTAATTGAAGTTCAACGCTCAATTCTATTGCCACGGATTTGATCATATTTGCTTTTGGATGTCTTAGTCTAATGCATGAGTTTACTCTGAGGTGCTTAGAGTCTGCAACTATTTAGCAATATCAGTTGCAGATAGAGGCAAAGATCCATAGGCATTCTTCGGTTCGGATAATATAACATTTCCCACAACATTTGCAAGATGAAGATAGCAATTGACAAGGCTATTTATAGACAGCACAAACTCTCTAACTCTAAACTGCAATCTATCACCTCTCTGTGTAAGTTTGTCACACTGCAATAAATCAACTACTATGAGAAACCACACATAGTCTGTTGCATAAGACATCTTGATTGTAAGTTACAATTAAAAGTTTGATGGGCATGCAACATGCTTGTATCAGTGTGTGGAAGATTATTTGAGGCTGAGCAGTCAACATGTGAGTTTCAATCTAGTATGAATATTTGTGCAAGCGAGACATGTTATTAAGGCACTGTGTGGCTCACTGTGAGTGATTAATCTCGTTGGAGTCCTAGCCGCTTATCCAGTAACAAGAATGCTGGCACATTCTTGTGATATTGTTTTTGGTGTATCTGAAAAAAAGTGTTTGATATTAAACAAGTTCACGTTTTAAATGTTCTTTAGTAGAAATGAAGTTGTTTGGGGCTACAAATATATTTGTTCAATGGAGGCAAAGTACAATCGTCAACCCAAGCTGTTGATTGTTGCTCTTTTTGCAAAGGCACATAGCAGATTCAATGCTCTGAACCTAAGGCAAAGGTAACCCTCCTCTCAAGTTACAATTGAATTTATTTAGCCTGCTTATTTAGGTGAACTGATTGAGAAAAATATCTGACATATATGAGGACTTAAATTATAATTCCTATAAAACAGTGAAGATGATACAAAAATGATATGACAGCCGTAACAAAATGTAATCTATATATTTAAGTGGATAATTGCCATATGCTGCCTACTCACCAGTTAAAAAACAATCCATTTCAACTATACATGTAATTAGAAGTCCTCTCATCCAAAAGCCAACCAATTGTTCAATGTGAGAGCCTACGTGAATGCTTTCTCTTCAGTTCAGGTTGTCTAAATGAGCTGATACCACCCAAATGGCCACTTCTACACCCGACTGTGTTCAAGTCTAAACCCAGAGGAACTAAATCTCCTCCTTCTAGCACTCTGAGAACCTATAATAAAGAGAATGGTTTTCAACTTAAACAACTTGTCTATCCAGAAAATGGGGTACAACATTTAATCATGAAAATAAGCACTAAACATTAAGGAATAAGAATTGGAATCAAGAGGGAGAGACAAGAAACCTTTGACATTGGGGGTCTGGATTCAGGATCTCGACGTAGGCACAAGGAAGCAGCTCGACACATTGCCTCTAGTTGATGAGGGAAGTCAAAGGATGGTTCACAGGTCAAGCATGGATCCAGTAAATGATAGTTATTTGCTATAACATGTCCTGGTTCTAATGCGGCTAGTGGGTGGAACCATTCAGACAGGAACTGCTGTCTCTCGATATATTGCAGCTCATCCATTCTTTTACCTGTCATTAGCTCTAATAAAATAACGCCAAATGCATACACATCAACTTTATTTGTAATTTGTCCACCTTCCAAGTATTCTGGTGCCAGGTACCTGGTTCAGACATATTTGGCACCATTAATTTTTTTTGAGGGTAAGTAATTCAGCTTCATAAAAAATCTGATTAATTAAGCATGCTAATAGTTTCTTTACATATCTTGGAATGCATCTAATTTGATTATGTCAATTTTAAGTAACATTTTGGATGCCTAGCAGAAGAATATGTACCCCGAAGTTCCAATAACTTGATCCTCAGTGCTGATATCCCATTCAGAGTGCCACCTAGCAAGCCCAAAACCAGCAATCTAACAATCACAAAAAAAAAAAAAAAAAAAAATTGATCAGAGAAATAACTGCTTATTCTATAATCATTAAGAGTCAATATTGATATAGTACCAGAGGCTCAAATTCGTGGGTTAGGAGGATATTGTTGGGTCGCAGATCTCTGTGCGCTATAGAACCCACTCTGCAGTCCTCGTGAATATATCGTAAGCCCCGTGCCGTCCCTATTGCTATCTTTAACCTTGACTGCCAATCTAAAAGGGTTGTGTTGTTTCCTGTCAGCCACAGACGAATACTAATCTATCATGACCTGAACTTTTATTGAAAGCCATATAACATCAATAAAGAATGTTCAACAAGTCCATGGAAGTGAAAGGAGCCATTTCCTATGTTTTATAAGCCAATGCTCTTTGGAAAAAAAAAAAAAAAAAGAACATAGAAAAGAGAAAATAGATTGTACCATTCAAATGGAAGTCCAAGGATCCATTGCATATGTACTCATAGACCAACACTCTCTCCCTTTCCTCAATGCAAAACCCAATCAACAACACAACATTTCTGTGTTGCGCACAGCTCAATATCCGCACTTCCCTGCAGAAATCAGAATGTGATTGAGAGCCACCAAACTTTAATCGCTTAATTACAACGGCCTGGCCATCTCTCAGCATGCCCCGGTGAACTGTACTGAAACCACCTTCTGCTAAGAAATTTATATCTGAGAACCCGTCTGTAGCTTCCTCTAGCTCTTTGTAAGAGAAATGTCTTGGAGGTTTTCCAAAAACAGGTGCTTTGTGTTGACATTGTGAGCATAAAGGAGGAGGTATTGAGCAATTTCTACCAATTGAAACGGCATCCCTGATGCTTGAGTTTGTAGTATGGTCTCCCTGACTCATTTGATCGATGCTGGCTCTATTACTCCCCTTATCTTGATCAGAGTCAACAAACTTATCAAGTAGACTTTTGGAAGTTGGAGATCTAATTTCTTTAGTTTTTCCATAGTTTTGAGTTGTAGGGGACTTTTCATCAACAAGGTGGTTTTGGGGAATCCAAAGAACTCTCTTTTGATTTCTAGCTAAAGATGGTGTTGGGGGTTTAGACAGAGAGGTAAACCTTTGCCCGTTCAATTCAGGGGTTGACAGTGGGACATTCAGGTCTCTTCGCTTAGCAATCGGCTTGTGAATTCCATTGTGTTGTCCTTCAAAGAGAGGATTTTGTCCATAGACAAGGTGAAGAGAACTCGCTGTGTCATAACTCCATCGTGAACTTTCCCATGTATTTCTTGTGTGGGAAGTACTTGATTCTTCAGGGCTGCTCTGTGGGGTAGAAACCATAGACTGCTTCATTTGATGGCCTTGCAACTTTTCACCATCTATTCCTGGTGTAGAAGTGGCAGAAAAGAAGGGTGTTTGGAGCTCATTTGAGCATCCTAAATTAAGCCTAAGGACTTTTGGTTGACCACCCTTCATTACTACAATGTTGCACTGCAATTCCTCCATGCAACGCTTCCGCTCTTGTTTCAATTTCCTGTTTTCACAAGTCATGTGGTGAACTACTTTTTCAAACCTTTTTCAACCATTTGAGAGAGACATGCCTTCATGGTAAATAGTTAGATGGCATACAACAGTACAAGTCTATGAAATTATATGGTTTGTTTATTCACAAAACAAGTAGTTAGCAGAAGTTGTAAAGACCGCAGTCCAAAACCAAGTAGAACTAGATGTGGAGTGTCTCAATTAGTAACAGTGTATGCATGAAGTTGTTTTAGCTGATTCTCAGTCATTGTGAAATACAGCATAAGATAACACATTTTTATTGGGTTTTTCATTTAGTTGAGTTCACTTAATCTACACCAACTAGTAAAGAGGTCAGAGGCAGTCCCAACTTATGCAGGAATTCACAACAATCATAAATGCTTGAAACTGGAGCTATAAGAGTAAGGTGAGCTCCAGTGATGTCCATTACAGTTTAAACCTACCAACCTTATTGATCACATTGGAATAGTGACGCAGGGAGTGTTGATGTAGGACAAATTAGAACGATTCAACAATAAAATTGATGAACAAGAAAATAAAAGATAGATCCTAGGAGTCAGCATCTAGGTTTGCTTGGTGTCAGCATCAAGTAATTCTAATTCTAATTCTAATTGGCTTGGGAGCTTTACGGTGGGTTTAGAAAATTGAGGCTCCTAGTGGACATGCTTGATTTTTCTTTGATACCAAAACTAACACACAAATCATAATGACTCAACAATAAAAATTAACAAAATAGAAAACAAAAGATAGAATCTAGAAGTCAGCACCTAGAAATGTGAGAGAGACATCATGTTGAGAATACCAAATAATTTTTCACTTGGTGTTTGTTCATTCTCAGAAAAAATAAATAACACTTTTTTTAAATATATATGTTTAATTACTTATCAAGTACGACCCAGTTGACACCATTGCTCTTTGCTTCAGCAGCCACAGCACCACCGGGTGAACTTGACACCACCTTAATCCTCACTTTAACCTGAAATTAAAGTGTCGTACTTAGTTAATTTTTGAGTCATTATTAATTCAATTATTGTATAAGACAGAAAAGCCCGCCGGGGCCTTCCAATTTTGATGTAGGACCCAGATGGCCATATCTATATGCAGGTCAAACAAAGTTTACATTGCACTTTTCTTTAAAGGCATGTACAGACTACAGAGTACTTAACGTTTTTTCTTTTCATTTTATTTGTTTACTTTTTGTCCCCTAATTCAAATAATGGATTTCTACTTTATGTACCACAGATAAATATTATACATTTAAAATAAATAAATAAAAACACAAATAAAGTTTGGGTTTAATGTACTAAACTTATTGCAATGATAACATATGATCAAAATTAAATACATTTTAAAATGTGAAATAGGGTTGTACACAACATAAATAAAATGTAACCGATCAACTTCCCACATTTTTTGTAATGGAATGTACCAAGTATATAAAAATTTCGAATATTTTTTTGTGGGAAGTCAAAATTAGTAATTAATCAATGATAATAAAATCAATAAACTTAATTGTTCATAACGTAAAGCTAAAGATTCTTCTTTTTTTTATGAAAAGCTATAGATTCCTGGGGTCCGCAAATTTTTTTTGACTATCTTTTTTATTTGAACTTGTCCATTATGGATCTTGATTCTTGAGTAACATTGTCAAGGCACATGGGTTCCTCTCTACTCTAGCCTAGCTGGCCCTCAAATCATTAACGTATAATGTTCATGCACTAGAAACAGATGATCCAAAATCTTCTAAAACTCTACTTCTGATTCTAGAATGATCATTTGCCAGAGACACAATATATATGAAAAAATATTAACAAATGCTTTAGTGAACCATTTTAGAAAAATATCTTTTAAAAAAAAACTAATTAATATTTTGCTTTTCAATTTCTTATAAAAACGGTATAAATTTTTTTTAAAAATAATTTATTAACAATTATCTAAAAGATACTGCCATAAATAAAGCAATCATTCTTTTTCTTAAATGCTTAAATAAATAAATAAAGCAAAAAAAAAAAAAAAAATCAAGCAAATTAGACAATGACAGGTCAGAAACTACTGTAGTGTATACGAGGAAACTGTTTGGGCAAGCCTAAACCACGTGTTATTGGTTATCGAAGTAAAACCAACGAAACTACACGTCGTATTTCTAAGGTATTAATAAAGGCGGCAAGTGGTAATTTGGTAATTTTAGGTAAAGTGAAGTCAGACAGTTACCTCAATTTGGTTGCGAAACTGAAGAGCCATCTGAGAACAAGACTCCGAGATCTGATAAATCTTTTCCGGCAACTTCTCTCGTTGGCTGCTCCCACAGTCTCCTCTAAATAGCGTAAAGTTCCAGAACCTTCTACCTGCGACATTCATCAGAAAAACACCGTCAACAAATTTAGCTTCATAACTCAACTAACATTTCCTGATATTTAAAAAAAAAACGCATAGACTCGTCCTCGCAACTATTGAATTATTAAAAAAAAAATAGAGAGAAGAGATTTACTAGTTTTCTCCTTGGGAATTATGGCGAGCAAAGTTATGCAATCGCCAGGATGAACGACGTGCGTTAGAGCCCATGCTAATGCAGCCTTTGAAATCACCTTCTCGGCTTTAACGGCGACTAATACTTTATGCGACGCTCTGTTGTTGGTGGTGGAGCGGCTTTGCCTTTCGCTACCTTCCATCTCTTCTGGCAACATTAATTGAGTCCTCGTTTCTCGGGGGGCCTTCTTGCTTTTTCGATGCCTCAGAAATGCGTAGAGACTAGAGACTTTGTTTAGTTTAGCACTACTTGAACTGGCTTTTGGGGCCCAATTATTTATATCAAACCGAGCAATCATTTTAATCATGATTACTTTAGAATCGTGTCTTAATTTGACCACAGAATAAAAGTTGTAACATGTTGGGACATGGTTGTGGGACCCATTTTTTATTATTATTTTTTATTTTGAATTTTTATTCTAACGGTGTTGCCAATTTAATCGTGAGGACTTTATGCAATTGTATCTTTTACTTTTTTGAACAAATTATATTTTTAAGCATTATATATATACTTTAGGTGTGATTTTATAATTTCAAATATTTAAAATTAAATCTTGAAATTTCAAATTCTACGAATTAACCTTAAAGTTTCATTCAGTTTAAATTGAATACTTAACTTTTAAAAAAGTATCAATTCCAACCCCGATCAAAGTTTGAACCCAAACCCAAAAGGTACAAATAGTTTAAATTGATAAAATTTTAAAAGTTTGGAGTTTCATTTGAAACGAACAAAACTATAAACATGTAAGGACTAAGCAAAAACATTTAATATGAACCTTTTGAAATTATATGATTTAATTTGCCAATTTATATATATTTTTTAGAAGACTATTTTTCTTTTTTAAAAAGCCAAATTTCTTGAGATTCCAACTTCGTTTAGATAGTTTAATTGCGGAATAAGATGCAAAATTAACATTTGAATTTATAGTATTTTCTTGACCATTGTAGAAGAAAAAATTTAGCATTCAAACTAAAATCATTTGTTCTTGGTTTCGTGTTAATTTCAAACATCCACTTTATTACATATAGGGCAAATTATAAATTATTAACCTGTGATTTGGCTGAAATTTAAATTGCTTACTTGTAGTTTAAAAGTTTGCACTTTGCCCACTTGAATTTCGCTCCGCTAAGTTTCTGTAACCCACCTCTGTACTTTTACAGTTAAAAACACAAAAAAATATAATAAAAACATAAATATCAAGATCTGAAAACATATTTTTTAAAATTGTGAAACTTTGGCTTAGGAACAGTACTCTTACCAAATATAACTTTCTTGAAACCAATGTCAACTCACTGCTTACCAATGTTACCATAAAGAATCACTGCAAAACATAGAAGTGCTTACAACATAGAGATTTTTTCACCAGATTGTAAGGAATACAATGGGGAACATTGCTCTTTCTTGTCAATAATCATTTGCTAAGAATTTTGTGTAAACCTGTTTGTAATGCACTTTGAAATTTAAATCTTCAGGTAAGAGAAATTGGATAATTTTTATGGATAACACAATTTAATTGCATATATGATTTTACATTTGTCTATTAACAACATTTTTAAAGTTGAAACTGTACATAGAATATTCTTGTTCCTGCTCCATCAATTCCTCAAGATGCTCCTAACAGTATGAGTATTCCTACTGAAATCATGACGCCAAAAGACTAAAACGAGGCATTTTCTCCAACACTAAGTTATCCTACCCGTGAGAAGAAATATTTGAAGCCATCTTTCAAATAACAAAAAAAGGACTAGCCACCACCATCTCACTAAAATCAAAGCCCACCATCAATGAAACCCAAAAAAAAAAAAAAAAAAAAAAAAAAAAAAAAAAAAACCTCAGCCTCTTCGAGTTAAGGTCAACGGCAGAGAAAGGAAATAGAGAGTTAAGGAGATACATAAAACTTTTTGAGCCAAGCACCATGAAATTTAAGTTACCTATAGGTAACGAAAAAATAGCTAATATTTCATTTGACCGACCCATTGCTCACTAGGCCATGTTGACAAAAATGCCCCTCTAATAACAATAGTCATATATCGAACATTTAGGGATATATTTAAAACAAAGAAAAATGGAATTTACTGTCGGTTAATTTAAAGCCTTTAATTTGTGTTAAATAAGTGATTTAGATATATTACGTTGGTCTCTTGCTATGATAGTAAAAAGTTCTTTGTACTTGCTCATCATTATACAAAACATTTCATAAAATTAAAAATGCTATCCTATCTTTATAAAAACAGACAAGTTTACAAATAAGATGTTGCCGGCCCTCTTCGGTTCTATGATGGCCTGATAGACCGATAGCTACTAGGAGGAATTTATAGGCACTCAATATTTAATTTTGACTGCACTGCCCAACCTCTGAGTAATCATAAGATGGGTTGAAACCCATTTAGCTTATGTGCATGCTTTATGCTGGTCGATTTTCCAATCATACACATTTGGGTTGTTGAGAGAAGTTTATGAATAGAGTGAAAATGGAAAAAAAAAAAAAAAAAAAAAAAAATATATATATATATATATATATATAGTAAAAAAGAAAAGGTCCAGATTGGATGTTGCTTCTATGTCATCCAATCAAATTGCTCCCGAGACCCTCTCTTGGTCTACCTGGTTAAACCAACTCTCTTGTCTATGTATCCCATGCCTAGTGCTGTTGGTCTGTCTGATGGGAGAGATCAACCGATTCTACATTTAGATATTTGAATTAATAGATTTTAAATGTCTTGATTCTAAATTTATATATTTTAAAATTTCTTGTTTGAATGCATTTTATACTTATGATAATTTGAAATTATAAAATTATAAAATTTATTAAAGAATGTATTAAGAAGTTCTAAAGTTTTATGGGGCTAGAAGTTATTTCAAATCCAAAAATTTCAAGGTTTAAAATCCTTGGTGATATTGTCAAATCCAAATCCTTAACTTTTCTTAAACTATCTAAACAAGGTATTTGGATTTTAATAATCCAAATCCAAATCCGCATACTCAAATCTTGTCATTCAAACACACCATTGGTGTATTATTATTTGTTAAGAGAAATATTTTTTTAATAAATACGATGTAAATTTTACTTACTACACTCCATGATGATTTCACTTTGTCGTGAGATATAGAGACATCAATTGATTTAATTTTTTTTTTGAGGAAGATCAATTGATTTAATGATAACAAATTTTACTAATAGAACTAATTGAAACTCACTAAAAATAGTAAAAAGAATGATGTTAGGTGCGATTTTATTTTTACCTATTTTGATAGGTAACTGGTTAGTGGTTCAGTGAAGCAAGCTGGGATGGACCGATTTGAAAAATCTGTTGAGTTATACACATCACTCATTAAGTGAGGAAAGTGGAATGACAAGGAGTGACATTGATGTATGATCATTAATGGATGGTTGGGATATCTTGAGAAAGATGAAGATGACTAATCAATAAATCACCACATTACCAAAGGGAGCCAAACAACATTTTTTTGGCACAAAAGGTCACATACACACATACACCAGCACCATATTGACATTTCAATCTTGTCCCGCCAGGAATAGGATAGGACAATATTATTGTTGATGACTTTTTGCTAATAAAAACTTCTGGGTTCGCACATGGTGATGGTCCTGCTTAAGATTGATGGACTTGTACTTCGTACTCAAGCTGCCTTTTATAGTTTTATGTCATATAACTCATAACATGGCCAAAACTTGGCCCGTTACATTTAAGCTTGAATCATTGAATGCCTGATGCGTCAGCGTTACCTAGGTCAGGCATCATAGAGGTTTTTTTTTTTTTTTTTTTTTTTTTTTTTTTTTTTTTTTTTTTTAAATTAATGATTAGTATTAGTTTTATAAAATAAAAAATATTAATTCATAAATTTATTATATTGTTGAATGAAGTGACATCAATCATAATAAATTTTTTTTTTGGTAATCCAATCATAAGAATTATCATCTTAATTTATTAGCATTTCATAGTAATAATTTGTGTGTGTGTGTTGAGAATCCAAACTCAAAGGCCTTGTGTTATTGAAAAAGAAACAAAGAAAACTAAAAAGAGTCACGTGACAAGGAAAACTATATCATCAAAGATGGTATTTTACTAAACTTGTAGCTCACTACCAGACTTAGAGCTAAAAAATGGGCAACAGGACAATATTATTGTTGATGATTTTTTGTTAATAAAAACTTCTGGGTTCGCACATGGTGATGGTCTTGCTTAAGATTGATGGACTCGTACTTCGTACTCAAAGGAAAACTATATCATCAAAGATGGTATTTTACTAAACTTGTAGCTCACTACCAGACTTAGAGCTAAAAAATGGGCAACAGGACAATATTATTGTTGATGATTTTTTTTTAATAAAAACTTCTGGGTTCGCACATGGTGATGGTCTTGCTTAAGATTGATGGACTCGTACTTCGTACTCAAGCTGCCTTTTATGTTATATAAGTCATAACCAAAACTTGGCCCGTTACATTTAAGGTTGAATCATTGAATGCCTGATGCGTCAGCATTACCTAGGTCAGGCATCATAAAGGTTTTTTTTTTTTTTTTTTTTTTTTTTTTTTTTTTTTTTTTTTTAAATAATGATTAGTATTAGTTTTATAAATTGAATTGTAGTCAATAGAAAATATTAATTCATAAATTTATTATATTGTTGAATGAAGTGACATCAATAAATATATATATTGGGTAATCCAATCATAATAATTATCATCTTAATTTATTAGCATTTCATAGTTTTTTTTTTTTTTTTTGAATCCAAACCCAAAGCCCTATATTATTGAAAAAGAAACGAAGAGAACTATAAAGAGTCACGAGTGACAAGGGGATCTATATCATCGAGGATGGTATTATACCAAACCTGTAGCTCACTACTAGACTTAGAGCTAAAAAAATGGATGTTAGGGATGTTTTGTGACAAGGGCTGAAAATACAAGAATGACTCAAATCTCCCCTTGGGTTCTTTAGAGTTGTTTATTGTGAAAAATCAAGCACAAAAATTCAAATGTATAATGAACAAAAGGCTAATGGTGCTTTGATAAGAGAGAGTCAAAATGCTAATAACAAAAGTGTAGAAAAAGCATAAAAACATAATAGGTTTGAAATTTCGACCCACAGTCACTATAGGGTCCTTGGGCCTAGAAGTGCTTTATTTATTCATATGTTGGGCCTATGGCCCAAGCCGAGGACAAAAATCCACCTAAGGATGAGATGTTTTCGTCGGAGGAAATTACACTGATGAAGGGATAATGGGGTTTAGGTCTTAAAGGCTCTGGAAAGTGTGCCGAGGACGAAAATTTCCTCGGCCGAGCTTGGCCGAGGTCCTGAGAAATGGATTTACAACAAAAGTGGCAGTCCCTAAAATTCGTTTGAGGTGGGCAAGCAATGTGGAGATATGGGATAAGGATGAACCCCAAAATATCTGGGGAGAAAGCTACTGTCTCCGCATTAAATGCACTGCAGCTAATCCCCTAGCCGCATTAATGCAGAAGTGATGCCTGAACAGTGTATTTCAACCTTACAGCTACTACTTGAAGACTGATGAGAAGGATTGATGGGACAAGTATCAACCCTAACCATCTAGCTTATAGGTGGACGGTTGAGGTAAAGGGAGAAGGGTGTATAAAAGAAAAGAGAGAGAACAAGAAAAGGGGAGGGGAGAGGAGATAAAGAAAACACTGTAGCAATCCACAATTAAACTTGTAACACTTTTTAAGAGCATTGTTTTTGAACAATTGTCCTCGAACCAAGCCGAGGACGTTTCTTCTTTATTTGATAAGAGTTCATTTTTATCTTTTTGTCTTAAAGCCTATCCATGTTGTTGTCTAATTAACTGAAGCCCAGTGTTTTGACCCATTTCTCTACAAATTCATTGTTTTGGGCCTCTTGGGCCAAAGTCTATCCATGTTCTGGGCTAGCTTTTCCAAATCGGGTCCTTACAGTCACCAAGAAGAGGAAATTGAGAAATGTTGTGAGGAAGAGAGGGAAGGTTTCCCTGTATCCATATTTCCACCCCTAAGGTTCAGAATTGTGAGAATGTTTCCTAACTTAATGGGTTTTTGCTCTCAAATTTCAGCTTTATGGGGGAAAACGTGGTTTAATAGGTTTGAAATTTCGACCCACAATCACCGAGAAGAGGAAATTGAGAGAGGTTATGAGGAAGAGATGGAAGGTTCCCTTGTACCCATATTTCTACCCCCAAACTTTGAAATTATGAGATTATTAATTGGCTGAATGAGCTTTTGCTCTGAAGTTTCAGGTATATGGGTAGAACGTGGTTAGTTGATTTTGAATCTGATTGGGGCCTTTTGTATTGAACTTAGGGTGCTATAAGTGACTGTTTTTGATCAATAGAAGAGGTTTTGAACCATAAGGTATGAATCAAAGAAGTTATGGTCAGATTTGATTTAATTGGGTAAGAGGGATGCCTTGCTTTTTTGCATAATTTGGGAAATAAAATAGCCTAAATTCATGGGCTGATGTTTCCTAGACATGATAGTCCTTAGAGATTGCATTTGGTTGTTGCAGCAGACAAGGTCAGCTATATGTTTTAGGCAAAAAATGGTATAGTAGAAAAATTGGGTCACAATCACCTAGAGCATAAAACCTGTTTTAGAGTGGAAATTTTGGGTACAAGACCTCCTCCATGAGCCTAAGGTGCTACCAGTGTCCCTTACCCACTTGGTAGCACGTGTGTGTTGGTCTCATGCAAAAGGTTCAAAAGGAACCAATCCATATCCTTTAAACCACACTTCCTCAATTTCCCCCATAAGTCACAAAGGCTTGGGCCATGCTTAAAAGAATAAAATAAAATATAATATATGAATTGAGCCCATAATAAAGTCAGGCTTAGTTGAATTGGGCTTGTATAAAATGTGTCACGAAAATGGATATCAACAATGGGCAACTAAATTACCTATACATTTCACATGGGAAAAACTACAAAATTGAAACTTTCTAGCTAAAAACACATCTTAAACCACATGCCCATACTCTAGGTGAGATGAATCCTCATGCCAAATTACTTGGATAGTCACCTCAGCATCACCCTTCACTAAATCTGTCCAGACTTGACCGGAGCCCAACAACCCAGCCAAATGGCTTGATGTCGACTTGATTCCGACCCAAATCGAAGGTCTAGTTGGTCGGCAGTGGGTTTTCATTCTAAAAAACCAACACTGATAGGTCGAGTGGCGGGTTTGCATCTACAAAACCCGAGCAACTCGAACCAGACTTGAGCTACAAAAAAAAAAATCAGGCCAAATCCTGCAAAAACAAGCTAGATCCAACGAGATCTCGACCAGATCTGGCGAGATCTCAACTAGATCCAGCTAGATTTGGTGGGATTTAGCCAAATCCGGCCAAATTCCAGCAATTTCTAGCAAAAAAAATGCAGATTTCAAAGAAAAAAAAATCTAATTTTCGGCGAGAATTTTCAAGTTTCCGGCGAGACTTCCCAGTTTCCAACAATATTTTCCAGTTTCCGGCGAAAATTCCAGATTTCAGCGACCTTTTTTTTTTTTTTTTTTTTTTTTTTTTTTTTTTTTTTAAATTCCGGCAATTGACTTAACCTGACCGACACTAACCATCACCCAAAATCGAATCGACTGATTTTTTGGGACGAAAACCCAACCCGGCCCGACTCGTGGACAGCCCTATCCTTCATTATGCACTGCACGACCAGATCTGGCGAGATCTTGACCAGATCCAGCTAGATTTGGTGGGATTTAGCCAAATCTGGCCAAATTCCAGCAATTTCTAGCAAAAAAAAATGCAGATTTCAAAGAAAAAAAAATCTAATTTTCGGCGAGAATTTTCAAGTTTCCGGCGAGACTTCCCAGTTTCCAACAATATTTTCCAGTTTCCGGCGAAAATTCCAGATTTCGGCGACCTTTTTTTTTTTTTTTTTTTTTTTAAGATTTCGATGCCTTTTTTTTTTTTTAAATTCCGGCAATTAACTTAACCTGACCGACACTAACCATCACCCAAAATCGAACCGACTGATTTTTCTGGCGGTCGGTTTAGGGTTACTTCACCCTCCACCCGACGCCGATGGGTTGAGTTTGGGTTGGGACGAAAATTGACCCGACCCGTGGACAGCCCTATCCTTCATTATGCACTGCACGACCAGATCTAGCGAGATCTCGACCAGATCTGGCGAGATCTCAACCAGATCCAGCTAGATTTGGTGGGATTTAGCCAAATCCAGCCAAATTCCAGCAATTTCTAACAAAAAAAAAATGCAAATTTCAAAGAAAAAAAAATCTAATTTTCGGCGAGAATTTTCAAGTTTCCGGTGAGACTTCCCAGTTTCCAACAATATTTTCCAGTTTCCGACGAAAATTCCAGATTTCGGCGACCTTTTTTTTTTTTTTTTTTTTTTTTTTTTTTTTTTTTTTTAAATTTCGGCAATTGACTTTACCCGACCGACACTAACCATCACCCAAAATCGAACCGACTGATTTTTCTGGCGGTTGGTTTAGGGTTACTTCACCCTCCACCCGACGCCGATGGGTCGAGTTTGGGTTGGGACAAAAATTGACCCGACCCAGCCCGACCCGTGGACAGCCCTATCCTTCATTATGCACTGCATGACCCCGAGATCCTTTGCAAAGACAACATGCTAGAAGTTCAACTATTGTTGCTGAGGTGGGGAGCTTGATTCGCTGAGACAAAGTACCAATAATAGCCCCTGTGAAGTTTCGAACAACACCACCTATGCCTATATGGTAAAATTGATAGTAATTTTATTTATTAAAAAAAAAAAAATCAAGGATTTTACCCCTTCCCTTTTGGTGTGTGCGTGGGGGATTTAAAGGCAAAATTTTATTGATGATGGGCAACAGTCCAACACCCTCATTGTTGTCATCAACAGTTGACCAAAGATTAGGTGTCTACCTCAACCATCAACCTTTTTTATTTATTTGAGAAACAACCTCAACCATCAACCTAGTTCCCATATTCAATAAATAAAAAATGTGATTTGTTGGTCATAATTGTATAGAAAGTACACCACTATCACCCATAATGGTTATGAACCTTGAGTCTCTAACAACTGTTAAAACTGACGCTCCTACCAAATTCTACTAAGGGAAAATGGGGACATTTACGGGAGTAATAGTTAGTTAGAGCACTTATATAAGGACATCATCATCCCATTTGCCAATGTGTGAGAAAAAACTAAAAACTTTGTCATTCTCAATTCATATTGGGTTTAGTGAATTCCCAACTTAGGCATTAGAGAAGTTTAGGGTCTTTTGGCTAATACAGTGATACTACACTAGTGCCCTCTGATTCATGTTTTCCCATTACAGATCTTTTAAAGCTCTAGATTTAGATGAGTGGCCATTAAGGATTTTTTGCATCATCAATTGATATTGTAAGAAAAAGTGATGCAAAAAGTATAGTAAGGAAGAAAATGCACCCAAAGCCAAATGTATGGATTGGACCATAGGCCTAAACCCATGAGCAATATTGGTCACAATCTGAAACGCAATACTCTCTCTCCTTTTTTTTTTTTTGTTTTTTTTTTTAATTTTTTTAATTTTTTTAATTTTTTTTTAAATTTTTGGGTAATAAAAAGCAGTACACTCATTCGAGGCTAAATACAGCTTGGGTAGCAATTTCGTCCCCATACCATGTACGATCGAGATCTACCTAGCCTTCGACATTTTTCATTTGTTGTTTTGTGGCCTGTGCACGATAAGGATCCCTCTGCTCTTTGGTGACACTAGTTTGACTTGTAAATAATTGGCTAAAATGCAAAATTAATTTTCTAAGTTTTTTTAGATTTCATTTCAATTCTCTAACTTTACTTTCATTTATTTTAGTCTTCTAATTTTCAAATTTATTCAATTAAGGCTTTTCCATCAATTTTTGTTAAATGTTGTGGTTAATTTTTCAAATTTTTAAATATTTCTTAAAATTTTTAAATTAAAAAAATTCAATTAATGATTGAAAAATATTTTCTAGATTTTTTTTTTCAAAAAATGTAATAAAAGTTGACAAAAATACTTTAATTAAATAAATCTGAAATTTAGAAGACTAAAATGAATGAAAACAAAGATAAAAAATTGAAATAAAATCTGAAGAATAATTCTACAATCGTTGAAAATCTTTTAGCGTAAGATATGACAAATAAAAACCATTTCTGAAATTCCAAATGGTCCATGTAATGGTTCCTTACAACTCCAATTCATTTTTTGTCTGGATCTTCCTTAGCCCCAGTGTCCACACGTTTTGGGCTAAGGGGCCACACCGACTCACCCTCTTGCTTGCATATCTGAGCTTCTTGGGTAGCACATTTTTCGAAGCGGGCCATATGAAAATTTTGTTTAGGCCATTGGGTTTGTTTGTTTTACATATTAAAAAAAAAAACCTGTTTATAGTACGGGTAAACCCATCTGACCCGCAGGCTGATCCGACCCGAAATTAAATGGTTTGGGTCGGATATTGTCCTTCGAATTTGGGTCAGATTAATGGGTCCAAGTCTAGATTTGCCAGGAGGCCCAGGACTATATTTGAGTATTGAGTTTTGTGGACCATAGCAGTAGATACTTAAATCAAACAAGAAATGAGTGTATCCATGACTGAAAGAAGGTTCTAAACAAATAATAATGAAACGACGCACATATAAGTCAGCTTGAGTTATATTTGGTGTAGTTTTTTGTGATGTTATAGACTTATAGTACTGAATAACTTTTGTTTTTCGTTTCTTGTTTTAATAAAAATGACTATATGTTAAGAACAATGTAATCTTTAAAAGTATAATTTTTCATATTTTAAATTCTAGAAAATGTATTAGTCCTAGATTGGATAGTAAATATCAAAATGATAATACATTGCTTTGTAGTTTAGATATTTTTTCATTTCTAGAAATTGTTCTAGATCAAGATCCCAATTCCATGCTTAAAACAAGTACAAGAAGCACACAACAGTTCTAATTGAAATGCCCCAGTAGTTCTAAATTGGTTACACTATGCATATACTTGGACATTAAGACGGGGAGTGAGATGGACTTCAAGTGGGGTGGCTTTGAAGTTGGTTTGTCCTGCTGTCTCGGTCATGTCCACAGGTTCATTTGCAGGGGTTGCAATTTCAAAAGCATGCAACAAGGTAGCTAATTATGTGAGTTGCATAACTTGTAGTGCAAACGATATCCCAAGACACATTCTTTTACCGCTACCAAATGGTATGTATTCGAAATTTTGGCCCCCTAACATCAACATCCTTGTGGATTGTAAGGAACTTTTCAGGTCAAAATTCATTTGGATCTGACCACACATGTGGGTCTCGATGGAGCTTTGGAAGATTAAAAATGAGTCCAGTGCCTGCTTGGACATGATAACCAGCCAAATTGTAGTCTTCAATGGACTCCTGTGGCACTAAGAGTGTTGCTGCAGGATATAAACGCATTGTTTCTTTGATAACAACTTGGAAATAGACCAAATGTTTCATGTCTGGTTCCTTTACGAGCCTTTCTCTACCAACTTGGAGGTCTAATTCTTGTTGGACTTTCCTTAGGACTTCTTAGTTATTGAGAAGTAACGAGAGAGCCCATGTCAATGTTACTATTGTTCTGTCTGTACCCACTAAGATTAGGGCCTACAAAAAGTGTACAGAGTTATTTGATTAAAAATGAGTCAAAAAGTGTCTTTAAGCCAAAAAAAAAAAAAAAAAAGTTAATTATTTTATAATATATAAGTTAGGTTTAAACAAATAGGCTAATGTTTTTTAACAATTTAATTATTAAATCAAGTAAAATAAGAGATTTGAATCTTAATTTTAATTTTATTTGTAAAGATTTTGAAACAGTATTAGTGAACTCTTTTAGCTCAAATAAATTAGTTTATACAATGGGTCCATGCACGGGGTTGAGATTTAAGAATCCAAAAGTATGTCATGTCTCACTTATGGCTTCATAAGTTCATATAGGAATAAAATGTTTTAAGTTTGGGAAATTGGTTTTTTAGTATCTTATTTATATTAGTCAATAAGTATAAATCCTTTTTCTTGTTTATCAACTTGTATTGGTATCTTTCTATCAGAAAAAATAAAACTTGTATTGGTATAGCTTATTTATATAAGATCAACATAGAAGAATGATATGAAATGCCAGGTTATATATATTGAGAACAAAATTTGTTCCAATTCTTTTTTTCTTGTTTATCATGAACTTGGTTTGGCATGATCAGATTACCTCTTTGGGTCTTTTCTATAAGATTCAAGTATTGAATATTGACACTAATAGTAGAATTATTTAAAGTCTCTGAAGCATCTCTAACCCCTGGGCTGCACTAACTGATGTTGATTTTGTATTAAAAAAAAAAATCAAGTTTAATTCATAACTAATAACTCCTTTTCATGAGCTACCGTGAGCTAGCATTTTTTTTTTTTTTTTTTTTTTTTATATTAAATATTCAGTATCATATATTTGCTGAATCTTATGTAAGACAATTAATTATCATCAAATTGTTGTTGCCACTCTCGCTTTTCTAAAGTGGTAGACCCTCCCATAAGTTATTTTTATTAGGATTATCTCTAAGTAAGCCATATTAATCAAAACAGAACTCAACAACCCCACTTCCTTAGTGCTAATTTTATTCAAGATAAGCATGCATGACAGTATGAGCTTATGAGGGCATGAAACGCATAAAGTTTAAATTATTGGAGCACCGACATTTGGATAAACTTATCAATCAATCTCACTTGCTTATCAATAATTCATAGAGGCCAATAATTTGTTGAAATTTTTGGAAAGTGAGAAAATTAAAAAGTAAAAAAATTTCAACATTTAATTTGTTTTTGCTGAATAATATGTTAAACATATAATTATTGATCTGGACCACCTCCTATGCTATTTTCAAGGTGTTTGAGCGTATGATACTATCTAATTATGTCAACAAAATTGTTGTCACATCTAAACTGCCATGTATAGGAAGAAAGAAACATATGATATCTTGTGATCTAGGGAAACCTAGCATTAGGTTTAAGGTAGAAATCTTCTCAAAAAAAAAAAAAAAAAGGTTTAAGGTAGAGATTATTTTGTAAGTGATGTTGGAAATATTATAAATTTTACTAAATAATGTTACAAACAGATGTGTCAATAATCATAAAAGAATGATGTTAGAAATACTATAAATTTTACTATATAAACTAAAATGTTATTCAGAACAAAGTGATTTCTTTTTTTTAGTATGAATAAAAAAGTGATTCAAATATTTAATTATTTATAGTAATATTATTTAAACAGTACTAATCATATTTATACTATATCAGTTTCTAGGTTTTTTGTGATAAAATTTATAGTTACTTTAGTATTTTTCATCACACTTTAAGTGGTACTAATAATATTCTCGTCACATCAATTTTTGCTTTTTTGCAATATAATTTGTAAATAACTTTATCATTTCACGTATCTTATATATTTCACTCTATTGAAAAAACAAAAAACAAATTATCTAAATACTGTTCAGTGTAACATAATTACTAATAGAAATGCTAAAGTTTACTATTAAAAATAAAGATAAAAAAATAGGGATAAAGTATACTGCCCAAAATAACTATTTGTTATGAAACTTCCCTATCAATTTGATAGGGTTTCTATTTCTTTTTCTCTCTTTTTTTTTTGGGGGGGGTGGAGCTCGAGTTTCAAAACGCCACTATAGATCTTTAAAACGTCACTATAAGCTCCTTAAAAACGCCTCTATAGGGCTTAACTCGATTTTGAGAAATCGAATTTCAAAAGAGGGGTATTTCCCTAATTAGTTTGGGAAAGGGGGCATAATGCTGCTTTTTTTTGCCCGAAAAGGGCATTTGCCAATTTTGTCCTAAAATTTATATACTAAAGTTTGTAATAAGTGTAGCATCACTCTATGAGATATTCCTAGAATGTCATGGAGGAGCATTTAGATCATCTACCAAACTCAACCATGAACCGAACTCCTATGTCTACTAGAATGCATACTTTTTTTTTTTTTTTTTTTTTTTTAATTTTTTTATTTATTTATATAAGATAGAATTTCTACTATAACTTAATCTAAGTGTAAATGTGTGTGAAACTCCCTCTTAGTCCTAAAGACTTGAACTCCGGCCTTTACCTCCCACATCCCACAATTATTTATATTTGTGGAGTGACCATTGTACCAAGGTACTAGAATGCATACTTGATATTATTGGATGAAGGGCCTGAGCTGGGGCCGCGTTTAAAAAGTGCGGCCATAGGACCATCAGTCCTATAGTCACAGGTTTTAGGCCACATTCTGAACCGCGGCCTAAAAAAACGTGGCCAGAGGATATAGCCACGTTTTTTTATCATATAGCCGCGTTTTTAAAACGCGGCCAGAGGTCCTTTTTTTTGTAGTGATAAGAGGTTTTAATGTTCATTATATTCAATATATGCATTAATTAATTAATAGGATTATGAGTGGCTTACTAGGCAAGTAGATTTGATGATTGTATCCGCATCATACTTGAAGTCTCATCATCATCATCTGCAACATTGGACAACATCACATCCATAAAGTCTTGGTGGTCTTTCACCTCGCCCGAAATTTTTACTTGCTTACGTTTTTCTAGCCCTTGTCCAAGTACTATATGATCCAATTTTTTTTGCTGTATTCTTCATGGCTTTTTTGTACCCTCCCAAGTCAAAGCACCTTAGATATGGTATTGCATCTGACAAAACAAATGCCAATAGGGGCCATAAGGGCTGAATCCAAACATGGCGCCATAGTTGTAACCCAAGAGATCTGCGGTTAAGAATTTTGGACGGCTGGCAAAGCCTTCGTCATTGGTAGTAAAACACTTTTTGGTTATCTCCTAATTGCTTGCTACTAGAGTTCGATGCACACCCATGATAGCAGAGATTGGTCTGTACTTGTCAGCCATAATACCCAAGGTTATATGGGGGTGGTTGTGAGTCTTGTGACCCTCCTGATAGGCAGGGCCAGCCCAAGATTGTTTGAGGCCTAAAGCGAGAATTTTATAGGGGTGTTTTTACATCTAAATATTACTTAAATAATATTTATTTATTTATATTTAATTTCAAATCCATTATTTATTCTTACTTATTAACATGACTTATTCACCCAAAGTGAGCTAATGATAATTACTATATAGGTTTTACAAATTGGCATATCACCAATAAAAGAAAAGTTATTCAAACATTCATTTTATTTTATTATTTAAGTAACACCGATTATATTTTTATCACATCAGTTTGTAAATTTTTTTCCTAAAATTTGTATTAGCTTTAGCATTTTTCATGCACTTAAGGTGACTGTATTGTATTTTTATTAATTCATTTTTTTTTTGGGTGGAGAAAATGCTAAACTTATTACAAATTTTACTACAAAAAGCTTACAAACTGATGTGACAATGAGGTGACACTTCAACAAAATAATAAATGAGTATTGAATTACTTCATTGGTGACATATCAATTTGTAGGACCTATATAATAAAACTTGTAATATACTAGAAAACTCTAATATTTTAGGGCTTCTTAAGATTGGGATAAAATATACATCTAACTCACACTTTTTCTTTAATTAAAAAAATTAAAAAAAAAAAAACTCATGACCCAATATTTGGGGGCCTTTTTATGTCAGGGGGCCTTAGGCCATGGCCTAAATGGCCTAGGCCTAGGGCTGGCCCTGCTAATAGAAGGAGGTGGCCAATCAAAGGCCACGCACCGCCAACTTCAAGTGGAGCAATCTTTTTACTAGCAATTCTTTGAAGTCTTCTTGATATCCGAAGAGAAATAGGAAAAGGGCGAATATGATGGCCATAGAAAGTTGTGAAGAAAGGGTACGAGAAGAGCTTGTGGATTTGTGTTGTGATAAGGTTAACACTATTTAGGTACAGACATCAATCACAATTAGGGGTTTTTTTGGGCTATTTTTAGTACCGCACTTTATGGTACGGTTTAGCCAAAACTATAACCGCACCACATCTTAAAATTTAGCTAAAATCATAACTGCACATCTTATTTTTGTAGTCACATGTGTAATGCGGTGTATAAGATGCGGTTTAAATGATTTGAAGTCGGTATATTTTTCAAATTTTGGGCTTTTCTTACCAGCCAAAATTGATTTTGCCCTTTGTTTTGGGCTAAATTTTAAACTGTTGAGCTAGTTTTTTTCTTTATTTTGGGTTGACTTTCCTAATCAACACTTGCTAGGATTATTAAAATATTAATAATATATTTAATATTAAAAAAAGATTAATATATAAAAAGGGTGCGGTGCGGTGGGGTTTGTGCGGTTTTCTTATTATAAAACTGCAAACTGCATTGCACCATGCAATGCGGTATACTGTTACTTGTGTTGTGGTGCGATTATGCAATTTCACGGGCAGTTTTGGTGTGATTTTTGCAGTTTGTGCAGTTTGGTGAACATCTCTAATCACAATAATGGCTAATTTATTAGCATATAATATCAGGTCAAAGATCAATCTTCACTTCACCAGTTAAATGAACGTGAAAATTAAACAAATTCGTAGGTGAAACACATTTCATTATTTAAATGTAGTAAAATCTATTTCAAATATTTTACTATTAGTCCTAGTCTTGAATCAAAGTTTCAAATTAATTCCTATATATATATATATATATATAAGGTTTCAAATCAATACCAGATCTGCCTGACTTAATACAAATTTTAAGTTTTATTTATAAATGAGATTAGTTAGTAGAAAGTTTAATAAAAAATAATTTTTTTTCTCTCTTTTACTATTTCATATATGGGAGTTATATTATAAATTTTATTAATTTTTAATAAGCAATTTCATTTCATATAATTATAAAATTATGATGTAACAAGATTTTAATAGACAGTTTAAATATAGAATATAGTTTAAAATTATTTAAAAAATATATATGAAAATAATGACGTGTAAAATTATAATGTTTCAAAAGTAAAATATTAGAGAGTGAACAAAAAGTCAAACATCTTTGATTTTATATAAGATTATGGATTATAGATATAAAGTAGTGTCATATGTTTCAAATCCAATTCTATTATTATAATAAAAAAATTATATTTAAATTTTTAATTATATAATAATAATATATTTTTTATGGTTGCGATGATAGCCTATGATGTTTAGTATTTATATATTTAAACCATGGTTTAACCAATAATTTGCAAGAGTCAGACTTCCTTTTAATATCTATGATAGCTTTAGGCCCAGCCACATAAGTCAATAAAACCTCTCAATATTTTGCCAAGATGATTGTGGAACAGCACCAGGCCCATATAATGCGTGTTTAACAATGGACAATACATGATTGTGGACCATATAAGTGTCACACTATCACATCTAGTAAATGAAAACTAGGAATTATGCTTAAAACAAGTACAAAAAGTACACCACTTGCCGGCAGTTACGACGATAACCTTAACAAAATCTCAGTGGTATATATTATTTATTGCTGTCACGTGACGTAGAGTTAATAAGTTCACATAGAAAACATCCTTTTATCATTCAACCAAAATAAAAAATAAAAATACAAAAGTACCCTAACAAATGAAAATGCCTTAGTAGTTTGCATATTTATTATATATAATATCTAGTCAAATTATGTATATACTTGGGCAGGAAGGCGAGGAGTGACATGGACTTCAAGTGGGGTGACTTTCAAGTTGGTTTGTCCTGCTTCCTCACTCATGTCCACAGGTTCATTTAACGGTGTCGAGATTTCAAAAGCATGCAATAAGGTAGCTAATGTGAGTTGTATAACTTGTAGTGCAAATGATATCCCAGGGCACACTCTTCTACCACTACCAAATGGTAAGTATTCGAAATGTTGGCCCCTAACATCAACATCCTTGTGGGTTGTAAGGAATCTTTCAGGTTGAAATTCATTTGGATTTGACCATACATCTGGGTCTCGATGGAGCTTTGAAACATTAACAATGAGTCGAGTGCCGGCTGGGACACGATAGCCTGCCAAAGTACAGTCTTCAGTAGACTCGTGTGGCACTGAGAGTGATGCTGCAGGATATAAACGCATTGTTTCTTTGATAATAGCTTGGAGATAGACCAAATTTTTCATGTCTGATTCCTCTACTTGCCTTTCTCTACCAACCTGGAGGTCTAATTCTTGTTGGGCTTTCCTTAAGGCTTCAAAATTGTTGAGAAGTAAAGAGAGAGCCCATGTTAATGTTATTGTTGTTGCGTCTGTACCTGCTAACATAAGGACCTACAGAAAGTATAGAATAAGAAAAAAATGTATTCGGCCTAGCTTAATTATCTGGTTAAAAAGGAGACAAAAAGCATCTTTAAGCAAATAAGTTAGTTTTGAACCAATTTAATTTGGACTTATCTATATTCCAATGTGCTGAGTGTATTAGACACAAGCCGTATCCTTTATTTCGAAGTTATCCCAATTAAATCAAAACAGAATTACAGAGTCGACAACCCCACTTTGGCACTTCCTACAAATTACTAATAAGACAAGAATAACAAAAAAATATCTGAAAATCTCAAAATGTAGTCCTATCTACATATATTTAGAAAATTAAAAAAAAAAAGGGCTTAAATTTCCTCTTTCTTTCGGCGGTTTGGTCGATTACTAACTTTTATTCAAGATAAAGATGCATGAGTGCATGCATGTACATGCATAAAGTTTGAAATATTGGAGCACCAACATTTGGATGAACTTATCAAACAATTTCACTTGCTTCCCTGACTCTTAATATATATATGTGTGAGAATTAATTAACGGGGTTATGAATAGCTTACCAAGCTTGTAGCTTTGATGATTGTATCAGCATCATAACTGGAAGTCTCAGCATCATCGTCAGTAACATTGGACAACATCACATCCATAAAGTCTTGGTGTCCCTTCACCTCACCTGAAATTTTTGAACGCTTATGTTCTTCTAACCATTCTCCAACCATATAATCCAATTCTTTTCCTGTTTTCTTCATTGCTTTCTTGTACCCTCCCAAGTCCAACCATCTTAGATATGGTATTGCATCTGACAACACAAATGCCCCAGTCAAATCGAAAAAATCTCTCAAAGCCTTTCGACGTTGATCATTCTCCTCATTCTCCATATTGGTCACAGCCCCACTAAATCGCTCTCCTACAACAGTCTTCAATACTACGTTTAGGGTTGTGTAACCAAACCATCTTTTCATCTCCACTGGTACGTTTTCATTCTTGACCCATTGGTAATACATGTCTTTTATAGATGCACTTACCTCGGCTTGCCGAATGTGCTTGAGCAACTCAAGTCGGTGATTTGAGAGGACCTCAAGCACGGTTATTTTTCGTAATTGACGCCAATAGGGACCGTAAGGGCTAGACCCAAACATGGCATAGTTGTAACCCATGATTTCTGCGGCTATAGCTTTTGGGCGGTTGGCAAAGGCTTTGTCATTGGTGGTAAAACACTCTTTAGCTATCTCCCAACTGCTTACTACTAGAGTTCGATGCACACCCAAGTAGATAGTGAAGATTGGGCCATACTTGTCGGCCATTTTACCCAAAGTTATATGAGGCGGTTGTAACTCTCTTAATAGGCGGAGGTGGCCAATCAAAGGCCACGCGCCGCCAGCTCCAGGTGGAACTGTCTTTTTACTGGCAGTTCTTTGAACTCTTCTTGATATCCATAGTAGAAAGAAGATGAACAGGAAAAGGGCAAAAATGCTAGCCATAGAAGTTGTGAAGGATGGGTACGAGAAGAGCATGGTTGCTGTTTCTCGTCTTTTTGCATGGAGGTTTTGTGATGTAAAATATAGCCCAAACAAGTAAAGCTTAGGCAACAGAAAGTATATTGGTACTTGGGTACGTAATTGTCCACGTATTTATAAACATATTATTGGACCAAATATCCATTTTACGTGATCACCACTTAAAGTGAATATGGATAAAATATTCATCAGGTGAAGCACTGAAACACGTCTCGTACTTTCATTCTTCAAATGTAGAAGGTAAAGAAAAGCAAAATGTAGCAGGAAAAATCTGGCTTTGTTGAATTCCACTTTTGACTGAATGTCCCGAATTTGATATTTTTTCACTGTAGAGATCTAATAACTTATTAAATAATTTTTAAATATATAAATAGTACACATATGAATAAAATATTATTGGACCAAATATCCATTTTACGTGAGCACCACTTAAAAGTGAATATGGATAAAATATTCATTAGGTGAAGCACTGAAACACGTCTCGTACTCTCATTCTTAAAATGTAGAAGGTAAATAAAAGCAAAATGTAGCAGGAAAAATCTGACTTTGTTGAATTCCACTTTTGACTGGATGTCACGAATTTGATATTTTTTTTACTGTTTAAATATAATTTATTTTATTAAAAATTAAAAATACTGTAATAAAATAATTTATAAATATGTAAATAGTATCGTTGAACTAATTTTTAATTAAAATTTATTTAAAAAAAAAAGTTTATCGGTCCTATGAACAGTATACGAGACCCACAAAGTGAAATGTTGAATGCAAACACTATCCAAACATTCACTAAGTATCCGTTTGGATACTACGTTTGTTGTGTGCATCTGCCTTTTTTTATTTATTTTTTTTAGAAGCGTGTTAACTGAGTTCTAGTGGATCTTGTGCACTATTCACGTGACTCACAAGCCTCTTTTTTCAACAAAATTTTCATTAAAAATGGGTCCTACATCATTATTTACACATTTAAAAATTATTTTATTACAGTATTTTCAGTTTTCAGTTTCAATTTTTAGTTTTCAACAAAATGGAATCCAAACTGACCTAAGTATTTAAGTTTGGTTTGCTTCTAGTGTAAAAGTGAATTGGACTGGACGCCATACATATTGAAAAATGGGCACATGTCTTGACTATCTATTGAATAAATTTTTTTTGTCCTTCCCTCGGAGGTCCGTCTCTCCATGTGGTCAACTTAAGATATCTATCTGCAAGGGTTGAAATTTCTTGAAAATATCCCTAGCCATCCAGATTGTCAATCATCTTGTGATGCTCCAAACCGACTAATGATATCATGAGTTTGACATGTGACAAGGATTGCAAATCTATAATATTTCACCTTAGATCATTGCCATTGGCTTCTTAAAAAATATATGTAATTGGCATCATCATTATATATTTTATTTATTTTACCTTATCACTTTAATAAAACTTACCTCTTATTCCATTCTTTATTTTTCAATTTATTCCATTAATTAAATGAACATATTTTATAAACAAAAACAAAACACCAGCGTTAAAATATTAGATGCACCACGCTATATGTACTATTTGCTACGGTAATAAATGTGCTGTTTTTAAGAGTTTTGTTCGCTACCTGGTAAATTTTGCATTATCTAATGGAAATGCTCTGGTATGTTTACAAGGTCTCAAAAACCTTCTAATGAAATCATTTTCTAACTAAAAAAAATCCACAAATTTCTTTGAATTCCAAGATTTCCCATGACCCTAAATGTCTAATATGTTATAATACAATACTAAAGTTTATTTACACACCATGCATATAGTGAAGATTGGTCCGTACTTGTCAGCCATATTACCCAAGGTTATATGGGGTGGTTGTGACCCTCTTAAGAGGTGGAGGTGGCCAATCAAAGGCCATGTGCCACCAGCTTCGGGTGGAGCTGTCCTTTTACTAGCAATTCTTTTAAGTCTTCTTGATAACCATGATAGAAAGAAGGGAAACATGAAAAGGGCGAATATGATGGCTATAGAAAGTTGTGAAGAATGGGTACAAGAAGAGCATGTGGGTTTGTGATAAGGTTAGGCAACACTACAACAGAAATTATTTTAGTACCGACATCAATCACAATAATGATTAATTTATTAGCACAATATCGGGTCAAAGATCAATCTTCACCTCACCAGTTAAATGAATATGAAAAACAAATTCGTAGGTAAAACACATCTCATTATATAAATGTAGTAAAATCTATTTCAAATATTTTACTATATATAATATATTAGTCCTTCTCATGAGCTACCATGAGCTAGCATTTTTTTGATTAAATATTTAGTATCATATATTTGCAGAATCTTATATAAGACAATTAATTATCATCAAATTGTTGTTGCCACTCTCGCTTTTCTAAAGTGGTAGACCCTCCCATAAGTTAATTAATTTTATTAGGATTATCTCTAAGTAAGCCATATTAATCAAAACAGAACTCGACAACCCCTCTTCCATAAGTACTAATTGTATTCAAGATAAGCATAAATGACAGTATGAGCCTATGAGGGCATGACACGCATAAAGTTTAAACTTATCGATCATTCTCACTTGCTTAGACTGACCATTTAGGGAATGAAATAATTTTTTAGGCATTTGCTTTGCTCCCATTCATAGAGGCCAATAATTTGTTGAAATTTTTGGAAAGTGAGAAAATTAAGAAGTAAAAAATTTCAACAAATAATTTGTTTTTGCTGAATAATATGTTAACATATAATTATAGATCTGGACCACCCCCTATGCTATTTTCAAGGCGTTTGAGCAACCCAAGGCGGTGATTTGAGAGGACCTTAAGCGTGGCCATTTTGCGTAGGGCAAGGCTTATGTCCAGTGAAAATTTTCACTGGACACGGCAAGATTTGGACACATGTCCAAAAGTGGTGTCAAGGATCCAACGTGTCCAGTTTTGTACATATTTAAAAATGGGCACATATCCTGACTATCTATTGAATGAATTTTTTTTGTCCTTCCCTCGGAGGTCCCTCTCTCCATGTGGTCAACTTAAGAAATCTCTTGGCAAGGGTTGAAATTTCTTGAAAACATCCCTAGCCATCGAGATTGTCAATCATCTTGTGATGCTCCAAACAGACTAATAATATCATGAGTTTGATATGTGACAAGGATTGCACATCTATAATATTTCACCTTAGATCATTCTTATTGGCTTCTTAAAAAATATATGTAATTTGCATCACCATTATACATTTTATTTATTTTACATTATCACTTTAATAAAACTTACCTCTTATCCCATTCTTTATTTTTCAATTTATCCCATTAATTAAATGAACATATTTTAAAAACAAAAACAAAACACCAACGCTACAGTAATAAATGTGCTGTTTTTTAAGGGTTTTGTTTGCTACCTGGTAAATTTTGCATTATCCAATGGAAATGCTGTGGTATGTTTACAAGGTCTCAAAAACCTTCTAATGAAATCATTTTCTAACTAAAAATAAAATCCACAAATTTCTTTGAATTCCAAGAGTTATCATGACCCTAAATGTCTAACATGTAATACAAATAATACAATCCTAAAATATATTTACACACCATTCTGATATGACTTCAATTTCAATTTGCTTGCTATTCCCTAAGATTTGAAATAAAAGAAGGAAATATCTTGACTCAACAACTCAATAAGTAACCCATGATCTTAATGAGTAGGATCATACATATAGAGAAAAAAAAAATTGTTCATAGTATACAAATTTCACGTTTGGTGATAGGATTTTTTGGTATTGGCTAATTCCATGACAAATATGCCTTTAAGTGTTGCAACCTGTGACTGGAAGCTCGATAATCTCTAGAGACAGAATTTTTGCTCCTATTGCAAGTATTTTGAAAGCTAAAATCTTCAAAGGTTGGAACAAAAATCAATAGAGAAATGGGTATATCCATAAGCAATATAAATTAGATTACTCATTATCATTGTCATCGTCACCAATAGGTGGTACATAATCATTTTCATTTACCACAAGTCTAGCTCTATTTGTTTTCCCCATTTGCACAATTGGGTTGAGAAGAATCCCTTAGAGAAGTTGATAAATGCTTCAACCCCAAAACATCGATTCTCTCTTGGTTATGCTTCATTCTAACCAATCTTGTCATCTCATACTTTGCAATATTATGAGTATCTTTGGCCTTTTTGGTAATTTTTTGGAACCATATATTGACATGAGAGATAAGTACAATTGCTACTAACATTATATATCATAATTCACATCTTTATCCATATTAAGATCAAGACAAGGGCAAAACTTTAACACAACAAACATAATCCACACATCATAATTCACATCAATATTCATATCATGTTCAAGATAAGTACAAAACTCTAAGACAATTGCTACTAACTTTACATAATTCAAATCAAGATCAAGATAAGTAAAAAATTTAAGACAATTGCTACTTAGATGACTCCAAATCAATATCTATATCAAGATCAAGACAAGTACAAAACTTTAAGACAATTACTACTTAAATGATGCATCATAATCCACATTATTATCCATTTCAAGATTAAGACCATTAAAAACTTGAAGACAATTGTTATGAACTCAACATATTATAATCTACATTAATAAACAAAGTCATGATCAAGACAAGCACGAAACTTTAAGACAATTGCTACTTAGATGACTCATCATAATCCACATTATTATCCATTTCAAGATCAAGACCATTAAAAACTTTAAGACAATTGTTATAAACTTTACATATCATAATCTACATTAATAAACAAAGTCAAGATCAAGCACAAACTTTAAGACAATTGTTATGAACTCTACATATCATAATCCATATCAAAATCAAGATTAGGTATGTCATGCTCTTCATTTTGATTAGTGTCTCTTGAAGCTCCACCTTCAAGAACAACCTCAACTTCAACATCACCCATACAATATTGAATATTATCTTCAACATTAATAGGGACAACATCAACAATTGCCTCTTGTTGGAATACGTCATTAGCTTTTGTATTGTCATTGGATTCTCTATCCTTGACTTCCAGGACATCAAACATGCCTCTATGTTGGATGTATTGCACATTAATAAAAAAAAGTCATGATCAAGACAAGCGCAAAACTTTAAGACAATTGCTACTTAGATGACCCATCATAATCAACATCATTATCCATTTCAAGATCAAGACCATTAAAAACTTTAAGACAATTATTATGAACTCTACATATTATAATCCACACTAATAAACAAAGTCAAGATCAAGACAAAACAAGCACAAAACTTTAAGACAATTGTTATAAACTCTACATATCACAATCCATATCAAGATCAAGCTCAAGTATGCCATGCTCTTCATTTTAATTAGCATCTCTTAAAGTTTCATCTTCAAGAACAACCTCAAGTTCAACATCACCCATACAATATTAAACATTATCTTCAACATTGATAGGGACAACATCAACAATTGCTTCTTGTTGGATTGCATCATTAGTTTATGTATTGTCATTGGATTCTCCATCCCCGACTTCCAAGACATCAAACATGCCTCTATGTTGGATATATTGCACAACTTGCCAAGGTCCACCCAATTTGGTATCATGAAGGTAGAATACTTGTTTTGCTTGACTAGATAGTATAGAATGGTCATTTTGATACCACCAAGATGTTAATGCTTGTGCAGTGCACGCCGATTCTTTTCATTCTCCTTCGACCATTGGTACCAGTATTGTACCATTCACACGGGAACAAAACAACTTTATGGTGAAACATATATTCTAATAATTGTTTTGTAACTTCTAATGACTCGTTAACTTTCAATATTTATCTATAATGAAATACAACATGTGACATTAATTAGTAATGAGCAATGATCAAACTATACAAATGTTTAATAGTATTTAGTGTGTGATAAAATTCAAAATGTCTTACACGTTCTTTACCACTTGGGAAAATCTTGTTGTTGTATATGGGTTATGTCTTCTCGAGTAGAATTATGAAATGTGTTTTTATGTTCACTGTTCAAAACAAGGTGATTTATATTCAGATAATCATTGCTAATAGTATTGAAGACAACTCAAACATCATATGCATATGACATCACATACTTTAAAAGACAACTTAAACATCGTAAGCATTGTCATGTAAAGCTCTATTTGACAAGGAATTTTTTTCACTTAAATTCTTTACTCAAGTTCCATATCAAAGATAAGGACTAATTAAAATTCAAAAGATAAGAACTCGTTATTTTCTTAGAATCATTGTATCAGGACATTCCTTAAGTGTTATGTCAAAGATAAAAACTAATTAAATTTTTAAAGATAAGGACTCTTTCTGTTCTTGGGTTTATTGTGTTAGGTTTAGACGCCAATTGAGTCATATTTGATCAAATTTTAACCAAATAATTAGTTAGATTAATTATGCTGTAGATCTGATTTAAACAAATATCAAACATTCACAAATCACATGAACACCAAGAATGATGACCTAGGAAAACTTTTGAAACTGTGATTTCAAATTTTAAAAAAATAAAAAAATAAAAACCTGGAAATGATTTAACCTAAAAAATCTTCAACGCAACATTTCACTAATAGAATAGAAGTTTGTACAATATGATTAACCCAGAATCTACTACTACCTCATGTTGCTGAGAAAAAAAGCAAGACCTGAAATTTGGCACGAATCTTGATCAATCGAGATAAGTGATTCTTTTCTGTACTTATCTTTTTATGATTTCTTAAGTCTTCATCTTTGTAGAACTTCTGTTTATTTGTTTAGACCCCTTAAAAAAATTGTTTAACCTAATGACTAACTGTTTACTTAGGTTAAATAGTAATAGATCATATCATGCACAGTAGCGGAAAAGTAAATAACATAACGATATGATCACATAGGAAAACCAATGAAATAAACCGTTTCAAGGTAAAAACCTGTGGAGGATTTAACCTAGCTATCCTTAAGGTAAAACAAATTCACTATAAGAGAATTGAAGTTTTTGTAATAAGATTTAACCTTAAATCTATTGCTACCTTCAGTAGTAACTTACTGACATGACTACGTGCAAGTTTTGAATTCACAGACTCATTTTTTCTTGGATTTGCACCATATCAGCACCCACACTTATGACTTTGAGATCCCACTCAAAGGTTTAGCAATACAAACTTTTTAGTTTGTGACTCTAAGACCACCCATGAAGGTTTAGATCATCAATAGATGTTGATCTTGTTGCAGCAATTTCAGATCTACCGGTTTTAATGGTATGAGAATGCTTTTCGGTAATGACTTTGAAAGAGGAGGGCATAATACCTTTTAAATTTCATAAGAGCACTTCCAAAGTCTCTAAAAAACATTGTTAGGACATATGTGATTCACTTGTTAGGAACATATGTCACTATTTTATGTAATTGGCTAATCCTTTGACAAAACGCACTTTACTTATAATTGGGTAGATCTAGGTATTTTTAATACTTCAAGAAACTGTGTTTCAAGATCAAGTGTTGAAATCATCAAGTCTGTCTAAAAAACAAGCTGAGAAGTGCAAGTTCATTAAAGTTCGATAGTTAGCATGTGTCGAGGTTTAAGAAACTATTTAGCCCGTGTGCTCGACACCTCCTATCTGTCGAGGTTTAAGAAAGAATCAGAAATTCTGATCTGTTTTCTTGGAATCCATGAATGTGTTTTTGGGACTTCTTTTCTTCTAACCCTAGACATATAAAAGAGTTATTTTAAGAGCTGTAAAAGTGTTCACAAGTTGCACAAGTTTTGAGAAAAAGTCTGTTCAAGCAAATTGTGATCGGAGACAAAATTTTGCCCTAGTTCATCTTTTCTGAAGAAGTTGTTGTATTTATGCACCGTAGGGTTTTATGAATAAACATTTTTTTGATCTTCATCACGTGGATGAACTGAAAAACTTTGTAGCCAACAACCTTCTCTAGTTGGTGATTGAAGTCGCGTACTGGGATCCGCGCAATTAGTTAATCACGTACTTGGGAGCCATGCATTAAAAGGAGAAATTGTCACTATAGAACAAGTCCAATTGGGTATTAGGGTAAGGGTTCAACTGTAGGTTGGTATAAGGTACTGAAATTCCTTTACTTGTAACCGCTTATTGTGATAATACTAGAATTTTGGGAGTGGTGACCTAAAAATCAACCGTTGGGATTTTTGCCGTGTAGGTTTTCCCCATTCGTAAACAAATCACCATGTCATTTATTTTCCGTTGCATACTTAGTTTAATTGGTGATTTGTTTGTGTTACCATGCGCTTTGTATGTTAATTTGATTAATTAATAAATTTGGCTAATTAATCAATTAATTTAATCACAAAGGGTCAATACGTTTTTGGCCTATCAAATGTGCCTTAGGGTTTCCTTTATATACTATGTGAAATAGATTTAAAACCCTAATCACTTAATGGGCTTATGGACTCTTGGGCTGAAATTAAAATTCTGTAGATGCGATTCTTGATTGGTCGAACCTGGCATGTTTTGAATTCTTGAACCTACAGCTTCTTTTTTCTTGTATTCTAACTTGCAGCATCTTGAGCATTGTCTAATAAATCCTATAGACTCTAAGATCTATATCTAGACAAGTTTGTACTCACAGTTTGTCAATTGTTTAAAAGTTTTAAAATCTAACAACTTCATTTGTCTTATTTAACTTAATATTTCTAGACTAAACAACTAGACAAACTAAGTTCTAACAGTTACAATTTGTTCACGGTTGCCAAGCTAAAAAGATAGACTTTACACATTGTTTCAAGACTTTCATCTCTCTCACAAAGCACAAAACTTTTCATATATCCACTCACCATTTTCACCTATAGCACTTCTACTACGTTATATATACCTAACGTTAAAAAACTTTGATGCCATATGTTTGGTGCTTTTTTATTATGTTTTAGCCTTCATAATTTCTTGGTTTCTTTGTAATTTTTTTACTACTATTTAGTGTGGTATTGGTATGAGCCTCAACCATAAAAGTAAAAAATGATGATTATTTTGAAGTTTTTTTTTTTTTGGGAATCAAGATTATCTCAGTTTTAGTTGCAACCCCAAGTTTAGTTGCAACTATTCAAGAATAGTGTGCAAATGGTGTACAGACTACAATCATATTGTTAGTTCCCTCCATCAAAGCTACAATTAAGTAGTTCTTCACATAATTTTTATGTTCTTTCTCATGTATCTTTCAAGTGCAATACTTATCCACCTGTATCTTTTTTATTACTTTTGTTAGTGCCGTTAATTATAGTTGTTGCGGTTTGTTAGGATTAGTTTCAAATTATTTAATTTGTTGTTACGGTTTTGATATACAATTGTAAGTTAATTAGTGTGTTCTACTTCTCAATATAGAAACAAAGCTCATGTGTAAAATTAATAATACAAGATCAGTTCTCCCAATTTTGGCTTATACGTTTCTTGAATTTTAGCATTCTCTTTGTTTGTTTTTTTATTTTTTTTTATTTTTATTTTTTTTAAAGTATATAAAGGTCCTATTAGAGGCAGTATTTATCCATTTTTTTCTTTGTTTGATTACATTTTCTTTATGTTGCTACACAAATAATTTTTTTCATTTAGATTATGAACGAAGTGTTTGAGATTGGAGTCTTGGGATTTGGTGGTGAGAATGAAGTGGATTAGGAATTGTTCGATTTTAGAAATAAAGTCTACATTTTATCTAAATGTTATTTTATTATTTTAATTATTAAATTTATAATATGGTATAGATTCCTAGAAATTTCTAATAACTACGCAATTCTAATCTCATATATATATAAAGTAAAGAAAACCCACTCAATAGTTGGAAACTACTTCTAAGATAATGAAAATTTTTAAAAATATGAATTAAGAAAATTAGGTTTTAAAGTATTCAGCAATATTATGGGAAATATTATAAATACTATTTAAAAAAATGAGAATTATATACGGGTCTTAAAAAAATAAAAATTATTTTTAAATGAAATTACGCACGGGACATTATCTAGTTATAATAAAATGACTACACACATAAAGTCAGTTGAAGATTGAAGGATCAAATTCGGTGCAATTTTTTTTTAATGACTTATAGTACTGAGTAAATATATTCATTTTTTTTTAATAATATAATTAAATATGACACTACGTTTTGAACCATGTAATTTTTAAGTCTATAAATTTTTATGTTTTATATACCTTTTATTGGTGCAAACACAATAATAATGGAAATAACACAAATAGAAACCGAATAATACTTTTGAATATTATTAATTTGAAGATAAAAATACACAACACTATTTGGGTGGAGGAACGATACTCGCTCTCTTTAAAGAGATTTAAACCCTTTGGTTCCCTTTACCTCTCCCTTGCGCACGTATTTAGCACAATATCTGATTCAATACATATCAGACCACTAATCACTATAATTAAAAAGAACAAAAGAGTCTCTATCCTCTTCAATGAGAGATTAAATATTTCACTAACTCTTTATCTTTCATGTTAATTTCCATACCATTATAATTATGTTGTCATATTTATTCGTTTTAATTGAATAATATTAAAATGCGCCAACACTTTCAAAATTTTAGATAATGTATAGTTCTCAGATTGGATGGTAAATATCATAATGATAATACACAAATATGTAGTTAAGATATTCTCTTATTTCTACAACTTTAGTATAAGATCCCAATTCCATGCTTAAAAAAGGACATAGTAACAAATTGAAATGGCTTAGTAATTCGCATTTTTATTAGCTTAGTAGTTGGTATTTTAAAGGGGTTGAAATTTCAAAAGCATGCAACAAGGTAGCTAATTAATGTGAGTTGTGTAACTTGTAGTGCAAATGATATCCTAGGGCACACTCTTTTATCACAATCAAATGGTAAGTATTTGAAATTTGGCCCCTAACATCAACATCCTTGTGGGTTGTAAGAAATCTTTCAGGTCGAAATTCATTTGGATCTGACCACACATGTGGATCTCGATAAGGATTTGGAATATTAATAATGAGTCGAGTGCCTGTTGGGACATGATAGCCATCCAAAGTATAGTTTTCAGTGGACTGGTGCGGCATTAAGAGTGATATAAACGCATTGTTTCTTTGATAATAGCTTGGAGATGGACCAAATGTTTCATGTCCGGTTCCTCTACTAGCTTTTCTCTACCAACCTAGAGGTCTAATTCTTGTTAGACTTTCCTTAAAACTTTATCCGTTGTTGAGATGTAAAGATAGAGCCAAAGTTAATGTTACAGTTTTTGTGTCTGTACCAGCTAAGATAAGGACCTACAAAAATAAGAAAAATTGCATTTGGCCTAGCTTAATTATTTGGTTAAAGAGGAGACAAAAAGCGTATGTAAGCAAATAAGTTAGTTTTTGGCCTAGTTAAAAGGCAAACAATCATTCATTCAATTTATATGTGATTAAATTTGTAGATATAATAATATAACATGTATTTGGTTGTAGTTTATTAGATTTTTTTTATGCATTGAAATTGAATGATTGTTTGCTTTTTATTTAGCAATCATTAAATTATTAGTATTTTTTAATCTCATTTATTATACTTAATGGGTGATAATTTTATTTGAAAAAAACCTAGGTTGATGGGCAAGTTTAGGACTATTGACTTATTATATATATATATATACACACATTACTATTTTAGATTTTATACTTTATATATATATAGAGAGAGAAACTAATTTTATGTTTGGAGCATTTCAAAGATAAATTTTTGGCTGTGCCTCTGCTGTGGACGAAAATTTTTAAGCCGGATCACGTAAACTTTCATGTGAACTCTTTTTTATGCTTCTATTTTTCATTCAGTTATCACACATAATCATAAAAACGACTTTAACAATAGCGAGAACGAATAGTAATGATGAAAATATTCAACTTGGGTAGCAATTTCGTCCCCATGCCATGTACGATCGAGATCCACCTAGCCTGCGACATTTTCGTTTGTTGTTGTGTGGCATGTGCTCGATAAGGATCCCTCTGCTATTTGGCAACACTGGTTTGACTTGTAAATAATTCTACAATCGTTGAAAATTTTTTATCGTACGATATGATAAATAAAAACCATTTCTGGAATTCCAAATGGCCCATGAAATTTTTTTTTTTAAGGAAAAATTGGCCCATGAAATTGTTCCTTACAACTAGAATTCATCTTTCATCAGGCTCACTGTCATATATTGGATCTTCCTTAATCCGAGTGTCCACACGTTTTGGGCTAAGGGGCCAGACAGTGTACGTTGAGCTTCTTGGGTATATATATATAGCACATTTTTTGAAGCGGGCCATATGAAAATTTTGTTTAGGCCATTTGGTTTGTTTGTTTTTTAGAGATATATATATATATATATATATATATGTATATGTATATATTTTAAATTGTTTCTAGTACGGGTAAACCCATCGGACCCGCAGGTTGATCTGTCCCAAAAATTAAATGCTTTGGGTCGGGTATTGTCCTTTGGATTTGGGTCAGATTAATGGGTCCAAGTCTAGATTTGCCAGGACTGTATTTGAGTATTGAGCTTTGTGGACTATAGCAGTAGATACCTCTGGTCCATAAGGACCATAACTGAAAGAAAAATCAAACAAGAAATGAGTGTATCCATAACTGAAAGAAAGTTCTGAACAAATTATAATGAAACGACACACATATAAGTCAGCTCATGTTATTTTCGGCGTTGTCTTTTGTAATGTTGTTAACCCAAACCCACTGGGTCTGGTACTTTTGATTATTTTTTATGTTGGACATGGCTTTGAGGTCAATGATGTTTTGGTTTAAGTTTTTATATTAGATATTATTAGTCGCTAACCCGTGCGATGCACGGGATGGTTAAACTTGAAACACACTTGTAGTTTTTGATACTATCTCAATCCCTCAACAATCTTTACCCTTCTAGCAATATATATATATATATATATATATATATATTTATTTATTTATTTCTTATCCTCAAACCAAACTTATTTAGCGCATCTTTTTATTTGCTTCAAAATAAAGCATAACATTAATCTACCATGTGCTTTTACCAGTTTTATAGTAATAATTCCCCATGTATAATCATTCCCATCCAAAATATTAACACACAAAACAAAACTCCCCAATCAAAGCATTAAAACGTAAGAACATATGGAAAATGCTAAAGGTACTACCAATTTTACAACAAAAAGCTTACGCAACTTACATCAATAAAAAATAAAATAAAAAAAATTTAAAGTGGGCGCATTTCATGAATTAGCCCATCCATTACAGTGATGACTCCAATTTTTCTAAAGCACGTCATCCGATATGTTGGATTTATGAATGCAATATTATGCAAACTATGAACATTTCCAATTAACAGGAAACCAAACAAGTTCAAGAGATACACCTAAAAAGGGAAACATTAAAAAGAAAAAATTGTCAGCTCAAATTTTAATTGCTTTAGTCAAATGAGTTCCATAGCAGCAAATTGCTAGCATCATAACTCATTTAGTTCATAAATACAATAATAGAATACAAACAGAATAAATTGCTGGCATCATAACTCAACTAAATGGTATAATCACATAATACATCAATTTATGAACTTAAAATAAAATATGAGGCAAGAAAATCCATTGAGAAAAAAAAGTACTCACATTTTATATAAGCCTATGCACCATAGAACTATGTTAACCTCAATATCAAATTACAATGGCTACAATACAACTTAAGAAATGAATGCAACATAAAGAAAAGAAACTAAATAAGAATTGAATAGGTAGACTCAAGATACCTCCATATGCACTGAAACTTTTTTCAAGAGAAAGCAAAAACAATCACCTTTAAATCAATATCTACAAACATTATTTCATGATACTATTATACGAAGGACATAAGTAGTAAGCCAGAACCCAAAATATTCTTATATGCCTTAATCTATATTCCCATAATATAGTAATTCAGAATAAAGCTTATTTCAGCATCAAACTTAGCACAATAAAATCAAGTTTATGGCATAATTTTAACAATTATAGGAATATCAGCTATAAATCAAAATGGCAGTCAAGAATATATATGTACATTTCAAAGTGGCAAGGATCAAAACATGTGCATATCTCTAATTTTAACATGATTATATAGATTAAACAAACACAATAAGGATAAAATATATACACACACTCACATTGAATCATTAAAATCACTATTATTTTCATGGACTTATGGTTATCTACAGGAATTGGTAACCATCACCGAGGAAAAAAAAATCTAGAGTCTTCCAAACTTAAAGATTGTCACCATTCCCATCTCTTAAGAAAAAGGAAAAGAAAGGCATGATCGTGTTTCTTTTTCTCTATTTTAAAAACATCATTTAAAAATACTCAAAACCAAATTAACCCAAATACTCTAAACAAAAAAGCAAACCAAATGTGACACAAATATCCTAAAGATAGCAAATTCTAACCAAATACCTTTATCAAAACAAAATCTAACCTAGAAACAAAAAATCAAAGATTTAAAATCAATCCGACCAGAATACCCAAAACTAATCATATTCAATTCCATTTTTGAAAGACCATAAGTTCAAAATCAATCCAACCAATATACCTTATCAGAATATGGAGAAGAAGGATGAAGAGCATGAGGAGCAAGGAATGAATCATGCCTTGACAGAAGCAAGACCAAGTGAATCTGCAGAATTGAAAAACAGAGTAAACGGCTAGTAGCTTAGGAACTAAAACTACATGTAGCTTCGGATTTAATTAGTAATGAGTTAGTTACTACACGTGAGAAGCTTGGTTATTTTACTGTTTACACGTGTCAAGTGTAGTTAGTTAGAGATAGACTTTTTACTCTGTTTCGTATATAAGTTGTATAGCTGATTCTTCTAATGATGATTGAGAAGTATTTTCCCAAATTCCTTTTGATATACCTGTTTTAGATGGTGTTTTGGGGAGCAAAAAATTATGTTGGTTTGGAATTTTGTTGCAGTGGAAGGCCAGACAGAGTCTTTTATAGATCATATGTAAATCGTGTTTGAAATAGTACTGAAACCTAAATCACTTGAATTAACTACATTTGAAATTACCTGAATTCTTTCTATCTTTCTCACGATGTCAAAAATCTTCTTAAGTACCTCTTTGTTAGATTTTTGATGCACTTACAAAGACAAAATGACATTGAGGAGTATTTAGTAATTTACCCAGTGAACGATTTTTAAAATTCAGATTTTTTAAAAAAAAAAGTTGAAATCTTACAAACATGAGAATGTACTTGGTGAATCTAGTGGACTTGCACAACATGACTAACCCTCCAAGATAGCAAGATATTATCACAAATTAAGATGCATTAAAATTTAAAACAACAATTCCATAACAAAAGAATCAAGGGTAGTTCAAATAGTTCATATTGTTAATCTCATGCCATAAAGGAAACAACAATTTCTGAAAAATTTATTGACTAAGTTCTGTTAACAAACAGGCAGAGCACATTGTTAAACAAAAAATTGAAATAAATAGACATTGAGACTTGAAGCTCAAATATTTGACATACTATAGTAGAAGTGGAAATCCAATTCAGATGCAAAGTTTGCATTATTAGCCTTGTTGATCAAATATGACAAAACTCATCTCTAACATTACAGAGTGTGTATACTAACGAAATACAATTTAATAATAAAATTGACCTAATCATTGTGATATGTGAACAACATGGCCTTTATATCATAACCCAGGATAAACTTTAATTTTAGAAAAATATATACTGAAAAAACTTGACAACAATGGAAGAAAAGAAACATGGGAAATGAAAATATAAAGAGGGGAATATATTTCAACAAAAAAAATTAAAAACGGCATAAATGAAATGGCAAACAAAGCTTTATTTTTTGGTAACATGAATCTATATTCTTCAGAACTAAATCAATCCATGAAGATCTCCAGAGATTTCTCTTTGGAGCGAAGACATACTCAAAACAAATTTAACCCAAATATCCAAAAGAAATACCAAATCTAATACATATAACTGATATTAAAAACAATTCTAACCCAAATTTCTTACTCAAACCGAATCTAAGCCAAAACCTGAATGCAATCCAATCCAATCCAATCCAATCAAAATACCCAGACCTAAATCATAGCTAAACCCAAATTTAAAGAACCTAAACCAAAACACAATACAATTCCACAATAGAACACCCACCAAAGAGCACCGTTTCTGGTAGGGATAGAACCCAAAACTATGTCATATTTCATTCCCAAACCTAAGAAATAAGGAAAAAAAGAAAGAAAGAAAGAAAAATTACCGATGGTAGTTCTGACGGTCTGATGGTAACGGTGCACCTTACAAATTGTATATTTGTGTGCAGCGGTTCCTATGGTCGAAGTATTGGGAGGGAACAGGCAGGGGCAGGAATGGCCAGCCATGGTTATTTCTCCCTTGGGTTTGTTCTTGAAGAGGAGAAGCCATTTTTCTGAGTTTTTCAACCAAATAGAGAGAAATTGTTTCAAAATTGTGCATAGGAAATACATTTCAGAAGAGAGTGAGACAGAGATAGAGAAAGGGAGAAGGGAGCGTATAGGGAGAGGGAAAAAGTGAAGTGTTTGATTTTTTTTTTTTTTTTTTTTTTTTTTATATAGTTTTTTATGGGTAGGAATATGAAATGAATTTGTAAATTGCTACCCAAGAGTCAAAACGTTGTATTTTTTTTTTCTCTGAGAAGAACTTAATTTTTTTTGAGAAACTTTTAAGATGAAAAACGTTGTAGCTAATGAATCAGAAAATTGTTTCGCATAGACCATTGAACCAAGAGTCACCTCTTTTAAGGTTTTTAAAATGTAAACATGGTAGTGATTTATGTAGTCACGTGGCGCAATGAGAAGCAGTCAACAAAAGTCAAATGTTTCGGCTATTAGTTATTATATAGATATTGGCCTTTTGTAATATATGGATATAACGTTAGTTTGCCTTCCTTTTTCTTTTTTTTAGAAATAATTACAACATGCTTCTAACCTTATAGCTTGAACATTTTCTCCCTTAAACTCCTAAGCACTTTATACATGGAGAGGTACTAATTCAGTTATAAGGCCTTTGGCTAGTTTTCCTTCCTTGGTTTGGTTGCATATATAATTATTTTTTTCTTTCATTGTTTATGATTAGATGGATTCTATTTATAGGTAGGGCTGACAATTTTTATCCAAACCCATGAACCCACACATTACTCACTTAATTTGGATAAGTCTTGAGCTAACCCAATTAAATATTTGGGTTAAATGGATAAGACCCAAATGGGTAATTCAATTAAATGGGTTTTGATGGGTAAACCATTAGTTACTCAACTACCCATTTAAAATTTAAAGTTTAATACTTAAAAAAACAAAAAGTCAAAAACCCTAACAAACAAGAGAACATCACTACAACTAGGGGTGTTCACCAAACCGGATAAACAACATAAACCGCACCAAAACCGCCCGCAAAATGGCATAACCACACCGCACCGCAAGTAACAATTCACCGCACCGCACCGCACCACATCGCATGGTGTAGTGCGGTTTGCGGTTTTATAATAAAAAAAATTGCACAAATTGCACTGCATCACACTGCACCCTCTCTATATATTAATATATTTATTTATTTTTAATATTAAATATATTATTAATAGTTTAATATCCCTAGTTTTCCCAAAAAAAATAAAAAGTTTGATAACCTTAGCAAGTGTTGACTAGGAAAGTCAGCCCAAAATAAAGGAAAACTAACCCAATAGTTTAAAACTTGGTCCAAAACAAAGGAAAAAAATTAGTTTTGGGCTAGGTAGGAAAATCCCAAAATTAAAAAATATACTGATTTCAAACCGTTCAAATTGCATCTTATATATAGCACCGCAAAAATGAGGTGCGGTACGGTTCTAGTTTTGGCTAAACTTTAAACCGCACCACATAGCACCACACATGTGACCGCAAAAATAAGGTGCGGTGCAGTTATGATTTTAGCTAAACTGCACCGCAAAATGTAGTGCTAAAAATTGCCCAAAATTGCACTACACTACACCACGAACACCCCTAACTGCAGCTATAGCTAGCAGCCTCTTCTTCTATCTAATGTAAATATTTTCTCCTCCATTTTCTAGGCGTTTTCTTAGCTACTAAACTAGACAAAATCTAAATACCTTTCCCTTTTCGACTTTGCTTTGTAAAACACTTGCAAAACCTCACTCACTCATGCAGAAAGAAGAAGAGCACATAACAAAAATTGGGGGAATCATCGTTGGGCTATGATTTGGATTCATGGTGTCAAAAGCGACATTGGAGGGACCCAAGACAATGTGCTATGATTTGAACTTCATGGCATCAAAACCATGGATATCATTCACTTGAATACGTCTTACCAATCTGTAATTACTCTATATTTTCCTTAATTTTTTTACTAATCCTATGTTTGTTTGCCGAGAAAAGTTCGAAGAAAGGGAAAAATAGCCATCTTAGGTTCAGTTTGGCGTTTGTGTATTTGCTATTTTGCTCTGTTTTAGGGCATAATTTGTTTTGAGGGAAAATATTTTCTAGAGAAAATTTGAATTAGTTTTGGATTGAAAAATCTATGTGATTTGCAGTTTTGCACATTTTAGATCAAGGTGGATAGAGACTTAAGAATGATTCCTCAATTCTTATGATTTAATTAATATATATATATATATATTAATATTACTTATCTTCTGCTTGGTTGCCAAGAAAAGTTAGGAGAAAAGAAAATCTGCAGGTTAGTTTCAGTTTCAGCGTTCTTATGTTTGAGGGAAAGGTGAATTAGTTTGGCTGAAAAAAAAAAAAAAATTCACAAGTAAGAGAATTTCTTGTTGAATTGCTGAATATGAATTTTATAATGGGTTCAATGGGTGGGTTGGAGATTAAATGGGTTTGGTAGATAATGGGTATTTATTATTATTATTTTTAAATGGGTCATAAATGGATAAATGGGTAATTATATACCGGACTCATTCATGATCCAACCCAAATCATACCCAACCCGCTCGATTGTCACCCTTACCTATTGGTAATCCAATTCAATGTTGGGCCACACCATCTTGTTTTGTTAGGAAAATTATATTTGGTTCTGGGTAGGGGTGAAGATCTATGTTTAGTGGTTTGATCAGTACTGTGTATTCTTTTACCTGGATGGAAGTTTTAAAGGTTGGTTGTATGTTAATGCATATTCGTATTTTTAATAATCATGTGAATTGATGGAGGTTGACTAAATTGCACTAGTTGCATATCTACATGATGCGTGAAAATAAATAATTATATTGTATTGTAATATAATGTATAATTTTTTCTCTAAATTTATTGAAGAAAATTTGTTATCCCTAAAAATTAAATAGTTTCTATTCGGTCTAATTAGGTCTACTTCGGTTCAATTTAGTCCAATCGGTCAATTTCAATCCCCTTCGATCCAAATAATTGGGTCTTAAATTGATTCTTTTTGTATATTGCCTTTTCAAGTTTAGCTCAAAAATTCTTTTTTTTTTCTTCTTAATTTTTGAGTTGAAAAGTATGAAAATTTATTATATTTGGGCTAAATTCTTTAGTTTTGAGTTAAAAAATACAAAAAAAAGATGTTAGAAATTAGAAATATGAGCTCTAAAAATGCAGTAAAAATGATACATATTCAAAAGTCTTATTTGGTCCACATTGGTTCTATTTGGTCCATTCTGTCATCTTCAGTCCAATTTGGTCTTATTCGGTCCATACCATCCTATTTGGTCAATTTAGTCCTATTTAGTCCAGTCTATCCACTAAAGTTTTATATGGTCCACTTCAGTCCTATTTGGTCCATTCGGTCGACATTAGTCCTATTCTATCCATTTCGGTCCAATTCGGTCTATATTGGTTTTATTCAGTCCATTTTGTCCACTTTGGTCCTATTCAATCGAATTTGGTCATATTCGGTGCATTCTATCCACTTTGGTTCTATTTGGTCCATTCTATCCACTTTGGTCCACTTAAGTCCTATTCAAGCCATTCGGTCCATAATGGTTCTATCAGTCCATTTTATCTACTTCTGTACTATTCAATCAACATTGGTCCTATTCAGTCCAATTTACCCACTTCAATCCTATTTGGTCCAATTTGATCCCGCTTGATCTATTCTGTCCACTTTGGTCCTAATTTGTCCATTCGTTCTTATTCGGTCCACTTTGCTCCTATTCGGTCCCCTTCGGTTCTATTTTGCCCATTCGGTCCACCTTGTTCCTATTTGATTCTATTTTGTCCATTCAGTCCACTTTGTTCCATTTGGTCCAATTCGGTTCATTTTGTTTCACTTCGATTTATTTTTGTGCACTTACATAATGGGAAAAAAACATGTTTAGTTTGAAAGCACCTATTTTAAATCCAAATTTATTAAAATTATATATAAACCTTAAACTCATAATATGTAAAATCTTAAGTATAATATTTATTGTTGCTATGTTTTTATTGAAAATAATATTAGAAGAAAAAAAGTAAAAAAAAAAAAAAAAATATATATATATATATATATTGTGGGTACACGATTATTTAACGGCCCAATAATGACGTTGGGCTCGTACATAAAAGATCCCTCACAATATGATTTGTAGAGAGTGGGCTTAAAAGGCTTGCTTTTGATCACGGGGTGATGGTCCGGCCCTGATTTTGGGGGGGCTCATGCAAAAAAGGAGTTCAGTTTGAACATTCAAGCCCTACAGCGTCATAGCCTGAGGGGTTGGACTCCTTGGACTTAGTCCGAGGAGCATCAAGTTCTTCCCCATCCCCCCTCTTCTTCTCTTAGCTTTCGTTTCCTTTTATACTCGCATTCCTTCCTCTCTTTAGGGTCCACGTGTAAGCTTTACCTTCGGGGAAGAGGACTTGTCTTATCAGCCCATACCTCTAATGGTTGGGAGTAGACGTAAAAGTTGAATAGCATGGTCAAGAATAGGGGCCTGTCAGGTACAGAGTTCTCTACCACAGTATTGGCAGTCTTTTCACTTATCCTATCCGTGCATTAAACCCATCCTTGACAATAGGTCTCCTCAGTTCAGGCCTTGGGCCTTGATATAGAGCGGGCCTGGGCCACGAATTTTCTGGCCCACAATAGCCCCTCAAAATCCTGCTGCCCGACTTTTAGTTGGGGAGGAGGGTTTTGGTGACTTTGGGCCCACCTCACGGCTCGTTCAGATTCTGCACTCCACTCATACTTGTGTTTTTACATTCACATGGGAGACGTGCCCAGTCAAAAGTCATCCCTTCGTTCGCGAGTACTCTGAAGTTTCAACAATCGAAGCGCGCCTTCCCGAGGATCTTGAGATTCTACGGTTGTGGATGGTGTGGGAAATTGAGCCAGAGCTGCCTAGTCTGCAGCGCGTCTTGGGAATCTGCTCAAATGAAATTGAATGACCCCTCCTTACCCTTTATATAAGTAGGACAAGTGGTTGTTCTCCTGGCATATAAACCCTTCCGCTCTCTTCAGAATCATAACCCTTTGTCCATACCCAGTTCCCTCCTCCGGTGTCATCTCCCCTTTGTGCCGTATGTTTGAGGCTTGGGTGGAGATGGAGGAACTTCACCCGCCACAGAGGCACAAGACCCTTCCGAGACGCAAAGTGATGTGGCCTGGGTAGGGGAGGCACAAATTTAAGGTGTCTTCCCGCTTAGACATGGTGGGGACGGCGTTCTCCCCTCTTTTAGTCAAAATCCGAAGCAGGTTCTGGTCACGCCAGATTTTTGGTGTGTCAGAAGAAAGATTTTCCGCCATCAGCGCCGTCTGCCTTGTCGCAAGCAAATTTTGGTGTAGGCTCCTCAACTTCCGGTTCCCGGCACCTTCTCTTCAACGGTGTGGGCCTCAAGTTGGGCTCCCTGCACCTTTTCTTCAGCTGCGCTAGCCTGAAGCTGGGCTCTCTCTGCACCTTTTCTTCAACGGTGCAGGTCCCATGCTGGGTTCTTTTGCTGCCTGAGTTATGGGCATGTAAAAGTGTTGAGGAATGTAAGGTTGAATTTATTCAACCATCTAATTGGCTTTATTCCGTGCCAAATTTGCTTGTAATTCAGCATTTAGTAACCCTGTATTTAGGTGGGATTGTTGTAAGGGTAGTGAGTGAGATAGTGTGAAGATTGCTCAAGAGTGTGCAAGAAAACAGAGTGTCGCGGCTGGGACTCGTGGCTGGACTCGCGGCTTCAACCCGCCAGAAGATGCACACGTGCCAAGCATGCTGGAAGATGAACAGTCATGCTAGCTGGAGCACTACAGGACAAAACAGGACAACTGGCCATACGGTTAACTCGCGACTGGAACTCGCGACTTAGTCAAGCCGCGAGGTCAAGCCGCGAGCCACCCCTGTTTTGGAAAAACCTGACGTTTCGCATTCCTCTTCACTGCAGTATAAATACCCTTTTAACCCACGATTGAAAGAGAGCTTCCAGAGAGAATTTTGAGAGAGAAACCCTAAAGAAAAACCAGATTGTTTCACCCACAATCTCTACCTTAGAGTCTCATCAAATTCCCTCACTCTCTTCCTCTCCATTGTCAAATCCTTGAGAGGCTTTATACCAAACCTGGTTCTTACCATTATCATCTCTGTGAGACAGACGTTTGGAGTTCTGGGAAGCAGTTAGGAAGGAGCCAATATTCATTGGTTGATGCTACGGTGTAGTAGCGGAATCCGGAAAGCTAGAAAAGAAAAAGGTTCGGCGCAACCTCGTTGGAGCAAGAAGCTTGGAGGGCTTAGGTGCATTGGGTAGATTAGGCTTGAAGGGTCTATTGCTGTCCTTGTATCCCAACTGTATTTTCTAGTGGATTGATTACCGCTTGGAGGGCGGCGGAGAGGTTTTTCGCCGAGGTCTTCGGTTTCCTCTTCGATAACATATCTGGTGTTATCTCTGTGTTTGCATCTTCCTTCCTCTCTATCTCTGCCTTTACATTATCTGCTGTGGTTTATTTTGTTGTGGCTTAGATAGTTGTTTAATCAATTCTATATTATAGCATATGTTAAGTTTCCGCACACTAGTTGTTTGACATATTGCTTGGGTTGGTTAAGTTGGTTTTTGGGAGTCTAAACGTTCAAAAGTGTTTTTGTACACGTTTTTGAACTTTCAATTGGTATCAGAGCCAGGTTCACATCTGTTTGGTTTCATTACCATTGTGTGATCCTTGACTCCCTTTTTGAGATGGATAGGTCTCAATCCCTTAATGCACCTCCATATTTTGATGGAAGTAATTATGCATTTTGGAAGGTTCGTATGAGAGCCTTTTTATGCTCTATTGATGAATCCGTGTGGGATGCTGTTGAGATTGGTTGGGCCAAACCTGAGGCAGCCAAATCCACATGGGATAAGGCAGCACTTGCTGCATCTAATGCTAACAGTAAAGCACTAAATGCTATTTTCTGTGGTGTGTCTCCAGATGAATTTCACAGGATTTCTCACATTACTATTGCCAAAGATGCATGGGAGATTCTGGAAACAACTTATGAAGGCACGAAGAAGGTGAAAGATACCAAGTTACAAATGCTGACCACTCGGTTTGAGGAGCTCAAGATGAGTGAGGATGAGTCTTTCGACTCGTTCTATGGGAAGTTAAATGAAGTGGTCGTCAGTAAGTTTAACTTGGGGGAGAAGATGGAGGACTCTAAGATTGTAAGGAAGATCCTTCGATCATTGCCGGAAAGCTTCCGTGCTAAAGTGACAGCCATTGAAGAGAGCAAGGATCTTGACGACATCAAGGTACAGGAGCTGGTTGGATCTCTACAGACCTATGAGATGTCGCTGCCAAATCAACGGAAGGGAAAATCCCTTGCTCTAAAGACCACTAATGAGAAGGTGGAAGATCAAGGCTCGTCAGGAGAAGATATGGTTGACAAGGATGTAGCCTATCTTGTTAAAAATTTCAGAAAGTTTTTGAAATTTAAAAACAGTGGAAAATTTGATGATAAGAGAAAATTCCAAAATTCTGGAAGGGAGAAGAGGGATTTCAACAGGAAAGATGGAAAAGAATCCCCATCCACACAAGGTGTCACTTGTTTTGAATGCAACGGGCATGGACACTTTAAGAGGGAATGTCCGAATTACTTGAAGTCGAAAGGCAAGGTGTATGCCACGACCCTGAGTGACTCAGATTCGTCTGACTCAGAATCTGAAGAAAGCTGTGATGGAGAAGGGAACTACTCAGCTTTCATGACTATTGCTCATGATGAGTCTTCGGATGAATTGAATTTGCTTGTTCAAAACCTTGGAGAACATAGTGAGGATGACTCACTAGGAATTGTTGAAGAATCAGAAGCTGAAGGAGAAGAAAGCACAGTTACTCTTCAAGAAAATTACAACTCACTTTTGGAGAAATCTGGTGAATACACAAGGGTGGCCAAGGCTGCTGTGAGAAAGATGAAGAAGGCTGAGGAGGACTACAAAAGTCTCCTAATCCGGTATAGGGAGGCCAAATGCGAGATTGAAACTTTGAATGGTGAGCTCTCCGAAGCTTACACTAAAGTGAGATTTCTTGAAAGTGAGGTTGTTCAAGCAAATGCAAAAATAGAGAGGGTCACCACCAAGAAGCTTGACGATGTTATATCTTCTCAAAAGAGCTTCTCAGACAAATCCGGACTGGGATATAGCGGAGGAAGTAGTTCAACTGGAAATGTCACCAAAGAAGTGAAGTTTGTCAAAGCCAAAGATCCAGTTGCAGCTGACCCTATTGGTGTGAAGCTCGAGGTGGAGGAGAAGAAGAATGTGGTGGACCAACGGATGCTGAATCATCGTAATCAGTATGTGGGCAGGTCTGAGTCTCGTGCCAAGTCACGTCCTCGACCACAAAGAGGTCCTAGAGGAATGTATGTGTGCCATTACTGTGGACTTCAAGGGCACACTCGACCAAATTGCCAAAAGCTGAGAGCAAAGAACAGTGCTACTCCTCAAAGGTCAGGAGGACCAAGAATTGATAGGAGAACTTGGGCAGGGGATCAACCTAGAGAGCAAAATGGAGATACCGGAATGATGGACGTGATGAAGATGATTGGTGCATTCACCAACTGCTTGGAAAGCTTCTCACGAAGGTTTGAAAGCCCTAACTCCCGTACCCAATCCTTTAAGGAAATCACCCCAAACGCAAGTGACGTGTGGGTGAAAAGGGGTACTCATGCATAAGCATTACAACATGTCCATGCATTAATACTTCCTATGCTTTGTGACTATGTTTGTTTGGTATGCTTGTTGTTTTTGTTTGATTATTCTTCTTGTGAATATTTCTTAATTGTGTTTTATCAGTCTTTTTGTTTCTTGAGTCAAAAATCCAAAAATTACATAAAAATTTGAAAATCAAAAAGCTTGATTGACTTTGTTGAGTTTTGTCTTAAAACTCGTTTTGCCGTGTACCTTTGTACTAATGGCTTTGTGCATTTTCGAGCATTGCTTGTCTTCATGCACTCATATCACTATGGGAAAAATCTTGAAATCTATGTGATTGTTGTAAATAGATCTTCAAACTTGTCATGAATGATTAGTGAATGGTTATGTTGATCTTGAAACATGCATAGACTTGTGTCTATATCTCTTCCCACTTTTTATTTTTTTGTTAAAAAGAGCTCACTAAATGTAAATCTCCAAATGAAAAGAGATATTGAGCTGCAAAAGCCTGTCGCACATTCTAGTATTTGACTAGGAAAAAGGGTAAGCGACTTTATATTAAAAGTGAAATTTCTTTCAAAAAAGGCCAAAGGCCTGTTCTTCAAAGAAAAGTGTTGTCTATCCCTCTCACAATGAGAGATGATTGCCTCAAAAGATCAAATGTTATGGCTGAAAGTGGAGTCAAATGAAAGGCTCCAAGTTATGTTATCAAGTTGTGTGGGAAGTCATATATTCATATTTCTATAATTGAGATTGGTCACATGATCTAGTGCTAATTGTGTATGCCTTGGTTGAATTGATCATTGAAGCTTCACATTAGACAAAGGACTATCTCAGTGTTGATATCCACACACAACACACAAGTTTATGTTCAATAAATGCCATATTCATTTGTGTGATTGTACTTGATAAAATGTGTTTTCACATGCTCAATCTTTGTTAATTCAAGCACAAAAAGATTTTTGAGTTTTTTAGGTGTTTTTGGAAAGTGTTTTGTTGGAAAAATCTGAAAATTTCAAAAATACAGTTTTGCCCTGTTTTGGCGGCTCAGTCGCGGGTATGTCAAGTCGCGAGCCTCAGTCGCATCTTCGCTGGTCAGTTTTGGCGACTTGTTCGTGAGTGGAAGGTCCAGTCGCGAGATTCACTCAGAGATTTTCGCGGCTTAGCTCGCGACTCACTCGCGAGTAGACCTTCCAGTCGCGAAAAACACTTAGAAAATTTTTTTTCAAAATTTTGTTCTTGAGTGCTTTGGCGGCTTGAGCTGGCGACTGTGTGGCGACTTGAACCAGTCGCGAAAATCGCGTGTTTTGCAGAAACAGGAGCAGTTTTTAAACCTCTTTCAGTTTTCCCTCGAACTTTTGTAACTGTTCATCTTCATTTAAAACTGCTGTTTTCTCCCAAAACTCTTCGTGAATCCATTTTTCAAACCCCTTTGGTACTTCGTTTCTTCTCCAAATCATCAAGAAAAGGTATGGGTTTTTGCTTTCTCAAGCTCAGTTTTTTTTTTTCTGCATATTTCTGTTACTGTTTGGACTGGTATTGTGTTCGTTATTCTTATCTCTATGTGTAATGGGTATGGAGTGTCCTGTTTTGATATTGTTCTCACCAGTTTTCATGCTGAGCAGTCACAATGTGTTTTTCATTGTTCTGATTTTTGCTTATTATTGAATTTGAGAATCTTTTCTGAAATGGGTTTGGTGTTTATTTGTCTTACTCTTACACTTGCCTGAATATTGATGTTTGGTTTCTTCATGATTGAATTTTTCTCCCTATGTTCATTCCTCTGATGGAGTGATTTATGCTATCTGCTCAAAATGTTCAAATGCAGTTTCTAATTGCATATCATGGTCATGTTAACCTGTCTAAATGACAGTTGTGATGTCTTTCTTTGTCTTGGTGCACTTTTACCAAGTTTGTGGCACGTATTAGTTTGTGCTTCTGTCTATTGTTGAAAGGTTTGGTTGGGTTTGCATTTTTTTTTTAATCTGGGTTTATATATTGAAATATTGGTTTTACTGAATCTTGTTGACAATCTTTTGTGGGGTATTGTTGCTTGGTTCTTTTCTGTTGGTCTGTTCTCTTGCAGATGTCTCGTCGATCTTCCAGGGGTAAAGACATTGTTGCTGACGAATCAGCATCCCCAGTTGCTAAAAGGACTCGTCTATCATCTCAAGCATCTCAAGATCCCAATGAGGATAGATTCAGAGTTCCCCTTAACTCACACGCCTACTCAAATGTGTTTGACAAGTCAACAACTATAGTGGAGCGGGTAGTAGAGTTCAACACCTTGGGGACTACTTTCATCCCTCGAATCTTTGAGAAACGAGACTGGGCAAACTTGTTCGGAAACTTTGATGATCCAATGGATGAGCTGGTCAAAGAATGCTTCTCCAATGCATCTGATCTTGGACCTGTCCTCGTTTTCTGGGTCAGAGGAACAGAGTTTAGTGTTACCCCAGACTCCATCGCAGATCTTCTCGGCATCACCAGACCTCAGAATGTGAATTTAACTCCCTATGATGAACGAAATCCAGAGGTTGGGGAAATTCTACAAATCCTAGGACACGATCATGAGGTGTCTAGTGCAGGAACTTCTATCAGCACCGCAAAGTTTGCACCTGAGTTGACCACACTGAAGTTGATCATGTTCACCAATCTCTACCCACTGTCCAACACTACATTCATCAATCTTGGGAGAGCTATATTTCTGTGTGATCTCATTACCGGAGCCCCCATTGATATATGTGCTCACATCTACTACAACTTGAGGAAGACCGCTTGTCGATCTACAGCTCGAGGAATCATTCCATTTTGCAGTCTCGTCATGAAACTCATCCTTAGTGCTGGCATTACTCCTCCTGCAGATGGTAAAATGTTGACTCGTCAACGTCCCATTTCTTTGTTCACTCTTCAAGCGAGCAGAAGTCACTCCTCCAAATCACCAAGAAGTGCTCACATCTCTCCGGTTCCTTCATTTGCTCCTGACTCAGAGACACCTGCACATACCACATCTGCATCTCGTGATGTTCCTGAAGCTTCACCGGCTGGTATTCCGCAAGCACAAACTGCTTCTCATACTGACAGAGTTGGCAGTGTTCTTGAGCATATTCAGAAACGCGTTGATGAGCTTGTGGCACTTCTCTACTCCACAAACAACCATGTCCAAATGCGCCTCGAGACTATGGAGAATCAGCTAGATGAGATTCAACGAAAGTTGGACAAGAGTCTTTAGCTATTCGTCACAAAAAGGGGGAGAGCATTCAGTAAGGGGGAGAAAAGTTCAAAGGGAAGTGTGCATAGTGATAGGGGGAGTACACACACACACACATATTTTTGTTTTGTTTTTCGTCTTATCTTCTAAACTTATGGTTCTTTTGGTTTTGATACACTGTGTTTTGGTGTATAACTGTTTCTAACTCTTTTCATATACTTTTGGTTTAAACTTTTATATATGTTTGATGATGTTATTCAGATATTTGTTGGTTTGTACCCATATGCTTCTGTAAGCTTTCAGGGTTTATGTTTTATGCATAGTTTGTAGGCCTTGTGGTATGTACCATGCTTAAGTGCAGCCTTTATGCTATGTTGAAATCAGTACTTTAATCTAAATGTTCTGCATTGTGATTGTTGTACTGTCACTCTTGTGCCCTTGTAGGATTGTTCCTAGATGCATATGCCATGTGTGCTATGCATTGGTTGAGTGTTGTGCATACAAGTGTCTTGCCTTGTGCTTGTTAACTTGTATGTCCTTGTGTTCATTCCAAGTGTGAATGAACACTGTGATCACTACCTTGTGGTGTTCACTTGGTTGATCAAGCCATGGTTTGTTCATTAACTCCATCGTATGCTTGATCTCATATTGCCTGTTTCATATGCATTTATAATTTTCTGCTTACAATGATCATGGTGTATTGTTGTGTTTCAGGAGTTTATGTTCATATGATTCAAGTGCTTCACAGCTTCTAGAGTTAGGTGTGAGTGAGTTTTGATCAACTGTTCCCAACTCACATGTTAAGTCTAGAGTCTGTTTTAGGGTTTTGTCACGGAATAGCCAAAGGGGGAGATTGTAAGGTTGAATTTATTCAACCATCTAATTGGCTTTATTCCGTGCCAAATTTGCTTGTAATTCAGCATTTAGTAACCCTGTATTTAGGTGGGATTGTTGTAAGGGTAGTGAGTGAGATAGTGTGAAGATTGCTCAAGAGTGTGCAAGAAAACAGAGTGTCGCGGCTGGGACTCGCGGCTGGACTCGCGGCTTCAACCCGCCAGAAGATGCACACGTGCCAAGCATGCTGGAAGATGAACAGTCATGCTAGCTGGAGCACTACAGGACAAAACAGGACAACTGGCCATACGGTTAACTCGCGACTGGAACTCGCGACTTAGTCAAGCCGCGAGGTCAAGCCGCGAGCCACCCCTGTTTTGGAAAAACCTGACGTTTCGCATTCCTCTTCACTGCAGTATAAATACCCTTTTAACCCACGATTGAAAGAGAGCTTCCAGAGAGAATTTTGAGAGAGAAACCCTAAAGAAAAACCAGATTGTTTCACCCACAATCTCTACCTTAGAGTCTCATCAAATTCCCTCACTCTCTTCCTCTCCATTGTCAAATCCTTGAGAGGCTTTATACCAAACCTGGTTCTCACCATTATCATCTCTGTGAGACAGACGTTTGGAGTTCTGGGAAGCAGTTAGGAAGGAGCCAATATTCATTGGTTGATGCTACGGTGTAGTAGCGGAATCCGGAAAGCTAGAAAAGAAAAAGGTTCGGCGCAACCTCGTTGGAGCAAGAAGCTTGGAGGGCTTAGGTGCATTGGGTAGATTAGGCTTGGAGGGTCTATTGCTGTCCTTGTATCCCAACTGTATTTTCTAGTGGATTGATTACCGCTTGGAGGGCGGCGGAGAGGTTTTTCGCCGAGGTCTTCGGTTTCCTCTTCGATAACATATCTGGTGTTATCTCTGTGTTTGCATCTTCCTTCCTCTCTATCTCTGCCTTTACATTATCTGCTGTGGTTTATTTTGTTGTGGCTTAGATAGTTGTTTAATCAATTCTATATTATAGCATATGTTAAGTTTCCGCACACTAGTTGTTTGACATATTGCTTGGGTTGGTTAAGTTGGTTTTTGGGAGTCTAAACGTTCAAAAGTGTTTTTGTACACGTTTTTGAACTTTCAAGGAAGAACAAAGTCTTGAAGCAGCAGCCAACCTCTCATCTGTACTACCTCCTCGGCTTTATCTTATTCTCTTGTACTACCTCCTCGGCTTTATCTTATTCTCTTGTATCTTTCTTTTCGATTATGTACTTAGCTTTAATATAAGCTGATTCCAGCTTTTCATTGTACGCGGTACTATTTCTTTGTTTTAATAAAAGGGAAATTTATTTATTTGTTTTGAATATTTTTCTTTTTTGCAACACTACTTTGTGAATGGGTGTGCTCCATGTGTGTTTTTCTTCAATGATACTTAGAGCAGGAAACCTTAAAACAGAGTCCAACTAATTTCAATTTACTGACATTACCAGGCATAATAACGATAATTCACAGTAAATTAAACTTAGGAAACTAACCGAGATAACAGCTGAATATTCTGTAATGAGTGCGAGGAGACCATCCGAGAACGATAAACTCTAAATAATTCATCCGAGGGGGTAACCGAGTAGTAAGGGACTCCAGTTGTGTTTTTGGTAACATATTGCTCTATATTGCATCAGTTCCTTTGGTACTGAGGATCCGAGAGCAGACTTGAGAATTCATGCGGTTTAGGAATTAACCCAATTGTTAATGGAGAGTTCTCCTCGGATAGATTCTAAGGTCCATGCAATGTAGTTTTTCTTTGAAGTAGTTGGTTTCCCCATAGATTTGAGTCCGAAGACCATGCAAGGCCTTGGTTCTGTCCAAAACTTGTGCTTTTTCTTTTGAGTACTTGGTTTCCCCATAGGTTTGAGTCCGAGGACCATGCAAGGCCTTGGTTCTGTCCAAAACTTGTGCTTTTTCTTTTGAGTACTTGGTTTCCCCATAGGCTTGAGTCCGAGGACCATGCAAGGCCTTGGTTTTGTCTAAAACTTGTGTTTTTTCTTTTGAGTACTTGGTTTCCCCATAGGCTTGAGTTCGAGGACCATGCAAGGCCTTGGTTCTGTCCAAAACTTGTTCTTTTTCTTTTGAGTACTTGGTTTCCCCATAAGCTTGAGTCCGAGGACCATGCAAGGCCTTGGTTCTGTCCAAAACTTGTGCTTTTTCTTTTGAGTACTTGGTTTCCCCATAGGCTTGAGTCCGAGGACCATGCAAGGCCTTGGTTCTGTCCAAAACTTGTGTTTTTTCTTTTGAGTACTTGGTTTCCCCATAGGCTTGAGTCCGAGGACCATGCAAGGCCTTGGTTCTGTCCAAAACTTGTGTTTTTTCTTTTGAGTACTTTTTTGTACTTATTTGCTTTTTCGAAAGTCAGCCCCTTGACCATGGTGGGGAGAGTTGGCTTGAGGCCGGAAGCCCCTAGAGCTGCCCGCGCTGTTGGCACTGCAGGGCGTAGCCCCTGGCAGAAGTTTATGTCGGAACAACAACTGCATGTCACCGGAGATGGGGGAAAATCCGCGAATCTCTGCTTGCTAGAGAGTTGACTCAAACGCCACCTGCGCCAACGCGCAAGCCTCCTCACAGACGGCGCCAATTGTGGGTACACGATTATTTAACGGCCCAAGAATGACGTTGGGCTCGTACATAAAAGATCCCTCACAATATGATTTGTAAAGAGTGGGCTTAAAAGGCTTGCTTTTAATCACGGGGCGATGGTCCGGCCCTGATTTTGGGGGGGCTCATGTAAAAAAGGAGTTCGGTTTGAACATTCAAGCCCTACAGCGTCATAGCCTGAGGGGTTGGACTCCTCGGACTTAGTCCGAGGAGCATCAAGTTCTTCCCCATCCCCCCTCTTCTTCTCTTGGCTTTCGTTTCCTTTTATACTCGCATTCCTTCCTCTCTTTAGGGTCCACGTGTAAGCTTTACCTTCGGGGAAGAGGACTTGTCTTATCAGCCCATACCTCCAGTGGTTGGGAGTAGACGTAAATGTTGAATAGCATGGTCAAGAATAGGGGCCTGTCCGGTACAAAGTTCTCTACCACAGTATTGGCAGTCTTTTCACTTATCCTATTCGTGCATTAAACTCATCCTTGACAATAGGTCTCCTTAGATCAGGCCCTGGGCCTTGATATAGAGCGGGCCTGGGCCATGAATTTTCTGGCCCACATATATATATATATATATAGTAATAAACACTAAATTATCATGTTATGTAGTAAAATAATATTATATTTTTATATATTATCTTTATAATACAATATGATAACATCTATGAAATTAAAGAGAATAAAAAATATAACAACTTAATCACACTAACCCAAAGTAGAGTTCCAAATAATACAAAAATACATCAAACTAAAGTAGAGATGCAAAAAATAAAAATAAAAAAACCACCAAAAATGGAAAAAAAAAATATTGAGAGAGAGAGAGAGAGAAATAACATTTTGTGTGTGTGGAAAACTATGTATGGGATATGAAAGAGAATTGTAAATTTATAGTAAGAGGTGGGAATAAGAAAAGCCAAAAATAAAAGAAGACAAATGGATAGATGAAAAGTGATATTAAGGTAGATAGAAGTAGGGAGATGAAAAGATAAAAATGAGGGGAAAAGTTAGAGAAAGTATAATAATAAGTTAAGAAATTAAGAAAAAAAAAGTTTAAAAAAAGAGAAAAAATGTTGAAAATAAGTAAATGATGTGACTCAACAGGAGCGTAGCAATAATAAATACTACGCTTTAACTTTAAGATAAATATAGATATAGATGACTATGTGTTAAGAACCATGTAATTTTTTAACATATAATTTTTTATATTTTAAATATTTTGAATTCTAGAAAATGTATTAGTCTTAGATTGGATAGTAAATATCGTAATGATAATACATAACTCTGTAGTCTAGATATTTTCTCATTTCTAGAAATTGTTGTAGAACAAGATCCCAATTCCATGCTTAAAACAAGTACAAGAAGCACACAACAGTTCTAATTGAAATGCCCCCGTAGTTCTAAATTATTTACACTACGCATATGCTTGGACATTAAGACGAGGAGTGAGATGGACTTCAAGTGGGGTGGCTTTCAAGTTGGTTTGTCCTGCTTTCTCAGTCATGTCCACAGGTTCATTTGCAGGTGTTGAAATTTCAAAAGCATGCAACAAGGTAGCCAATGTGAGTTGCATAACTTGTAGCGCGAATGATATCCCAGGGCACACTCTTCTACCGCTCCCAAATGGTATGTATTCGAAATTCTGGCCCCTAACATCAACATCCTTGTGGGATCTAAGAAACCTTTCAGGTTGAAATTCATTTGGGTCTGACCACACATGTGGGTCTCGATGGAGCTTTGGAAGATTAACAATGAGTCGAGTGCCTACTGGGACATGATAACCAGCCAAAGTGCAATCTTCAATGGACTCATGTGGCACTGAGAGTGGTGCGGCAGGATATAAACGCATTGTTTCTTTGATAACAGCATGGAAATAGACCAAATGTTTCATGTCTGATTCCTCTACGAGCCTTTCTCTACCAACTTGGAGGTCTAATTCTTGTTGGACTTTCCTTAGGACTTCATGGTTATTGAGAAGTAACGAGAGAGCCCATGTTAATGTTGCTGTTGTTGTGTCTGTACCCCCTAAGATAAGGGCCTACAAAAATTTTACATAATAAGAAAAAAAAAATGCATTTAGCTTTAGCTTATTTGTTTAAAGACAAGTCAAAAAGTGTATTTTAAACAAATAGGCTTTTTTTTTTAATAATTTAATTAGGTCAAAACTTTGATATAGTATTTAGGTACTATTTCTTAGATTTCTGTCTTAAAATTCAGTTATGTAGTTATATTTAACAAAAAATAAACTTCCATCTCATGAAAAAAAAAAAAAAAAATCAAATGGCTGAATCTTTAAGAGAAAGGCCTAAGAAATAACACATAAGTACTGTGCCTAAATTTTGTCCATTTAATTATTACATCAAATAAAACAAGGGATTTCTATCTTAATTCTCTTCATGAAGATTTCGAAATAATATTAGTGAACTCTTAACACTTTTAGCTCAAAAAAATTAGTTCATACTATATAGGTCTATGCGCAGGAGGTTGAGATTTAAGAATCCAAAAGTATTATGTTTCACTTCTTCTTTTTTTCTTTTTTTTTTTTGATAAGAAGTATTATGTCTCACTTATATGGCTTCATATCGGAAATAAAAAAGTTTTAAGTTCAAGAAATTGGTCTTTTAGTATCTTATTTATATAAGTCGACAAGTATATATCCCTTTTTTTTTTTTTTTTTTTGTTTATCAACTTTTATTGGTATCTTTCTATATAAATAATAAAATAAATAAAACTTGTATTGGTATCTTATTTATATAAGATCAACATAGAAGATTGATATGAAATGCCAGGTGCTAGGAAGTCTACCTTGGCCTGGGGAAACAACTGAAAATAGCATAGGAGGGGTCCAAAAAAATATATATCTTTTTCTTGTTTATCATAAACTTAATTGGTTTGGCATGAATAGATTACCTTTTTGGGTCTTTTCTATAAGATTCAAGTATTGAATATTGACACTAATAGTAGAATTATTTAAAGTCTGAAGCATCTTTCACCTGGTCTGCACTAACTGATGTCGATTTTGTATCAAAAATCAAGTTTCATAACTAATAACTCCTTTTCATGAGCTACCGTGAGCATTTTTATATATTAAATCTTCAGTATCATATATATGCAGAACGAAGATAAGCATGCATGACAGTACGAGAGCATGACACGCATAAAGTTTAAAATATTGGACCACCGACATTTAACTTATCAAATAATTTCACTTGCTTGCCTGACTATTAGTATTTAGGGAATGAAATAATTTTTTAGGCATTTGCTCCCTATTGTCCGTGCTTCCCTTTCATAGAGGCCAATAATTTTTTGAAAATTTTGGAAGATGAGAGAAAAAAAAAGTAAAAAAATTCAAGATATAATTATTGATCCGGACCACTTCCTATGCTATTTTCAAGGTGTTTGAGCGTATGATACCATCTAACAGAGCAAATATGACAAAATTATTGTCACATCTAAACTGCTATATATAGGAAGAAAGAAACACACGTTATCTTGTGACCTAGAGAAACGTACTATTAGGTTTAGTGTGGGTTTGGATAGAATTAATCTGGCATCTGCGTTGTTTTTTTTTTTTTTTTTTTTTCCGCATTTGTTGACTTTGAGAGACAACATTTACGGTTCCTGAATAGCGTATGTACTATTTACGCACTGTGCATATACTGTTCATGCATTAAAAAATATTAAAATGGGTCCCATAGGACTATTTATACATTTAAAAATTATTTTGCTACAATGTTTTCGTTTTCAGTTTCAGTTTTCAGTTTCAGCAAAAATAAGCTCAATTCAAACATGTAGAAATCTTCTCCCAAAAAAAAAAAAAAAGTTTAAGGTAGAAATTATTTTATAAGTGATGTTGGAAATATTATAAATTTTACTAAATAATATTATAAACTAATGTTACAACAATGGCACAAGAGTGATGTTAGAAATGGTATAAATTTTACACATAAACTTCACAACCTGAAATGTCATATAGAAAATAAATAAATAAATAAAAAAGTGATTTCTTTTTAATTTTTTGTATGAATAAAAAAAGTAATTCAAACATTCATTTATTTATAGTAGTAGTATTTAAGTGGTACCAATAATATTCATGTTACATCAATTTCTAAGTTTTTCGTAATAAAATTTATAATAGCTTTAGTATTTAAGTGATACCAATAATATTTTTCATCACACTTTAAAGGGTATAAAATTATTAATAATATTCTCGTCTCATCAATTTGTACGTTTTTTGTAAAAAAGTTTGTAAATAACTTTATCATTTTCCATATTTTATATATTTCACTCTATTGAAAAAAAAAAAATGTAAGTACTGTTCAACGTAAAATAATTACTAAAAGAAATGAAAAAGTTTACTATTAAAAAAAATGATAAAGTTTACTGCCCAAAAAAGCTATTTGTTATAGAATTTTCCTATTAATTTGATAAAGTTTCTTTTTCTTTTTCTTTTCTTTGTGAGTTAACAATTAACAAGTTTGATATATACCTTCAAGCCTTAAGACTTCTCTGCTTCTCGCCTCTTATCTCCAAATTTTATTATCAAGGTTTGTTGAACAAATGCTTTGAAATAAGTGAAGGTTTATATATATATATATATATATATATGTGTGTGTGTGTGAAATAAGAAGACTCAAAAAGTCCTTTTCTATACCATTATAAACTAATCTAACAATCAATGTGATCAGTAAAATATTATCAACATAATATATAATTTTTTATTCTTGTTTAAAAGTTCGTACTCCAATTTATAAAATTTATATACTAAAATTTGTAATAAGTGTAGCATAATTCTATGAGATATTCCTAGAATGTCATGGAGGAGAATTCAAATCATCTACCAAACTCAACCATGAACTGACTCCTAAGTCTACTAGAATGCATACTTGATATTATTGGATGAATGTTAAGAAGTTTTAATGTTCATTATATTCAATATATGCATTAATTTAGGGACGGACCTAGAATTTCAAGTGAAAAGGGGCCGCCGGGGGGGGGGGGGGGGGGGTGGCAGAGTATAAAAAAAAAGAAAAAAGACAAGTCCAAATTTTATAAGTCAGCAATGTGGGCAAGTCCAATTTTTTATTTTATTTTATTTTATAAATTTGTGTGACAATATAATTTTAAGGGTAATTACAGTAAGCCTATGGTTTTAAAAATCGGTACAGTCAAAGAATCGCAAAAGGGACTAGTTATTGGTTTTATGGTCCAACCAGAATCGAACCAATGATATCATAAATAATTTAATTAATAATTTTTAAATTATATAAATAAATAATAAGCTTTTTTCATGTACTAATAAATTAATAGTAATAAATATGTATGTTTGAAAAATATATAACATCTTTTTAAAGAATTTATGTAAGTTTTTAGCATTTTACATCTTATATTTGCAAAAAAAAAAAAGAAAAAAGAAAAAAAAATGTAACAAAGAGGATCTTATATCTAGAAAAGTAAAATAACAAATCCACATTTTACATATAGTAAGTTTATAACTAAAATTAACAATAATGTAATAATAAATTTGTACTAAAATGAATTATTATTTAATATTTTAGAACTATATATTAAATATTATTGTACATTTCTTATATATTGTAAGGACTTAATTTGTAACGATCCCAAATTGGTATATTGGGTTCGAACGTTAAAGGTCCAAACAATAAATTTGTAGAGAGTGGGTTAAAAGGTTAGGCCTTGGTCACCGGACAGTGGTTAATCATGGTATTCATGGCGATCACACAGAGGTGAACCTAGCGTATCTAAGAAAACTTTCTCCTCGGCATGGCCTGAGTGGCTCCGGCTCTTGGATCTCGTCCGAGGAGCTTAATGTTCTTATTATTCTTTTTACTTCAGGGTTCAATGGCCCTGGAGACGATTTGCCCCGCTTCTTTTGGATGCTTCCTTCTCCTTTTATACTAGCTTTTCCCCTCTCTCATGCGTCCACGTGTAGGTTCCACTTTTTAGGGTTGATATTTGTCTTTTCAGCCCATACCCAAAGTGGTTAGGGGTGGTTGTAAAAGCTGAAGAGTATGGCCCTGTCAGGTGCAGAGTACTTAATTGCAGTATTGGCAGCCTTTCACTTGAACCGCTTCTACATTGTACTCACCTTTTCTTCTGGGAGCGCTTTGGGGGCCGCCTTTGACGGCGTGCCATTCTTTCCTTCTAAGTTTTGGGATGCCAAGGACAGGATCATCCTTGGCTACACCTCTAGGCCATTTGGACTTTCGTTGCACGTCCTCGGCAACGTTTCTCCTCAGCTCGGGCCTTGGGCCCTAATGTAAAGTGGGCTGGGATCACAAATTCTCTAGCCCTACAATAGCCCCTCAAAATCCTGCTATCCAGCCCCTCGGACGGAGAGGAGGGTTTTGGTGACATCGGGCCTATGTCATGGCTTGCCAAGTTTTATCCTTCATCAATGTCGAAGCCTTTTCGTTTGCCTGGGACACGCTCCTGGTTATGAGACATTCCTTTAGTTTTACCCACGCAGCGTTCCTGCCGTTTCGATGCATGAGGCGCGTCTTTAATAAGGTCTCTTTACGAGGTGATGGAAATCCAACGACTGAAGACGGCTTTGGAAATTAAGCGGGAATTATCTCGTTTGTAGTTTTTCTTGGAGATTTGTACAGATTAAATGTCGCCAGGCTTACCCTCTATATAAGAAACATGGTGGGAGGTCATTTCCTTTACGTACAGACCCCTCAAGCTTTTCAAATCCCTAACCTTCCAGCTGTGCTCAAAGTCCTCATTACCAGTGTGACTAAGCCCTAAGGAGTGATATAGTCACGTTCCAAATGAGGACAAAGGGACCACACCCTCTCTAGAAGCATTGGGTTTCCCCGAGATTCAAGATGGCCCAGTCAGGGTAAGGGAGACAAAGACTCAAGACACTTCTTCCCCTTGATAAGGCAAGAAAGGAGCCTCTTCTTCCTTCAGCCAAAATCCGAAGCAGGTGGAGGTCGCATCAGACTTTTGGTGTGACAGCACTGAGGTTTTTCATCGTCGGTACCATCCGCTCTCTCTCGAGTGCTGCTAATATAATACTTGCTTGATTGCAATTAGAGTTGATACGGGGATTTGACATCCCCGCTTCTTCCTCTCTTCCGTCACTGGTGCCATCCAGGGGCCTCTGCTTCCTCTTTTCTTCCATCATTGGTGTCACTTAGATGACTCTGCTTCTTCTTCTCTTCCATCACTGGTGCCATCTGGACGTGCTTAATGGCTGCTAGAGCAAAATTGAAGGATTTATCGTTCCTATGTTTTTTTTTATATATTTTTCTTTTTGCTTCTGAAGTTAGCTTCTAGTGTAGGCTTGTTTAAGCCCCTTATTGTATGTTGTATTCCTTCTTTGTCTAATAAAATATGACTTTATCCTATTTTGTGTGTTTTTTCTTTTCTGCAATAATTATTTTGTGAATGGGTGTGTTGGTGCCCCTTTTCTTTCGAACAGTACTTAGGGCCGATGCCGTTGTTAACAAAGTATTATCACTTTGAACTTATTAAAACTGACAGGCACAATAATGCCAAATTCAAATGGGTTAACTATATGAGATTAATCGGGATAATAGCCGAATGTTCTGCATCGTATATGGGATGATCACCCGAGGATGTGTAACCTAAAATGAACTGTTCGAGGGGGTCACCAGGCATTGGGGTACTTTGCCATGTTTCAGACGATATTCATAGTCTTAAGTTGTTTTGGGCATCTGGTTCGAGGACCGAGATATGACTATACCAGATCTAAACATTTGGTTGCGTTAGTTTCCTTAGAATTGGGGGTCCGAGGACCACGCAGGATTTCCATTTTGTCTAGGATTTAAGCCATTTTCTAGTGGCTAGTTTTTCCATAGGTTTGAGTCCGAGGACCATACAAGACCTTGGTTCTGCCAAAAACTTATATATTTTTGAAGTAGTTAGTTTTCTCATAGGTTTGAGTTCGAGGACCATACAAGACCTTGCTTCTGCCCAAAACTTATATTTTTTGAAATAGTTGGTTTCCCCATAGGTTTGAGTCCGAGGACCATGCAAGACATTAGTTCTGTCCAAAACTTGTATTTTTTTGAAGTAGTTGGTTTTCCCATAGGTTTGAGTCCGAGGACCATGCAAGACCTTGGTTCTGTCCAAAACTTGTATTTTTTGAAGTAGTTGGTTTCCCCATGGGTTTGAGTTCGAGGACCATGCAAGATCTTGATTCTGTCCAAAACTTGTATTTTTTGAAGTAGTTGGTTTCCCCATAGGTTTGAGTCCGAGGACCATACAAGACCTTGATTCTGTCCAAAACTTGTATTTTTTGAAGTAGTTGGTTTCCCCATAGGTTTGAGTCCAAGGACCATGCAAAACCTTAGTTCTGTCCAAAACTTGTATTTTTTGAAGTAGTTGGCTTCCCCATAGGTTTGAGTCCGAGGACCATGCAAGACCTTGGTTCTGTCCAAAACTTATATGAATTCGGTGAATCGGGCTACTGGACCTGTGAGGATTAGCCCCTTGGCAAAGGTGTGTGGGACATAAACTTGATGTTGGAAGCCCCTAGAATTGCCCGCGCCACTGGCACTTTGAAGTGCCGCCTTGAGTGGGAGCTGAGTTAGGACGACAACTGCATGCTGTTGGACAAGATGGGGGGCTTTCGTAGACCCTTGTTTGACAGGAGCTTGATCCCACCATAACTAACCACCACCTGTGCCAACGCATAAGCCTTCCCACAGACAGCGCCAATTGTAAGGACTCAATTTTTAACGATCCCAAATTGGTATATTGGGTTCGAATGTTAAAGGCCCAAATAATAAACTTGTAGAGAGTGAGTTAAAAGGTTAGGCCTTGGTCACCGGACAATGGTTAATCATGGTATTTGTGGCGATCACATAGAGGTGAATTTAGCATATCTAAGAAGACTTTCTCCTTGGCACGGCCTGAATGGTTTCGGCTCTTGGATCTCATCCGAGGAGCTTAATGTTCTTATTATTCTTTTTACTTCAGGGTTCAATGGCCCTGGAGATGATCTGCCCCGCTTCTTTTGGTTGCTTCCTCCTCCTTTTATACTAGCTTTTCCCCTCTCTCATGCGTGCACGTGTAGGTTCCGCTTTTTAGGGTTGATACTTGTCTTTTCAGCCCATACCCACAGTGGTTGGGGGTGGTTGTAAAAACTGAAGAGCATAGCCCTGTCAGGAGCAGAGTACTTAATTGCAGTATTGGCAGCCTTTCATTTGAATCGCTCCTACACTGTACTCGCCCTTTCTTCTGGGAGCGCTCTAGGGGCCACCTTTGAGTGCCATTCTTTCCTTCTAAGTTTTGGGATGCTGAGGACAGGATCGTCCTCGGCTACACCTCTAGGCCATTTGGACTTTTGTTGCACGTCCTCGGCGACGTCTCTCCTCAACTCGGGCCTTGGGCCCTAATGTAAAGTGGGCTGGGATCACAAATTCTCTGACCCCACATATATAATATAAAATATTATATATATTACTATATATTTTGTTTAATTATCAGTACTATGTAAGTCCTTTAAAAAAAAGTTCCTCACGTAAGATTACAACATGGGTCTCTACAACTACATAATGAATAATTAAATATATATATATATATATATATAAATAAATAAATAAAGAAACTCTATTAACTACCCATTTACCCCATTGTGAACCTACCCACTTGACTACCTCTTTATCTTGTTGTTTTCATCAGATATGTAGCTCTTTAAAGTTTTATTTTCTTTCTCCTCTAGCTACTCTTCTATACTATTATTTAAGGGGCTTCTCCTATCTAGAATCCTCATTTATTTATTCAAAAATACTCTTACACATCTATGTATAAATAAAGACAAAACTAAATGACAATTCGGTAAAAGTACAACTTAACTCCTATTAAAATATTGTCTAAAAAATACGGTTACTTTTCTATTGATTTTCAAATTACTTTATCTAATTATCAATATATATATATATATATATATAACCGAAACCGCTGAAACTCCCACAATTTTCCACGTTATCACTATTTTTTTTTCTTTTTATTTTAGATTCTTTTTCAACATCAGCATTATTTTGTTTTTTAAAAATCTGATTTTATATGATAGATATTAGAAGATCATATACAGATACGTATAGTAAGATTAATGCCACTTAGCCGGCTGCCATGTATTAAGAGTCCCATTAGGAATTTGATTTTATTGGAGTGGCGTGGAAGTGTCTAAATCATGTTTGTATGCAATGCAAACTCCTCCACAGTGAAGGAGGTGCCGACTTACTCTCCTATATATGTATAAACCTACGTGTGTTGCCGCAAACTATTCTTATGTTACAAACACTTCTTCCTCAAGATATGAAAATTTATCTTCATAGCTTTCTCTCTTTAGTTTTTGTATTCTTTATTTAATAGTAGGTTGTGTATGTTTTTCCTTTAATGGTCTGTGTTTGTGTTTGTTTTTCCTTTAATAGTCTGTGTGAATATATTTCTTGGTACTTATGCAAAATCTTTAAAGATGCCTTCATATTCTATGTTTCCTTTTTGTTTGCTATTTCTTGGCTTATATTATAAATTGTAATGTATATATTCATCATACAATTTAGTTAATTGGTTTTTACATCCTTAAACATCACCCGTTCATGAATGGAGATTCTATGCAATATACCACTAGGTTATTGTAGAGTGAAATTCTCTCACAACAATTTTGAAATTTTGGCTTTTTTTTTTTCAATTTTTTTTTTTTATTCAAGTGTTTAGATTCAAAGTTACAAAAGCAACTTTCAATCCAAACCTTTCAAAAAATTTTCTATTGATGATTAAAAAGTTGGTGACTTTATTTCATAAAGTTGTTTTTTTATATTCTTAAGTAGAAAGGATAAGATTAAAAAAATGCAAAAACTATTTTATAAGCATGCTAATTACATGGAAACCTAATTCAATTAGGAGAGAAGTTTAATTAGAATTAGGAGAAGAAGCTACCGGTCAAATGGAAACCTAATTCAATTAGAATTAGGAGACATAAGTTACCACATAGAATAGAAACCTAATTCAACTAAAATAGAAACCTAAATTCAATTAAAATTAGTAGAGATAGAAGTTCCCAAATAGAATAGAAATCTAATTCAATTGGAATTAGCAGAGATAGCTAAGAATCTTGTATAATATAAAATCTATAATAGTGTTCCATATTATATGTTAATATATTTATACTTGGTTTTGAAATTTGCTATTATTGTTTTAAAGTGTTCCAGATTCAAAAGATACGCTTTAACCCTCTATTCCAAATGTTAGTTTTATTACTTTTATAGTTTTACTTAAACTAAGTGATATTTGAATGTTGATGGAAATTTTAATAGTGAGGTTGTGTTTGAAATTGTAACTTTTAAATCAGTATGCTAGATTATGATACTTTTTCAATTACTAATATTGTTTGGTTCCTTAACATAATAGTTAGAACTTAGAAGCTATATAGGCGTGGTTATAAGAATATGTTTCCTGTACAACACTTCAATATATAATATTGGTTACACATTTTTGGATTTAAAATTCACTTTAGGATTTTGATTATAATGAGAAGAATTTTCCTTAACAATTGTAGTTGCTCTTGCTTGTGCTAAAATTTCTAACTTTTTAAATCAAATTGTTTTCTTCTAAAAGCCTGTGTTATTATCCTATCCATTGAATATCATTATCTTTGTTTTTATACTAAAAGTTTGTATTCTGGTAAATTTATATCTTTGTGGTGGAAAGTTTAATGAAAAGTTTTTAAAATCTCATATTCAATAGTTTCCCGTGCATCGCACGGATTAGCAATTAATAAATTCTAAATATGTAATATTAATGATAAAACATGTATAACACTAAAAATTAAAAAAATTTAATAAAAAAAAGACTCATCACACTGCCCTCACCTAGGTCCGGCACTGAATTAATTAATAGGATTATGAGTGGCTTACCAGGCAGGTAGATTTGATGATTGTATCAGCATCATAACTTGAAGTCTCATCATCATGGTGTGTAACATTGGACAACATCACATCCATAAAGTCTTGGCGTCCCTTCACCTCACCTGAAATCTTCACTTGCTTATGTTTTTCTAGCCATTCTGCAACCATATGATCCAATTTTTTTGCTGTATTCTTCATGGCTTTCTCGTACCCTCCCAAGTCAAACCACCTTAGATACGGTATTGCATCTGACAACACAAATGTCCCAGTCAAATCGAAAAACTCTCTCAAAGCCTTTCGGTGTTGATCATTCTCTTCATTCTCAACATTGGTCACAGCCCCACTAAATTGCTCTCCTACAACCATCTTCAATACTATGTTTAGAGTTGTGTAACCAAACCATCTTTTCATATCCACCAATACTTTATCATTCTTGACCCATTGGTCATATATGTCTTTTATAGATGCACTTACCTCGGCTTGTCGAATGTGTTTGAGCAACACAAGGCGGTGATTTGAGAGGACCTCAAGCGTGGCTATTTTGCGTAGTTGACGCCAATAGGGACCATAAGGGCTGAACCCAAACATGGCATAACTGTAACCCAAGAGATCTGCGGCTAAAAATTTTGGACGGTTGGCAAAGGCTTTGTCGTTGGTAGTAAAGCACTCTTTGACTATCTCCCAATTGCTAACTACTAGAGTTCGATGCAAACCCATGCAGATAGTGAAGATTGGTCCGTACTTGTCAGCCATATTACCCAAGGTTATATGGGGTGGTTGTGACCCTCCTAAGAGGTGGAGGTGGCCAATCAAAGGCCATGCGCCGCCAGCTTCAGGCGGAGCTGTCTTTTTACTAGCAATTCTTTGAAGTCTTCTTGATAACCATAGTAGAAAGAAGGGAAACAGGAAAAGGGCGAATATAATGGCCATAGAAAATTGTGAAGAATGGGTACAAGAAGAGCGTGTGGGTTTGTGATAAGGTTAGGCAACAGTAACACCACAACAGAATGGGTGCAAGAAAAGCATGTGGGTTTGTGATAAGGGTTTGTGATAAGGTTAGGCAACAGTAACACCACAACAGAATGGGTGCAAGAAAAGCATGTGGGTTTGTGATAAGGTTAGGCAACACCACAACCGAATGGGTACAAGAAGAGCATGTGGGTTTTTGATAAGGTTAGACATCGATCACAATAATGATTAATTTATTAGCACAAAATCGGGTCAAAGATCAATCTTCACCTCACCAGTTAAATGAATATGAAAAACAAATTCGTAGGTAAAACACATCTCATTATATAAATGTAGTAAAATCTATTTCAAATATTCTACTATATATAATATATTAGTCCTTTTCATGAGCTACCGTGAGCTAGCATTTTTTTGATTAAGTATTTAGTATCATATATTTGCGGAATCTTATATAAGACAATTAATTATCATCAAATTGTTGTTGCCACTCTCGCTTTTCTAAAGTGGTAGACCCTCCCATAAGTTGATTTTAATCAAAACAGAACTCGACAACCCCACTTCCATAAGTACTAATTTTATTCAAGATAAGCATACATGACAGTACTATGAGCCTATGAGGGCATGACACGCATAAAGTTTAAACTTATCAATCAATCTCACTTGCTTAGACCGACTATTTGCTATGCTCCCATTCATAGAGGCCAATAATTTGTTGAAATTTTTGGAAAGTGAGAAAAAAAAAAAAGTAAAAAATTTCAACATATAATTTGTTTTTGCTGAATAATATGTTAATTGTTAGGACATACGTGTTTCACATGTTAAGAACATATGTCACTATTTTATGTAATTAGCTTATCCTTTAATAAAACGCACTTTACTTGTATTTGGGTAAATTTAAGATGTGTTTAAATATTTCAAGAAACCATGTTTTAAGATCAAGTGTTGAAACCTTCAAGTCTATCCAAGAAAACAAGCTGAAAGTGCAGAGTTACTAAAGTTTAACAGCTAGCATGTGTCGAGGTTTTAGGAAGCTGTTTAACTCGTGTGCTCGACACCTGCTCGACAACTTCTCGACATCTCCTATTTGTTGAGGTTTAAGAGTTTTAGAATTCTAATATGATTTTCTTGGAATCTGTGAATGTGTCTTTGGGCCTTCTTTTTTCCTAACCCTCGACATATAAAATGATTGTTTTTAGGGCCGTCAAACAGTTCACAAGTTGCACAAGCATTGAGCAAACTCTGCTCAAGCAAATTGTGATCGGAGACGAAGTTCTTGCCCTAGTTCATCTCTTTCTCTTGAAGAAGTTGCTATGTATGTGCACCGTAGGGTTTTGTGACTAAGCATTTTCTTGATCTTCATCGTGTGGATGAACTGAAGAACTTTGCAGCCAACAACCTTCTTAGTTGGTAATTGAAATTGCGTACTGGGATCCGCGCAATTGGTTAGTCAAGCAATTGGGAGTCGTGCATCACAAGGGGGAACTGTCATTACAAAACAAATCCAATTGGGTATTGGGGTAAGGGTTCAATTGTAGGTTAGTAAGGTACTTGAGATTCCTTTACTTATAACTGCTTGTTGTGATAATAGTGGAGTTTCGGGAGTGGTGACCTGAAAATTATCTGGTGGGGTTTTTGTCACTAGGTTTTCCTCATTCGTAAACAAATCATCGTATTATTTATTTTCTGCTGTATAATTAGTTTATTGGTGATTTGTTTGTACTACCACGCATTTACATATTAATTAACTTTGTTAAATTAATTGGTTAATTTATCACAAAGGATCAATTCATTTTTGGCCTATTATTAACATATAATTATTGATTTGGACCACCTCCTATGCTATTTTCAAGGTGTTTGAGCAACCCAAGGCGGTGATTTAAGAGGACCTCAAGCGTGGTTATTTTGCGTAATTTGGGTTGCGTCTAGTGTGAGAGTAAATTGGACTGGACACCATACATATTTAAAAATGGCCACATGTCCTAACTGTCTATTGAATGAATTTTTTTTTGTCCTTCCCTCGGTGGTCCCTCTCTCCATGAGCTCAACTTAAGAAATCTCATGGCAAGGGTTGAAATTTCTTGAAAATATCCCTAGCCATCGAGATTGTCAATCATCTTGTGATGCTCCAAACCGACTAATGATATCATCATGAGTTAGATATGTGACAAGAATTGAACATTTATAATATATATATATATATATATGTATTTTGCATCAGTAGAACACATTTTATTTATTTTACATTATCACTTTAATAAAACCTATCCCTTATCCCATTCTTTGTTGTTCAATTCGTCCCATTAAATGAATATATTTTAGAAACAAAAACAAAACACCAACGCTAAAATATTAGATGCACCATGGTACATGTACTATTTGCTACAGTAATAAATAAGCTGATGAATGTGTTTTTAAGGGTTTTGATCTCTACCTGGTAAATTTTGCATTACCCAATGTAAATGCTCTTATAAGTTTACAAGGTCTTACAAACCTTCTAATGAAATCATTTTCTAACTAAAAATAAAATCCACAAATTATTTTGAATTCCAAGAGTTACAATGACCCTAAGTGTCTAACATGTTATAATACAATCCTAAAATTGATTTACACACCATTCCGATATGATTTCAATTTCAATCTGCTTGCTATTCCCTAAGATTTGAAATAAAAGAAGGAAATATCTTGGCTCAACAGCTCAATAAGTAACCAGTGATCTTAATGAGTAGGACCATACATATAGAGAAAGAAATTGTTCATAGTATACAAATTTCATAAGTTTGGTGTTAGGATTTTTTGGTATTGACTAATTCCATGATAAAATATGCCTTTAAGTTTTGCAACTTGTGACTAGGAGCCCGATAATCTTAGGAGACAAAATTTTTGCTCCTAATGCAAGTATTTTTGTTAGGTTCTAAAAGTTTAGAACAAGTGACCGTGAGCATAAATCTGTCTAGATATAGATTACTAAGTTTATAAATATGATTAGACAATGTTCAAGGTGTTACAAGCTAGAATACAAAAATAAGGAAGCTGTAGGTTCTGGAAATTCAAAACATGCTAGGTTCGATTGATCGAGATTTTGGTTCAATTGATTGAGATGCGTTTTTGTAGAATTTAATTAAAGCCTAGCAGCCTATTAAGCCTATTAAGTGAATTAGGGTTACAAATATAATTCATATAGTATTTAAAGAAAACTCTAATGCATGTTTTAAATGGTTTTTTAGAGAGAGAAGAGTGTGTCTTGTGTATCCAATTATAGATCTAGAGTTTTTGTATCCAAAACGCTCTAAAATCTTCTATTGGCAATATTCTTTGAAGAAACTCAAGATCTGATGTTGTAGAAGTTGTTGCCATTGCTAGTCATCAAAGGTGCTAGAGATTTAAACTTTCAAGGGTGGTCTTGGAGTCACAAACTATAGAGTTAGTGTTGATGATGTAAATCTTTAAGTGGAGCTCTCAGAGTCACAAACTGGAGTGTTTGTGTGCAAAGAATTTAAAATAGAAGAGTCAGTAGATTTGGAGCTATGGTCACGTGAGTAAGTACTACATGAGGTAGCAATAGATATGGTTAAGCCAATTGTAAAAACTTCCATCCTATTAATGAATTGTTGCCTCGTGGATTGTTTAGGTTAACTCCTCCCTAGTTTTTTTTACCTTGAAACTAGATTGTTTTATTGGTTTTCCTAGGTCATCATATCATTGTATTATTTACTTTTCCACTATGTATGATATGATTCATTATTATTTAACCTAGATCTAATTAATAAACCTAAATAACAACTTAGTTAATATATTAGGTTAAACAAACTGTGTGTTTTAGGGGTCTAAAAATCCAACAATTTTGAATGCTAAAATCTTTAAAGGTTGGAACAAAAATCAATCAAGAAATGAGTATAAAAGCAAATACCTCATATGGGAGAGCATGAGGTTCTTTCATGTGGCGCTTTCTTTGACAAGGAATTTTTTTCACATAAATTCTTTACTCAGCTGCTACATCAGAGATAAGGACTAATTAAAATTCAAAAGATAAGAACTCTTTATTTTCTTAGAATCTTTGTATAAAGACATTCCTCAAGTGCCACGTCAAAAATAAGGACTAATTAAATTTTAAAAAATAAGGACTCTTTATGTTCTTGGGTTCATTGTTTTAGGTTTAGACCACAATTTAGTCAGAATTAATCAAATCTTAACCAAATAATTAGTTAGATTAATTATGCATTAGATTTGATTAAAACAAGTATCAAACATTCACAAATCATGTGAACACCAAGAATGACGACCTAGGAAAACTTTTGAAAATGTGGTTTCAAATTAAAAAACGTGGGGAAGATTTAACCTAAACAATCCTTAAGGCAACATTTCACTAATAGAATAGAAGTTTGTACAATAGGCTTAATCCTAAATCTACTGCTATATCATGTAGTATTTACTCACGTGACTACACGCAATTTTGAATTCACAGACTCTTCTACTGTGAAATTGTTGCACACAAACTCTCCAATTTGTGACTTTGACATCTCAACTCAAAAGTTTAGATCATCAACTATGGTTGACTTAATGCAACAACTTTACTTATGACTGGATCTGTTGTTTGCACAAGGTCTCCAACTGTAGGTTCAAAAGGGTATGCAAAATCTCCAGATCCGTGCATAGAAAACTGTCATCTTGAATGTATAAAAACATGCTCTAGGGTTTTCATTTAAATATTCTTAAGTTCCATCAAAACCCTGGATCCAAAGGCTAAGAAAAAAAAAAAAAAAAAAAAACAAGATCAGAAATTTGGCACGAATCTTGATCAGTCGAGATAAGTGATTCTTTTCTACATTTATCTTTTTCTGATTTCTTGAGTCTTTATCTTTGTATAACTTCATTTGTCTTATTTAACTAAATATTTCTAGACTAAACAACTAGACAAACTAAGTTCTAATAGTTACAATTTGTTCGTGGTTGCCAACCTAAAAATATAGACTTTACACATTGTTTCAAGACTTTCCTCTCTCTCACAAAGTACAAAACTTTTCATATTTCCACTCACCATTTTCACTTATAGCACTTCTACTACTTTATATACATCTACTGTTAAAAAACTTTGATGCCATATGTTAGGTGCTTTTTTATTATATTTTAGCCTTCATAATTTTTTGGTTTGTTTGTAATTTTTTACTACTATTTAGTGTGGTATTGGTATGAGCCTCAACCATAAAAGTAAAAAGTGATGATTATTTTGGATTTTTTTTTTGGGAATCAAGATTATCTCAGTTTTAGTTGCAACTATTCAAGAATAGTGTGCAAATGGTGTATAGACTACAATCATATTGTTAGTTCCCTCCATCAAAGCCACAATTAAACAGTTCTTCACATAATTTTTATGTTTTTTCTCATATCTTTCAAGTATAGTACTTATCCACCTGTATCTTTTTTTATTACTTTTGTTAGTGACGTTAATTATAGTTGTTGCCATTTGTTAGGGTTAGTTTCAAATTATATTTAATTTGTTGTTACAGTTTTGATATATGATTGTAAGTTAATTAGTGTGTTCTACTTCTCTATATAGAGACAAAGCTCATGTGTAAAATTAATAATACAAGATTAGTTCTCCAATTTTAGCTTATAAGTTTCTTAAATTTTAGCATTCTATTTGTTTTTATTTAAAGGATATAAAGGTCCTATTAGATGCAATTAAATATTGATAAATGGAAGTATATTTATCCAATTTTTCTTTGTTTGATTACATTCTCTTTATGTTGGTACACAAATAATTTTTTCATTTAGATTATGAACAAAGTGTTTGAGATTGCGGGTCTTGGGATTTGGTGGTAAGAATGAAGGAATGAGGAATTGTTCGATTTTAGAAATAAAGTCTACCTTTTATCTAGATGTTATTTTATTATCTTAAATATTAAATTTAAAATATGGTATAGATTCCTAGAAATTTCTAATAACCATGCAATTCCAATCTCATGTATATATATATATATATATATATTAGTAAAGAAAATGTACTCAATAGTTGGAAACTACTTCTAAGATAAGGAAAACTTATAAAATATGAATTAAGAAAATTAAGCTTCAAAGTATTTAGCAATATTATGGGAAATATCATAAATACTATATATAAAAAAAGAGTATTACATATGGGTCTTAAAAAAATTATTATTATTTTCAAATGAAATTACCAAGCATCCGCACATTGCATGAGACAATAAAAAAATTATTATTATTTTCAAATGAAATTACCAAGCATCTGCACATTGCATGAGACAATATCTAGTTATAATAAAATGGCTACACACATAAAGTTAGCTAAAGATTGAAGGATCAAATTCGGTGCAGCTTTTTTGTAAGGACTTATAGTACTAAGTGTGTGTGTGTGTATTTTAAAAATATAAATATTGTTAGGTTCTAATAGTTTAGAACAATTGGGAAACTATGAACACAAACTTGTCTAGATATAGATCCTAGAGTCTATAGGTATTATTAGACAATGTTCAAGCTGATACAAGTCAAGATTCAAGAATATACAAGTTGCAGAAAGAAGAGTTCAGAAATTGTCTGGTTCGACCGATCGAGAAACAAGCTTGACCGATCGAAATACTAGTCTGTAGAATTTTAAGTTCGGCCCAACAGCAGTATTAAGGTTTCAGATCTACTTTTTATAGTATATAAAGGAAACCCTAGGCACATTTTATTATGACTTCGGAGGTGCTCTTGTGAGATCTAAAATGTTCTGTGCCTTCCTCTATCAAAGTCACTACCGAATATCACTAGGCCTGTCCATGGGTCGGTCCGGGTCGGGTTTATGCTCGACCCGGAACAGACCCGACCAGATCGGATGGTCAAAATTTCAACCTGTCGCTGACCGGTATGGTTGACTGGATCGAGTGGATCAGACATTCAATGGAGGGTGGTCAATTCGATCGGAGTTGGAGATCTGAAAATGGGCCAAAATCACGCGCTTTAACGACAAAATCGGTGAAAGTTTGGTTATATTTTCGCTAGATTTTCTTAGAATTTGTTGAAATCTCATCAGGTTTGGCTGAGATCTCGCTAGATCTAGTGAGATCTCACCAAATCTAATGAAGATTCCATGGATCTAGCTGAGAACTCGCCGGAAATGGTTAAGATCTCGTCAGATCTAAAAAACTTCGCTGGGTAATGCTGAGTTCTCGAGTCGGTTGGGTATCTTCGGGTTTTGGAGAGAAAACCCGCCAACTGACCAGCCGTTTTCAGGTTCTAGAAGTTGAGATCTGCCGTCGACCATCATTGGTGTCGAGTTAGTCGATCATCGGGCCGAATCAAATGGGTTTGGGTGGGTGGGTCGGGTCACGGTTTTGTTGGACACCCCTAAATATCACTCTCATATCTTTGGAACCGGTAGATCTGAAGTTGCTGCATGAAGATCAACAACAGTTGATAATCTAGACCTTCAAAGGTGGTCTTGTTGTCACAAACAGGAGAGTTTGTGTTGTTAAACCTTTGAATGGGATCTTAAAGTCACAAGCGTGGGTGCTTGTGTTGCAAAGGCCAAGGAAAGAAGTAGTCCGTGGACTCGGAGCTATCATGGGGTCATGTTAGTAAGTTCTATGTGTAGTAGTAATAGGATGTTAATGGTTTAAGTCCTTTTGTAAAACTTCAATTTTTTCTAGTGAATTTGCTTTTTGCCTTGAGGATAGTAACAAATTGAAATGGCTTAGTGGTTTGCATTTTATTAGCTTAGTGGTTCGCATTTTGAAGGGGTTGAAATTTCGAAAGTATGCAACAAGGTAGCTAATGTGAGTTGCATAACTTGTAGTGGAAACGATATTCTAGGCACACTCTTCTATCACAACCAAATGGTAAGTATTTGAAATGTTGGCCCCTTAACATCAACATCCTTGTGGGTTTTAAGAAATCTTTCAGGTCGAAATTCATTTGGAGCTGACCACACATGTGGATCTCAATGGAGATTTGGAAGATTAACAAGTGAGTGCCTGTTGGGACATGATAGGCATCCAAAGTACAGTCTTCAGTGGACTGGTGCGGCATTGAGAGTGATATAAACACATTGTTTCTTTGATAATAGCTTGGAGATTGACCAAATTTTCATGTCCAATTCCTATACTTGCTTTTCTCTACCAACCTAGAGGTCTAATTCTTGTTGGACTTTCCCTAAGACTTCAAAGTTGTTGAGAAGTAAAGAGAGAACCAAAGTTAATGTTACTGTTATTGTGTCTATACCAACTAAGATAAGGACCTACAAAAAGTACAAAAATAAGAAAAAATGCATTTGGCCTAGCTTAATTATTTGGTTAAAGAGGAGACAAAAAGCGTAGGTAAGCAAATAAGTTAGTTTTAAACGAATAAACTAGGTTTTTTATTTATTTATTTATTTTTTTAGAATCTAATTGTTACATTACAAGTGGAAGAGGGAATTTAATTCTTAATTACCCTCATAAAGATGTAATAAAAACTGTCTTTAGAAAAATACATCAGTTTTAAACAAAAGGATCAATTTTAAAGTATATAAGTTAGTTTTTTTATTTTTTATTTTTTATTTTTTATTTTAATTTTAATTTTAAATAATTGTTACATTAAGTGGAAGAGGAGATTGGAATCTTAACTCTCCTCTTCAAACATAACTACTGAACTATAAGACCCTTAGCTGAAATAAATTAGTTTAAACGAGATTTAGGTTAACGGATGCCCTTAAAAATATTTGATACCATTTTGTACCATTTTTTTTAGAAATATAAAATATGGTAAAAAAAGCAATTACTTTTTTTTCTTTTTTCATAAAAAGAGGGCATCTATTAACAAAATCTTTTAAATACAACTCAAAGGACAAATAGAATTTTTTATTTGATTATTCGATAAATTATCAAAGACCACTTTTACAAGTTATTTTCTAATTTTCCAATGGCTGGATCTCGGGCTTAATGGAAAATTAAATGGCCCATTATTATACCATAACACAGATATTGATTTATCAAATGATACCAACTCAAATTATGCATATACTTGAGCATGAAGGCGTGGAGTGAGATGGACTTCAAGTGGGGTGGCTTTCTGGTTGCTAAGCCCGACTTTCTCTGTCATGTCCACAGGTTCATTCGAAGGGCTTGCAATTTTGAAATTATGCAACAAGGTAGCAAGTGTGAGTTGTGTAACTTGTAGGGCAAATGAAATACCAGAGCATATTCTTCTACCACTACCAAATGGTATCAATTCAAAATTCTGGCCCCTAATGTCAACATGCTTGTGGGATGTAAGGAATCTTTCTGGCTGAAATTCACTAGGATCCTCCCACGCATTTGGGTCTTGTTGGAGTTTAGGAAGATGAACTCTCTATTTTTTGTGACCATTCTTCTTCATTGTTTTTGCTTTCTTTGTTTTTAGGATTTGCATTACATAACATTTATGCATTTCATGCTAGGTTGTTTTTGTTAATTCTTTTTAAAAGAAAAAACATAAAAAAAGGAAGGAAAAATGTGTTTTGCATTATTTTTCTTGGATTTGAAATCGAGGTTGGCCATATTATCTTTACATAACATGTTTATATACCTTGATTAACTTGGTTGAGTTTATTTTAGTGCACCTTGCTAGTCTTAGCTTTGAAGTGCATGTTATGTGGGAGTTGTCTATAGTTTTTGATCACATGATCTTGATCTTGAAGTCACATGCTTTTGATTGTAAGGACTAAAAAATCCTAAGAGAAAGGCATAAATAACCATTTCACCACTATTTATTAGCCAAACATGAACACTTTAATGCATATCATATGATTTTGTGCTCGAGAAAGTGTAGCACATGCACAAAAAAAAAAACATAAGGTCACTACAACAAAATGCATTTTTAGTGACGAAATTTAGTGAGGAAATATTTTTCATCGCTAAAAGCTAACATATAGCGACAAAATTTAAATTTCGTCACTAATTATAAAAAAATAAATAATGTTTAGCGACAAAAATACAATTTCGTTGCTAAAAAGTAAGGCACCAAATAAAAACCTAGGGCACGAAACTTTTTTGATCTATGGTGATGAAACTATTCATCGCTAAAAATATAATCTTTAGTGATAAAAGGTTTTCATCACCGAAAATTTGCTAGGAATATATTTTGTGATGAAACTGGATTTGTCACTTAAGACACCTTTTAGCAACGAAATAGTTCGTCACTAAAAGCGTGGTGGAATATTTTTGGTGAAGAAACCAAATTCCTCATAGAAAATAACCTTTAGTGAACGAAAGAACTAAATGTTATTTGCTTGCTGAAACAATTTTAGTGACGAATCTAGTTTCGTCGCTAAAGATAGCCTTCAGTGACGAATCCAGTTTCGTCACTAATGCGTCAAGTTAGGGTTTTTATTAGCCAAACTCTTTTTTTTTTTCAAGCCGCCTCTCATCAATCCCTCTCTCTCTCTATCTTCGGTCCTCTCTCTTCTGCCCTCACCTCACCACCACCATGCTGGAACTCCCTCACCTTGCCATCTCGTTGTCCGCCCTCCCTCACTTCGCCACCACGTCATCGGCCCTCCCTCACTTTGCCACCACCATGTCGGAGCTCCCTCAACTTGCCACTACGCCGCTGGTCCTCCCTCACCTCACCACAGCCTGGCCAGCTTTACACTTCACAATCTTCTCTCTCTCTCTCCTTCATTCTCTCTCAAGGTATCTTCTCCAAACTCTATCTCACATCTACTTCAGATTTAGATTTCTCTCTCTCAATTTAGGTTTAGATCTATGAGTTTCTCTTCCTAGATTTGCTGATTTTAGGTGCTGAATTTTTTTTTTGTTTAATTTATTGTTTAATCAACTTTAAATTCTAGCTCTTTCTCTGTTTCTATGTTTAAAGCTTTTGTGTTAATATTTTGAAAGATTGATGATATTATGGTCAATTGGAAGTTTATTCATGTATTATAATATGTCTAGTATGTGTATATTAAATTTCATATGAAAATACCATCGTTTGATAATTGTTTGTGAATTTACAAGAAAATGTTGCAAAACTGTCACTGTGTCAGATTCGGTGTTTAAGCATGATAAATTATGTATTAAATTTTATATGGTGAATTAGGATGCTAGGAGTAGTTTTTATGAATTTTAAGACACATATGGTTGTAATGGAAGTGGTCTCACAGCATTTGGATTAATATAAAAATAATGATTTAATTTCTAAGTTGCATGAAATTCTGTCAGGACAGATTTGAGCATGTTGTATTGTATGATTTTTAATAAATCATAACTTTATGCTTTGACTCTGAAATTGATATGGATTTAGTAGACATCTAGAGGAGTGGCTCTGTAAAATTTCATGAGAATAGATGTGTTTAGATAGCCCATTTATATGTTACAAATGAGACATATGCTACTAAAAAGAGCAATAAACAGTAAATGATAACTCTGACTTTGAGGATTTAATTCTAAAGTTAGGGTGAATGTTTTGAGCTATAATTTAATATGCTTATCATTTGGTATGTCTGGATCATAGATAAATTTTGTATAACTTGGCTTGAGCATAGTAAGTAAAATTTATTTAAATACTTTAAAAAAACTCTATATTGTGATGTTGATTATTGTTTTTGTGGTGGGTTGTTGTGTTGGAGCAAGCGGGTGACTTGCATGGTGTTATAAGGTGGTTTAAATTCATATTAGGAGTGTTTTTAATTTCTTGCAAATGTGAATGGACCTTGTTGATTATATGTGAAGAATAGTACTTTATTCAATTTCAATATTTGTAAGCATTGTACTTGTGATGTTTGTGATTGGTTTTGCAGTGGATTGTTGTGTTGAAGCAAGTGGATGGCTTGCATGGTGTTATAAGGTAGTTTAAATTCATATTAAGAGTTTTTTTAGTTTCTTACAAATGTGAATGGATCTTGTTGATTAGATGTGATGAATGGTACTTTAATTGATTTCAATATTTGTAAACACTCTCTACTTGTGATGTTTGTGATTGGCTTTATGGTAGGTTATTGTGTTGGAGCAAGCGGATGGTTTGCATAGTGTTATAAGGTAGTTTAAATTTATATTGGGAGTGTTTTTAATTTCTTGCAAATGTGAATGAGCCTTATTGATTAGATGTGATGAAATTTAATCACACACTAATAAAATTAAACATTTAAATAGTTTCGTCATTGCTTATTACTAATTAATATCACTTGTTGTATGCCATTATAGACGAATAGATTGTTTTTATATTTGTGCAGATTTCTTATTGGTGGCTTTTAGAGGATTTACTTTTGACATTACTTGAAGACATATGAGGACATTTTCCATTGGTTCTAATTATATTATGCTACACTTTTTGTATTGTTATAAAACATCTTGAGTTATTGTATGTGTTGCAAACAATTATTGTATGGAAGGAGTCTGAACTGAATACTTGTTTTATTTTTTACTTGTGGAATGTATGGATCGATTTTTTATAAATGTGTTGTTGAAATAAATGTGTTATTCAAATGTGAGGTTTTAATAATGTAATGAAAAGTTACAAGCTAATATCAAAATTATGAAAAAAATAAAAACAAAAAATAAGTTTTAGCGACAAATTTTTCATCACAAATATAGCAACAAAAAATTGTTTTAGTAACGAAATATTTTGTCACTAAATGTAGCAGAATTTTATAAGAAATGGTTTTAGTGATGAAAATTTTTGTCGCTATATGTGCCAGGATTTTCTTAAAAATAGTTTTAGTGACGAACTTTTTCATCAGTTTATGTACCCAAAAATAGTTTTAGTGACAAAATTGTTTGTCACTAAATATGATTTAATAAACTAAAATGTTTTTCGTGACGAAATATTTTCGTCACTAAATAGTGTTTTTAGCGAGGAAAACATTTAGCGAGAAAACGTTTTTGTCACTAAGTTATTTTTTATTTTATTTTTTATTTTTTTATAAAACAAATCAGACTTTTAGGGACGAAATTTTTCGTCACCAAGACTTTTAGCGATGGGGTTTCAGCAATGAAATGAGTTTCTTCGCTAAAGGATCTTAGCGATGAAAAACTGGACTTTTAGTGACGAATTTTTTCATCACTGAAAATACATTTGTTTTAGTGGGTGTAGCCTCGGCTTATAATAATAAAATTGGTTTGTACATTATTGGAATATAATAAAATTCAAATTGAAATAAAATTGGTGTGTACATTATGAGGCAAAACAAGAAACTTACATGATCGCAACCTTGTTTTCTAGGAGATGTGAGAGTTATATGATGTAACTCTTTAGGTGATAGTCACTTTCAAACTTATGTGATGAATTTTATAGAAATTGTGATTGATCACTATTTACTTATCACCTTACATGTATCTCAAGCTATTCTAGTTGTACACACTACACAAGTTATTTTTTGCTAAACTTAGTACATGATATTGTGTGTGATCTTGTTGTGGCCATCCAAGATTAAAAGTTCCTTGATTTTAGTGCAAAATGTGTTTAAAATTTGAGATCTAAGGACAAATTGATTGAAAACCTTGTTTTTGGAAGATCTGGGTTAAATTCAAGGGTTTTTGAAAAAAATTTCATCTCATACTCATGCATTCTTTTCATAAAATATTGTGCTTTGAGGAGTTTTTGCATTAAAATGCTTTGTTTTTCAAAAAATTGGTTTTTCCAAATTTTCAATCGATCGAACTTGTTGCTCGACCGATCGAAATTGCGATAAAATACTTGGTTTGAATTTGCCTGGCTCGATCGTTGCTCGATTGATGCTGGATCGATTGAATGTGATTTTCGATTGATCGAATCTAATTTTCGACCGATAGAAAATTGTTCAGAGAGTTTTTTAAAACAAGCTTTTTCATGTGTTCTTCACATTTTCAAACTTTTCAAAAAGCTTTTCTCTCTCTCTCTTAGACCGATCCAGATTCAAGTCAAATTTTTTGTCATTTTCCTTCCAAATTTTTCTCAAGGTTTTTGTCTTCTAGTGCCGGTAAGACCTTTTTACCCTTTCTTTTTTAGTTTATTCACTTTTTTCATGCATTTTTAGGAAATTTTTCTAACCTATAGGAATTTGGAGTTTCTGTTTTTTGAGTTGGTTTCTGTCCAAATTGATCAATGGGTTTTTGTTCTAAGATGATGTACACATGTTTACCATGCTTAAATTTGATTAATTTGGTGATTTGAGAACAATTTGAAATCCTAGGGCTTGTAACTACACGAATTTGGGGATTTTGTTCAATTGGGCTTAATTTGGTAAAATTGACTTGTGAAATTGATTGATTATGTCATTAAATGATGATTTGTATCTAGTGTAATGATTAATTACTCAATTTGGTTAAATTTTTTGAAAGTGGATTTTCAAAATTTGGGGTTTTTTGTTATAAACTCTATATTCAAATCAAATTCTTGGTTTAAGAAGTAAAATTGAACTGTTCTCAATGCATTAGAGCATGCATCATTTGTTAATTCTGTTCATACATCATATAGATTGATATTTTCAATTGTTGTTTTCTCTTTAACTCTGTCTGATGCAGTTTGCCCTTGGTTTTCTTTGTGTTTCTTTCTTTGGTTTCTTTTTTGTCTTTCCTTTCCTTTCCTTAGCATCATGGTTCGGAAGACTAGAGCCCATAGGACAACCACCTCCTTTTCTACTCCAGCCTTTGAGAGTGATAGGTTTCGATCTAAGAAAAACCAAGAAACCTATAAGAAGCTGAACATCTTTAGATCAGTTTGGGCTGAGAGGAAGGCAGTGTTAGATGAGCTAGATTCGGAAATTAGGAGGAACTTTGAGCGTAAGGGTTGGTTTTGTTGGATATTGATCATCCTCCTCCGGCTACCTTGATTAGAGAGTTCTACTCGAACCTCTCTGTCCATTCCAATGATTCCAATACTCAATATGTAATGAGTTGTGAAAGTTCAAAAACGTGTACAAAAACACTTTTGAACGTTTAGACTCCCAAAAACCAATTTAATCAACACATGCAATATGTTAAACAACTAGTGTGCGGAAACTTAACATATGCTATAACATGGAATTGATTAAACAACTATCTAAGCCACATCAAAATAAACCACAGCAGATTAATGTAAAGGCAGAGATAGAGAGGAAGGAAGATGCAAACACAGCGATAACACCAGATATGTTATCGAAGAGGAAACCGAAGACCTCGGCGAAAAACCTCTCCGCCGCCCTCCAAGCGGTAATCAATCCACTAGAAAATACAGTTGGGATACAAGGACAGCAATAGACCCTCCAAGCCTAATCTACCCAATGCACCTAAGCCCTCCAAGCTTCTTGCTCCAACGAGGTTGCGCCGAACCTTTTTCTTTTCTAGCTTTCCGGATTCCGCTACTACACCGTAGCATCAACCAATGAATATTGGCTCCTTCCTAACTGCTTCCCAGAACTCCAAACGTCTGTCTCACAGAGATGATAATGGTGAGAACCAGGTTTGGTATAAAGGCCTCTCAAGGATTTGACAATGGAGAGGAAGAGAGTGAGGGAATTTGATGAGACTCTACGGTAGAGATTGTGGGTGAAACAATCTGGTTTTTCTTTAGGGTTTCTCTCTCAAAATTCTCTCTGGAAGCTCTCTTTCAATCGTGGGTTAAAAGGGTATTTATACTGAAAAGGAGTGGAATGCGAAACGTCAGGTTTTTCCAAAACAGGGGTGGCTCGCAGCTTGACCTCGCGGCTTGACTAAGTCACGAGTTCCAGTCGCGAGTTAACCGTATGACCAGTTGTCCTGTTTTGTCCTGTAGTGCTCCAGCTAGCATGACTGTTCATCTTCCAGCATGCTTGGCACGTGTGCATCTTCTGGCGGGTTGAAGCCGCGAGTCCAGTCGCGAGTCCCAGCCGCGACACTCTGTTTTCTTGCACACTCTTGAGCAATCTTCACACTATCTCACTCACTACCCTTACAACAATCCCACCTAAATACAGGGTTACTAAATGCTGAATTACAAGCAAATTTGGCACGGAATAAAGCCAATTAGATGGTTGAATAAATTCAACCTTACAATCTCCCCCTTTGGCTATTCCGTGACAAAACCCTAAAACAGACTCTAGACTTAACATGTGAGTTGGGAACAGTTGATCAAAACTCACTCACACCTAATTCTAGAAGCTGTGAAGCACTTGAATCATATGAACATAAACTCCTGAAACACAACAATACACCATGATCATTGTAAGCAGAAAATTATAAATGCATATGAAACAGGCAATATAAGATCAAGCATAAGATGGAGTTAATGAACAAACCAAGGCTTGATCAACCAAGTGAACACCACAAGGTAGTGATCACAGTGTTCATTCACACTTGGAATGAACACAAGGACATACAAGTTAACAAGCACAAGGCAAGACACTTGTATGTACAACACTCAACCAATGCATAGCACACAAGGCATATGCATCTAGGAACAATCCTACAAGGGCACAAGAGTGACAGTACAACAATCATAATGCAGAACATTTAGATTAAAGTACTGATTTCAACATAGCATAAAGGCTGCACTTAAGCATGGTACATACCACAAGGCCTACAAACTATGCATACAACATAAACCCTCAAAGCTTACAAAAGCATATGGGTACAAACCAACAAATACCTGAATAACATCATCAAACATATATAAAAGTTTATCCAAGAGTATATGAAAAGAGTTAGAAACAGTTATACACCAAAACCCAGTGTATTAAAACCATAAAAACCATAAAAACACTAAGTACTCCCCCTCAACAAATTACTCCCCCTCAAGAGCTGCTTTTCTGCTTCAATTATCAATGAACTTTCTCCCCCTTTTTGACATGGAATGGCCAAAGGGTCACTGGTCATGCTGAGTTGTGAAGCTGTCAAGTGTAGCAGCCAAGACATCAATTTGGTCTTGCATGGCTCTCATCCTGTCAGAATGCTCGGTCTGGACTGCCCTGATCCCATCAAGCCTTTCCAGAATGATCTGGAAAGCATCTGGAGGTGCATCTGCAGAAGTTGAAGCTCTGGACCTCTTGCCACTCCTCCTTGGTGTTGAGGTGGATGCATGCCCTGCTGCCTCTACATCAGTCTCCATTGGGACTTCCTCTCCTTCATCACCTTCATCTTCGTCTCCTGGAAGCCTAACACTGATCCTTTTGCAGGTAAGTTTGTTGATTGCAGAGGGTGTGGACATGTGACTGATGTCTTGAGGAATTGGAACACCCTTCCTTCGAAATATCCTCATTAGGAGACTGGGAAAGATCAGTTTTGGTCTGGATGTTGTTCTTGTCTCATCCACAATGATGTCAAAGATGTGGGAACTTATATCTATGAAGTTCTTCTCTTTGAGATCCATCAGAAAAATTGCTCTAGCACAATTGATTGTGGTCAACTTCTTAATAGGATAAAGGTTAAACATCATGATTATGGTTAGAACCCTCATGTCCACTGGAAAGGCAGTGGTATTCAAACACTTCCCTTCTCTCTGCCCACCTATCCTCTGTTGAACTGTTTCAATAGAGACACTCCTATCCTTGAAATTGATAAACTCCTCATCATCCAAACCCTCAAGCCCTAGTACATCATCTATGACATGTGCATCCAAAATGAATTCTTTCCCTCTAACCCAGCAATTTAACTCATTCTCCTTTATCACAGCATTTGAATAAAATTCTCTAATCAGGGGTTCACACACCAAAGGGAAATCACTCAAAAGTTTGTCCCATCCTCTTCCTTCAAAACAACTGGGAATAAAAGTTTGCCTTAAATCTTCCAAATCCACAAATCTCTCTTGAATGATTCCTGCATTCAAGAAGTTATCCTTGTATCTCTCAAAATGGTGAACTGACCTAAACAATCTAGGATCCATCTTAAGTCTTTTGTCAGCCCTTTTAGCAGTAGATTTCTTCTTCTGGGGTGAAGGAGCCATCTGTGAACAATCAGAAAAGGCCACAACAACATATAACAATATATGTGCATAACCAGTCAGTACCATGTAGTTAACAGAGAGAGATAACAATCAAACAAGTGAACTTCAAACACTTAAACAGCAAGCAATTTAGTTCAAACATATGGATAAACCAAGCCTAGGATAGGAAACACATGAACAACATGGTGAAGCTATCCTGAAGGCAAATAAATGACATTGAGGCAGATTATGGAAAATGATATGACATACACACAATATATTGAGCCTAACAGAATCTTCCCACAGATTAACAATCTAAGACATGCAAATCTAGCAAGGGAAAACTCACAACCTCAAACAGAACCAAGAGTAACATCAACAACTCCAAGTTCAGATTGAAATGAAAGAAATACTTAGCTAAGCACAAGAGCAATAGGAATAAGACTATCATTAACACAACCTATATCAACAACATCCACACGCAAAGCAAGAACAAGAAGCAGAGACCGAAACTCAAACCCATTTCAAACACACAATCAAATGCGAAAAATCAAGGGTAAAAGCACAAAATCAAGTAGAAAAGAGTGAAAAACAGAAAACCCATACCTGGAACTCGACGATTTTGGGCTGTAAGAATGCAACACAAGAGATTGGAAAAAGGGAGCACGGAGTGTTTGGGAGGGAGAGAGTTTAGAGAGAAGATGAACAATCACAAAAATTCGAGGGAAAAACTGAAAAAGTTTAAAAACTGCTCCAGTTTCTGCAAAACACGCGATTTTCGTGACTGGTTCAAGTCGCCACACAGTCGCCAGCTCAAGCCGCCAAAGCACACAAGAGGAAAATTTTGAAAAAATTTTTCTAAGTGTTTTTCGCGACTGGAAGGTCTACCCGCGAGTGAGTCGCGAGCTGAGCCGCGAAAATCTCTGAGTGAATCTCGCGACTGGACCTTCCACTCGCGAACAAGTTGCCAAAACTGACCAGCGAAGATGCGACTGAGGCTCGCGACTTGACACACCCGCGACTGAGCCGCCAAAACAGGGCAAAACTGTATTTTTGAAATTTTCAGATTTTTCAGCAAAACACTTTCCAAAAAACACCTAAAACACTCAAAAATCTTTTTGTGCTTGAATTAACAAAGATTGAGCATGTGAAAACACATTTTATCAAGTACAATCACACAAATGAATATGGCATTTATCAAACATAAACTTGTGTGTTGTGTGTGGATATCAACAATGAAATAGTCCTTTGTCTAATGTGAAGCTTCAATGATCAATTCAACCAAGGCATACACAATTAGTACTAGATCATGTGACCAATCTCAATTATAGAAATATGAATATATGACTTCCCACACAACTTGATAACATAACTAGGAGCCTTTCATTTGACTCCACTTTCAGCCATAACATTTGATCTTTTGAGGCAATCATCTCTCATTGTGAGAGGGATAGACAACACTTTTCTTTGAAGAACAGGCCTTTGGCCTTTTTGAAAGAAATTTCACTTTTGATATAAGGTCGCTTACCCTTTTTCCTAGTCAAATACTAGAATGTGCGACAGGCTTTTGCAGCTCAATATCTCTTTTCATTTGGAGATTTACATTTAGTGAGCTCTTTTTAGCAAAACAAAAAATAAAAAATGGGAAGAGATATAGACACAAGACTATGCATGTTTCAAGATCAACATAACCATTCACTAATCATTCATGACAAGTTTGAAGATCTATTTACAACAATCACATAGATTTCAAGATTTTTCCCATAGTGATACGAGTGCATGAAGACAAGCAATGCTCGACAATGCACAAAGCCATTAGCACAAAGGTACACGGCAAAACGAGTTTTAAGACAAAACTCAACAAAGTCAATCAAGCTTTTTGATTTTCAACTTTTTATGTAATTTTTGGATTTTTGACTCAAGAAACAAAAAGATTGATAAAACACAATTAAGAAAAATTCACAAACAAACAAACAAAATCAAAAGCAACAAGCATACCGAACAAACATAGTCACAAAGCATAGGAAGTATTAATGCATGGACATGTTGTAATGCTTATGCATGAGTACCCCTTTTCACCCACACGGCACTTGCGTTTGGGGTGATTTCCTTAAAGGATTGGGTACGGGAGTTAGGGCTTTCAAACCTTCGTGAGAAGCTTTCCAAGCAGTTGGTGAATGCACCAATCGTCTTCATCACGTCCATCATTCTGGGATCTCCATTTTGCTCTCTAGGTTGATCCCCTGCCCAAGTTCTCCTATCAGTTCTTGGTCCTCCTGACCTTTGAGGAGTAGCACTGTTCTTTGCTCTCAGCTTTTGGCAATTCGGTCGAGTGTGCCCTTGAAGTCCGCAATAATGGCACACATACATTCCTCTAGGACCTCTTTGTGGTTGAGGACGTGACTTGGCACGAGACTCAGACCTGCCCATAGACTGATTCCGATGATTCAGCATCCGTTGGTCCACCACATTCTTCTTTTTCTCCACCTCGAGGTTCACACTCGTAGAGTCAGCTACAACTGGATCTTTGGACTTCACAAACTTCACTTCTTTAGTGACATTTCCAGTTGAGCTACTTCCTCCGGTATATCCCAGTCCAGATTTGTCTGAGAAGCTCTTTTGAGATGATATAACATCATCAAGCTTCTTGGTGGTGACCCTCTCTATTTTTGCATTTGCTTGAACAACCTCATTCTCAAGGAATCTCACTTTAGTGTAGGCTTCGGACAGCTCACCATTAAGAGTTTCAATCTCGCATTTGGCCTCCCTATACCGGATTAGGAGACTTTTGTAGTCTTCCTCAGCCTTCTTCATCTTTCTCACAGCAGCCTTGGCTACCCTTGTGTATTCACCTGATTTCTCCAAAAGTGAGTTGTAATTTTCTTGAAGAGTTGCTGTGCTTTCTTCTTCTTCAGCTTCAGATTCTTCAGCAATTCCTAGTGAGTCATCCTCACTATGTTCTCCAAGGTCTTGAACAAGCAAATTCAATTCATCCGAAGACTCAACATGAGCAATAGTTATGAAAGCTGAGTAGTTCCCTTCTCCATCACAGCTCTCTTCAGATTCTGAGTCGGACGAGTCTGAATCACTCAAGGTCGTGGCATACACCTTGCCTTTTGATTTCAAATAGTTAGGACATTCCCTCTTGAAGTGTCCATGCCCGTTGCATTCAAAACAAGTAACACCTTGTGTGGATTGGGATTCTTTTCCATCTTTCCTTTGGAAATCCCTCTTCTCCCTTCCAGAATTTTGGAATTTTCTCTTATCATCAAATTTTCCATTGTTTTTGAATTTCAAAAACTTCTTGAAATTTTTAACAAGATAGGCTACATCCTTGTCCATCATATCTTCTCCCGAAGAGCCTTGATCTTCCACCTTTTCATTAACAGTCTTTAGAGCAATGGATTTACCCTTCCGTTGATTTGGCAGCGACATTTCATAGGTTTGTAGAGAACCAACCAGCTCCTGAACCTTGATGTCGTCAAGATCCTTGCTCTCTTCAATGGCTGTTACTTTGGCACGGAAGCTTTCCGGCAATGATCGAAGGATCTTCCTTACAATCTTAGAATCCTCCATCTTCTCCCCCAAGTTAAACTTGCTGACAACCACTTCATTTAACTTCCTATAGAACGAGTCGAAAGACTCATCCTCACTCATCTTGAGCTCCTCAAACCGAGTGGTCAGCATTTGTAACTTGGTATCTTTCACCTTCTTCGTGCCTTCATAAGTTGTTTCCAGAATCTCCCATGCATCTTTGGCAATAATAATGTGAGAAATCCTGTGAAATTCATCTGGAGACACACCACAGAAAATAGCATTTAGTGCTTTACTGTTAGCATTAGATGCAGTAAGTGCTGCCTTATCCCATGTGGATTTGGCTGCTTCAGGTTTGGTCCAACCCATCTCAACAGCATCCCACACGGATTCATCAATAGAGCATAAAAAGGCTCTCATACGAACCTTCCAAAATGCATAATTACTTCCATCAAAATATGGAGGTGCATTAAGGGATTGAGACCTATCCATCTCAAAAAGAAAGGGAGTCAAGGATCACACAATGGTAATAAAACCAAACAGATGTGTACCCGCTCTGATACCAATTGAAAGTTCAAAAACGTGTACAAAAACACTTTTGAACGTTTAGACTCCCAAAAACCAATTTAATCAACACATGCAATATGTTAAACAACTAGTGTGCGGAAACTTAACATATGCTATAACATGGAATTGATTAAACAACTATCTAAGCCACATCAAAATAAACCACAGCAGATTAATGTAAAGGCAGAGATAGAGAGGAAGGAAGATGCAAACACAGCGATAACACCAGATATGTTATCGAAGAGGAAACCGAAGACCTCGGCGAAAAACCTCTCCGCCGCCCTTCAAGCGGTAATCAATCCACTAGAAAATACAGTTGGGATACAAGGACAGCAATAGACCCTCCAAGCCTAATCTACCCAATGCACCTAAGCCCTCCAAGCTTCTTGCTCCAACGAGGTTGCGCCGAACCTTTTTCTTTTCTAGCTTTCCGGATTCCGCTACTACACCGTAGCATCAACCAATGAATATTGGCTCCTTCCTAACTGCTTCCCAGAACTCCAAACGTCTGTCTCACAGAGATGATAATGGTGAGAACCAGGTTTGGTATAAAGGCCTTTCAAGGATTTGACAATGGAGAGGAAGAGAGTGAGGGAATTTGATGAGACTCTAAGGTAGAGATTGTGGGTGAAACAATCTGGTTTTTCTTTAGGGTTTCTCTCTCAAAATTCTCTCTGGAAGCTCTCTTTCAATCGTGGGTTAAAAGGGTATTTATATTGAAAAGGAGTGGAATGCGAAATGTCAGGTTTTTCCAAAACAGGGGTGGCTCGCGGCTTGACCTCGCGGCTTGACTAAGTCGCGAGTTCCAGTCGCGAGTTAACCGTATGGCCAGTTGTCCTGTTTTGTCCTGTAGTGCTCCAGCTAGCATGACTGTTCATCTTCCAGCATGCTTGGCACGTGTGCATCTTCTGGCGGGTTGAAGCCGCGAGTCCAGTCGCGAGTCCCAGCCGCGACACTCTGTTTTCTTGCACACTCTTGAGCAATCTTCACACTATCTCACTCACTACCCTTACAACAATCCCACCTAAATACAGGGTTACTAAATGCTGAATTACAAGCAAATTTGGCACGGAATAAAGCCAATTAGATGGTTGAATAAATTCAACCTTACAAGTTGGATACGGGGTGAAGAGTATGTCATTACTCCTTTACTAGTGGCTTCTGCTCTTAGGATGCCTAAGGTATAGTAACCTATGTACCTTTATGATGTGACCCCTCCTCTAGATGACATTACGTCATATCTCACCGGTACTTCCATTTAGTGGGGTACTGATCCAAGGATTACCTCTCATGAGTTGACCGAGATTCATTACTTGTTTTTCTGAATTTCTTGTCATTTCATCTAGCCCATCTCTCACTTGCACACCATTCCTATTGAGAGATGTACATTTTTGTATGCCTTTGTGACAGATGCTTCTATGAGTTTTCCTACTCTTTTCATTCGATCCTTGGTTGAGGTTCATAGGAGTAGTTCTACTGCACATGGTCTTTTCTTCCCTATTTTTATTCATAGGATTTTGTTACATTTAGGATTAGAGGATTTTCCTGTATCTGAGCCCGTACACATTATAGCTCCCATAGGTGTCACCTTCCTTAGGCAGAGAGCTGCTTAGATGAGAGCTATCTCTAAACGCCCTCATGTAGAGTCTTCTTCAGGTGTTGCACCTCCTCCTCCTCCTCCTTCTTTAGATGATCCCACTGCTGAGGAGTATGTTGATCTGATGGTCGTTGTTGATCCTCCACCTTTTACTTCGGGTGATTCTCGCATTTGGAGTATGTTGAACACTATTATGACCATTCAGGTGGCTCATGATCAGCTTTTGGTGGATGTGCTTATGAAGCTTTAGCCCCGCGTGCGGATTTGGCGAGCATAGATGATCTCCTCCACCATCTCCTTTCGATGATGAGTCTTGATTGCCTTTTGGCAATTTGTCACAAAAAGGGAAAGTACATATGGATGGAGATAGGGAGAGATTTTGAGTTTTTGGAGCTTTATATTGTATCTAGGTGCTTCATGAGGTGTTTAATTTTTGGCTCTTGATGTATTTATTTTTATGTGATGTATATGTTAGGGGGAGATATTATGTTTTTTATTTCTATTTCTTGTTTCACATTGTGCTACATTGGCTATTGATCTATATTATGAGGTTATTCATGATATATGTCTTCTATTTTCTGTTTTGTGAAATCAAGAATTTATTTTGTTTTTACTTGTATTTTCCACACGCGTGTTTATGTGTTTGTTGAGTGTTACAGGAATATACAAGTTGATTCAATCATGCTGCTGTCCACACTAGCAACATATAGAAAGTAGTTAGGTTGAATTGTTTTTAGGTCTATTATAATAATGGGCTGTTTTTGTAACTTTGAGCATTTTGTTTTATTATGTGTTTTGTCACGGATTGCCAAAGGGGGAGTTTATTAGGTTCTAAGGATTTAGGATCTAAATGTTTTATAACTTCAATATGTAATGTTGGCAAACCATGATCAAAACTTAGAGTCTAGATTTAGGCTGCTCAAAGTATGTTTATTGTGAAGTTGGAATCGAGTAATTGCAGAAAATTATTGTTCACTTTTTGCAAGGCTTAATCGATCGAAAATTAGACTCGATCGATTGAACCTCGTGCAAAATGTTTTTCTATAGAATTTTCCAACTCAGCCCAAGCCCATATGACGTGTAGAGTTTTATATTTTGCCTTTAGTATAAAAGGAAAAACCCTAGCCATGTTTTTATGGTTGTTGATATGTTGTGTGTGTGAATCTCTTGTAAGATCTAGAGATGTTTGCCTTCATACATACTTAGGGTTATCAATATCAAGATTGATGTTGAAAGCTTGGTGATCACTTCAGTTGCTGCATAAAAAGCTTAAAGAAAAACACAAGTGGGAGTACTTGTGGTTGTTATGAATCCAAGAAAGAAGTAGTCCGTGGACTCAGAGCTGTCACGTGGTCGTGATAGTAAATTTTCTACTTGAGGTAGCAATAGGATATTAGTGGTCTAAGTCGCTATTGTAAAACTTCAATTCTTTTATAGTGGATTTGTTTTACCTTGAGGATAGCTAGGTTAAATCTTCCCTAGGTTTTTTACCAGTTTAGTTTTGTTGGGTTATCATATGTTGTGTTCTTTATTTTTTGCATTGTTTACATGATATGATTTACTTGTGTTAACCTAGATTTGAATAATTTACCTAAGTAATCACTTGGCTAAATCACTATGTTAATCAACTTGTGTTTTAAGGGGTCTAGAAACGTATAAGAATGAAAAAGATTATAGAAGACCTGGCTTGAGCTTGGAAAACACTTAGACAGACTCTTATAAATGCCAATTATAAGCCCCAAAAAGCATCCTTCTCTTCTTCCATTTGTGTCCCCAAACCCAAAATCTTCATGATCCAACACCACAAGTAGAGCAACCAATAAGGAAAAACTCATAAAAATCCAAAAATTCAATCAACTAAGCAAAGAATATGTGAAAGAAATTAATTTTTCCCTTAACAGAGAAAGTCTGTAATCCAATGTGAGGGAGAGAGGCCTAGTGATTTCCACAGTCTCACTCTCACTGACTCCTCTGCTCGCTTCACTTTCCCTCACCTCCTCTATGTTGGAAAAAAAAAAATTCTCAGCAAAATGCACCGTTTAAAGTTTTTCCTTTTTCTCACCCAAATACACCGTTTTGGTACAACACTTGAATAATCCAAAATTACTGTAGATAAGTGCATTGGCTCTTTTTATATATTTGTAAAAGTAGATATATTTTCCTTCCTGCTGCCATGGAAAGAAGTACATAAAGAAGCTACACCAAGAGTGTTACACTTAGCTTTGATACGAAGAAATAATTAAGAAATCCATATAGGCACAAAAAGAGAAAGACAGTGATAACGGAGAGTTATGCTCAACCAAATGATAATACTCAAATAAATAGTCTTGATTTGAAGTTCCGCATCTCCTCCACACACACACACATATACATATAATCTTAAAAACATAACCACCCACATAGTTAATTCAACTCCTAACAAGTTTACAAGTTCTCAAAAATCTTCTATCTAAATCTATATAATATCTAAAAATTGAAATTTAACATCTATTGTCTATGATACACGGACACGGCAAAATGGGCAAAGCACCCGCGTTCGTTGCAGTGACGCGTGAGCGACGCCGCTACCTGCGCGTTGGTGCTGTGTTTGAGGTTTTTTTTTTTTTTTTTTTTTTTTTTTGGATTCATGCTGACTCGGATCGGATTCACACCGACTCGGCTTTGATTCACGCCGATTCGGCCAGAATTGGGACGTATTGGCTGAATTGGATCGTATCGATCAGCGGCCAAAATAGGTCGAAATCGGCCTTATTAATCATGCCGGAACAGCCAAAATTTTCTTTGAATAAGGCCCAAATTAAACATCCTAAATTTGTCATTCCTCAATTTTATTTTGAATATTTGTTGCTTCTTTTGTGTTTTGTGTTTCTTTCCTTCTTTCTTTGTTTTGTGAACCAAGGAAATATAATGTGTTTTTTAAGAATATTTTGATAGTAAAAATATATAGAAAATATAAATAAAAATATTTTTAACAATTTTTTAATCACCACACTCGCACCCTACTTTTTCAAAAATTGCCGAGTCTCGTACCCGCACCAAAATCCGGAAATGCACCCGTACTTCATAGTCTATTGTTACTGCATTCTTATTGAGCCACATGAACGTAACATTTCGGTTCACTTTGGCCCAATTCAGTTTACTTGGTCCACTTCAGTCTAGTCTGGTCACATTCACTTCATTTCAGTCCCATTAGGTCCATTCCGTCCATTTTAGTCCACTTTGGTCAATTCGATCCATTTTTATATCTCTCTTAGAGTAGAAGAGAGTGCCTCTATACATTATAAAGTCCTAGATGTTAGATCAAGTTTGTAAAGCTAAAATTTCATACTATAAGAGTCCTTAACAAAAAGATGCTATAAATTAATCTACATATTTTTTTTCCTTTCATTTCCAGTTTAATTTTTTTTACCATAAGTTGAAGACTTGGCTTTTGTTTATTTTTGTGAGATGTTATGTCATACCTTAAGGCAACAATTTTTTTTTGCCTATGACCTTGTTATCTAAATGTTAGTCTATCTCTCTTAAAAGGCTGAATCTTTTGTTTTGTTCAATTTTTGAGTGATTACTTTTTTAGATAAATTTTGGCTTTGAGAATTTTTTTTTTCTACTAATAGAGTAGAGTCACACTCAAAAGCTGTTGGTCGATAAGTGATTTTATTTTACTTTTGTTAATATTGTTGATAGTAATTTGTTTAGATGTTGAACTATGCGGTTTTGATGAGGTCCTTTTTGTGTGGATCCTTTTGGATGAAGAAATTTGTGGTTTTGGTGGGAAAAGTATTCAGAGTAATTGTTTTTAAAGTATTCTATAGTGGCACTTAATCAGACAAAAACAATAATTAGTTAAACAAAAATAATTGGAAGTGACATATTTTGTTTTTGCAATTGGATTTTAATTAATTATTTTAAAAAAATTATAATGTTGCATATAGAAGATTTTGTGTTTTTATCTAGGTATGTAAACACAAATATAACTTATTAATAATAATAAAACTTATTAATAATGTAAACACAAGTATAGTGAAACCTATTAATAATAATAAAAATAAGCTTGTATAAAAAAATAAGTTGAATAATAAATTAAATTAGAAAAAATATTTTTTTTCAAATAGACACTAAACCCATATAGCTTCTTAGCACACCACAGACACATGGTGCACGGCCCCACACACTATCACCAACTTCACTAAGAGCACCCACAGTAGGTGTGGTAAATGTGCCAAATGCCAAATATTTGGCACATTTACCACACCAAACTCAAAAAACACCAAATATCAGATGTGCTAAATCCTATCATTTTTACAACATGTGAACAGTATCGTTGCAAATTTGCAACGGTACGGAATGGTGTGGTATAAGTTTTAATCATTTTTTATTCTTTTACTCTCTCCTCTCTCTTCACTTTTCTTCCTCAGACATCATGCCTCTCCATTCTTTTCTTCTCAATCTCATTGTTTTTCTCTCTTTCTCTCAGACATCACCCTTAGTTTTTTCTTCTCACCCTTTTCTTCTTTCACTCCAATCTCTATTGCTGTGTTTTTTTTTTTTTTTTTTTTTTTTTTTTTTTTTTTTTTTTTTTTGCAGTGATTTGATACCCGATTCGGCAGTGGGTGGGTTGAGATGGTGATTGGAAGATCACTGGTGGTGGGTTGCGATGGTCAGATTCAGTGGTGGGTGGGTCGGCTAGTGATGGGCGAATCGGTGGTGGTGGGTTCTGTTGTGCGAAATCGGTGGTGCGAAATCAGTGAATGGGTTCTGAATCGGTGAATCGGTGGTGCGAAATCGGTGAATGGGTTCCGAATCAGCGAAATCGGTGGTGCGAAATCGGTGAATGGGTTCTGAATCAGCGAAATCAGTGGTGCGAAATCGGTAAATCGGTGAATGGGTTGTGGCCGCAACAATTTTTTTGGTGTTGTGGGTGGGTGGGTGGGTTGTGGGTTTTGTTGTTTTTCTGGTGGTTGTGGTAGCAACAATTTTTCTAGTTGTGGTTTTTATTTTATTTTATTTTATAAGGTGGTGTTGGTTTGTGCCGGTGGTGGCTGTCGGCGTTGTTGCAACGGAGGTGGTTGTACCGTTGTTGTTGATGATGATGATCGGGTTTGGGTTTGGGTTGATCGGCTTGGCTGATTTTGGTTGATTGGGTTTTGATTGTAGTGTTTTTTTTTTTTTTTTTTTTTTTTTTTTTTGGTGGGGTAGCAATGGCTGATATTGGTGGTCGGTGGTTGATCTGTGGGGTGGCCAGTGGTTGTGGGCTGTGGTGGTTGATCTGCCATGTGGGTTGTTGATGTTGCTGTTGTTGATGATAATGGGGGAGGGGATAATATATTATTTTAATGTGTAGTAAATATTATTTTAATGTATAGAATTAAATTATAAAACATCTGATAAATGAGATGTTATAAAATGATGTGGTAAAATAATAAAATAAGCATTTGGTGTTGTAAAATGGCATAATTTATACACCAGCTGTTACGGATGCTCTAAGACACAGCAACATGGCCCACTGCCCCACACATAGGTACTAAAGCCAAATTTTGTATCTCAAAAAAAAAAAAAAAAAAAAAAAATTTAATAAATATTTAAAGCTATAAAAAAGACCTGATTTATAATTTTTGGGCTCCAAAATTGTTGAACCGGCACATAACTAAAGTCAAGGCCTTTTTTTCTTTCTATTGTTCCTATCTATATATGTGTATCCCAACTCAAATATTTTATTTTGTCTTACATCGTTGTCATTTTAAATTTATAAGTTTGGACCATATATTTTTTATCAAAAAATCACCGCCAATGACCACAAACAGAAACGATGATGAAGGGTGTGGCAGTATTGGGGGCCATACTTGTTGAAGATTTTTGGCTTGATTTGAAGTTCCACATAACCTCCCCCATAGTTAATACAATTCTTAACAGTTAAGAAACATAACTCATATATAAGTCAAATGCCAAATTACAAGACACATAAAATGACAAAAAAAACTACCTTCAAAAAAAGAACTAACAAGACAAATGCAAATTACAAGTCACACGTAATATGACTTGACAAATTGTTAGGATTTGAGTGAATGGATTTGATCTATCTAGCTGGATTTATGGTCGGCTGGTCCTCCAAATGGAAGAGAGAAAGAAAACAGAAAGAGAAAAGAACAGAGAAGGAAAACAAAGAAAGAGAAAGCAAATTTGGAAACATTCTTCTTATTATTCTCTTCTGTACTGCTTTTCCTTTAATACCCCTTGACAAATGCAACCCGTGTCTAGTACCCTTCCAACTAACCCTTACTCCAACTAAACCCAATTCCTAACTAACTCCTAACTAATTGAGTTGCCACCCTGTTACAGCTTGCACATTACAATACCAGCAATTATAAACCACACTATACAATGCTAATCAACTAATACACGTGCACAATTGCTTGTAGTCATGCTAGAAAGTAGCAAGTGTGAGTTGCATAACTTGCAAGGCAAATGAGATCCCATGGCACATTCTTCTACCACTACCAAATGGTATCAATTCAAAATTTTGGCCTCTAACATCAACATCCTTGTGAGTTGTAAGAAATCTTTCAGGTCGAAATTCACTAGGATTCACCCACACATTTGGGTCTCGATGGAGTTTTGGAAGATTAACAATAAGTAGTGTGCCTACTAGGACGTGGTAACCAACCAAGGTACAGTATTCCATTGACTCGTGTGGCAATAGGAGTGGTGCAGCAAGGTATAAACGCATTGTTTCTTTGAGGATAGCTTGGAGACATACCAAAATTTTCATATCTGATTCCTTCACTTGCCTTTCTCTACAGATATGGATGTCTAATTCTTCTTGAACTTTTGTTAAGGTCTCAGGGTTGCTAAGAAGCAAAGAGAGAGCCAATGTCAATGTTATTGTTGATGTGTCTGAAGCCGCTGAGACAAGGACCTTCAAAAGTAACATAATATGAATTGGAGGTTAGAATGTTAGATGGTCGGCTAAAGCTTTAAGCTTTCTAGCCATGGTCCAAGAATCAAATTCAATAGCAGCAAGAATTCAGATTGCTTTAAGAATTCAAAACTTATGCTATTTGATTATATATGGTTTAATATTTGACAAGAAAATGAAATGCCTTCAAGTTTAGGATTTAAATAAACCATTATGCACAAGATAATTATCATGAAATTGTTTGAACCTTTTAATTCTGTAACATTAAGTTCCAAATCCACGTTGAATTTTATGTGAGATAGATGTGGTAAATGCTTCTTACGTGGGGAATATAAATATTCAACACTACTTTTTGTGATGTATTTATGCTCCATTAATTGTGGTACGTCATATGCTTGATTTTATTATATTTCATTTTAAACTTCAATTATTTTATAAAACAATGTAAAAACAATATATGATAAGTTGTGATTCATAAAATATAAAGTGGAATACAAAAAGTAATATAGAGAATTTGTATTTCTTATATGAGCCATGTGTTTATCTATCTAATAAATTTAATTGGTACTCTTGGAAGTCAATACAAATTCAATAGAGCAGTGTTTATTACACAAATTATTTTATACAATTTTACAAACACAAAAAAAAAAAAAAAAGTTATAATTTCAGTTTTTTTTTTTTTTTTTTTCACCTGTTAAAAATTGTCTTAAATAACGTGTGTGTAACAAGTTATAACCTAATTCAAAATATGTAGCAAATGAGATTTTGGAAATATATTATACTATGTGGGAATTAATAGGGTTATCAAAAGCTTACCAAGCATGTAGCTTTGATGATTGTATCAACATCATAACGGGAAGTCTCATCATCATCGGTGACAATATATAGCATTACATCCATAAAATCTTGGTAATCGTTCACCCCACCAGAAATTTTCCTCTGCTTATGCTCCTTTAGCCATTCTTCAGTCACATCATACAATTCTTTTGCAGTTTTCTTCATAGCTTTCTCGCTCCCCCCTATGTCAAACCACCTTAGATATGGTAGTGCATCTAAGACCACAAACTTTCCACTCAAATCTATAGTCTCTCTCAATGCCTTTAGGCACTGATCATTTCTATCATTCTCAACCTTGGTCATAGCCTTACCAAATCGTTGTCCAACATATAACGTTTAGGGTTGTGTACCCAAGCCATCTCTCCATCTCCAATAACACCTTGTTGTTTTTGACCAATAGCTTATGTGTGTATTGGGATAATGCTTATTTTGCTTAAAATTGAAAATTGAAAACTGAAAACAATAAAAAAAAAATATTTCGGTTACTGTTTATTAATGAAATCAATATTCATTTGCCAGTTTGCACTGTTCATTTACGTGTGTGGAGGAGAAAAAAAGAGGGAAAAAAAATAAAGAAACGTGTGGATGAAAAATAAAATAAAGAGATAAGGGAAAATAAAATAAAGAATAAGAAATTAAAATTGAGAAATGCTTATGCAATATTTTCACAATGCTTTCACAACAAATTTTAAGTAGTGGGTTGTTACTAGCTAATACTGGTGAGAAAAAAATAATTTAAGTCGTGTGTTCAAATTAAAATCAATAACAATTTACCACATATGACTTGTGAAAATATTGTAAAAATGTTTAGAACGAAACACTTCTTATTAAAATTAGATGATTCTACGACTCATTATATCATTGCTACAAGTGCTCCACTAAATTTGTTAAAAAAAAAAATCATTGGAAAATTTTAAAATATTACTGTTGGGAGATTTAAAATATATAGTATTTGAGAATTTGAAAATTATAGTGAATGAAGGAAGATTGAAAAAAAAATAGTAAAAAAAGAATGAAGAAATAATATTTAAATGGGATAGAGAAATGCTAGAGAATATGTTGGAAAGTGTATTTGAAAAAGTAGGTAGGTAAAAGGTGAAATTAACTGTTTACTCTTCAAACGATATAAAAATTTGAAGAAACTGTTAGAGATGCTCTTATGTACCCAAAGATCTTCTCTTGTCTTACCTCATTTCAGCTTGCTTGTCAGCTTGTTGCTTTATTTGTTTGAGCGTGAAGTCAAGGATTTTGACAGAAAAATAGAAGAGAAGGTCATTTAGTGGAGGACTCAAAACTGCATGCAAGCTTATTGAGAAGGTCTTGCTTTTCCCATATACGTAGAATAGAGAACGATTCTACACATGCCCTAGGCCCCAGCAAGATTAGAGAGGGAAATAGAAGTGTAAGGTTGAAATTTTATCAACCATCTTGTTGGCTTTATTCCATGCCAAATTTGCTTGTATTTTAGCAAATAGTAACCCTGTATTTAGATGGGAATCATGTAAGGGTAGTGTGTGAGAGAGTGTGAAGAAATGCTCAAGATTGTGCAAAGAAGCAGGGACTCGTGACTAGATCTCGCAGGTGGCTCACGGCTTGCAAGCCGCCAGAAGTTGCACACGTGCCAAGCATGTCAGAAGTTGAAGCATCATGCCAGCTGTTGCACTACAGGACAAAAGTCCTAGGCTGGCCAGGCCGTTAGCTCGCGACTTGAACTCGCGACTTAGTCCATTCGCGAGACCAAGTCACCAGATCACCCTGTTTGGGAAAAATTGACTCTTTGCATTCCTTTCTCACCCCACTATATATAGACCCTTATTCCCACGAAATAAAGAGAGCTTCCAGAGAGAATTTTGAGAGAGAAACCCTAGAGAAAAACAAGATTGACTCATCCACAATCTTTACATAGAGATTCTTCAAATTCATCTACTATCTTCCTCTCCATTGTTACATCCTTGAGAGGCAGATTACCAAAACCTTTTCTCACCATACCTATATCTGTGAGAAGGCCATTTGGTGTTTGGAAAGCAGTTAAGAAGGGACCAATTTCATATTGGTTGATGCTATGGTCAAATAGTGAAATCCGGTAAGCTAAAGAAGAAATAGGTTCGGTGTAACCTTGTTGGAGTAGGAGCTTGGAGAGCTTAGGTACATTGGTTAGATTATGCTTGGAGGGTCTTCTGCTATTCATGTATCCCCACTACATTCTTTAGTGGATTATTTACCGCTTGGAGGGCGGCGGAGAGGTTTTACGCTGAGGGCTTCAATTTCCTCTTCGATAGCACATCGTTATGTTGTCCTTGTGTTTGCATCTCTCTTCCCTTAATCTTTGCTATTTAATTTCTACTGTGGATGTGATTTTATTTGGTTTAGATTGTTCATCAATTCTGTATTAAGCTTTTGTTCATATTCCGCACATTAATTGTTTGATATTAAGCTTGAATTGATAATTTGTTAATTGGGTCTAAATGTTCATAGTGTTTTATACACTAATTGAACTTTCAAGAAGGATCAAACATTGGGCTAGAAACTATACCAAACAATCAAATCTACCTTTATTCTAGGAAAAATAAAATAAAATAAAATCCAAAAAATGTAGAGTAGGCTTTTGCAAAAAAAGTTTAGAAACATCTGCAATTGGGTATGAAATGAGAACATTTATCCTTTTTTTATTATTATTTTTAAAGCTGATGCATGGTTCTATATAATGGATTAGTTTGTATGATGGATCCAAGAAAATAAGTTTGGCAAATTACAACTTATAACTTATCTACCTGTGGTTTGGTCGAAATTTAAATTACTTACCCATGATTTGAAATTTGACACTTTACCTATTTGAGGTTAGCTCAGATAGATTTTTATAACCTATCTCTGTTAAAAACTCAGCTAAATATATAATTTTGCTCCACTTTTATGTCTCTCTCCTCAAAAAATACAAAAAAAATAAAAATACAAGATCAAATAAGATAAAATAAATAAAATAAAAATCTAACAGAACTTGCATTATGAGATTTCAAACCACAGATAGGCAACTTAAATTTTAGTCAAATCTTAAACGGGTAAAATATCAAATTTTAAATTATAGGTAGGCAATTTAAATTTCAGCTAAACTATAGGTGAGTAAGTTGTAATTTGCTCAAATAAGTTAGAAACCTGTCGAGTTTTTCAATTAACTTCTTCTCAATTTTTTAACTTCTGTCTCAATTTTCTTTATTATATCATAAATATCAATAATTGTTATTATCATATTAAAGGTTCAAGATCCATCTTACCTCGTCAGTAAAATGAAATTGGATAAAATATCATTTGGTAGGCATAAAATTTCTCTTTTACAAATGTAGTTGTTACTATCACTTTGATTATGATCGAAATACTTCACCTAATGCTATATTGATGTGGCTCAATAAGAATGTAACAACAATAAATACTACGTTTCAACTTTCGATAATATATAAATTCCGTTGTCTGTTTTGTATATTAGAAAATTGTAGTTGTAGAGTTTTCTCTTTGCCAACAATAAATGAGTTTGTTTGCAAACAAGTGTTTCAAGCTTCCATGAATGAGTTTGTTAGTGTGTTCTAATAAACTTCCAGCTTTCTAATTATAAATAAGAAAGAAAAAATATTCAAACCTGTACCAGACTTGAATGAATGGTATTAACACATGAAAATAAATCAATTCTAGGTTGATATCACATCTGGAAACTTTAGGACCCGTTTGGTAGGGGAGTTTGAGTAAAGTTGTTTGTAGTTTTTTGAAATACGTGTGAGTGAAAAAGTGTGTAACGTTGTTTAAAAACTGAAAATGAGTTGTTTAACAACTCTACCAAACGCACCCTTATTGTTTAGAGATAAAGAATTTTGATATGATAGATATTATTACTATAAATATGATAGGATTTAAACCTTTTTTTTTTGTATAGGAAACTGAGTTCATTAAGATGAAATTGAAGTACAACAAGGCAACTAAACTACAAAGGGTACAATTTAGGCACATTCTAGTTGGGGGAGATGTTGAACCATAGGAGGATTAATCCATTTCCAAACCTGATAAGTACCATTACATCAAGCATAACTAGCTAGCTCATGAGCTACCTTGTTGTATTCCTATTCCCTTTTCAACTGCTGAATTTTCCAACAATTGAAGGTCTCAAGGATGCTATTAATCCCCGGATGCAGATGGCCAAGACTGCCATTTGTATTCCCAGCTTGAATATCTTGGACAACCATAAGAGCATCTGATTCTATATAAATCTGTGACAGCTCTAGCTCCTTAGCCAAGAGCACTCCATTCTCAACCGCTAATATCTCCGTCTCTTTGTTGGAATGTTGGTTAGGGAGAGTCTTGCACATTGCTGCTATGGTGTCGCCCTTTCTATCCCTTATGACTACCCCAATACTAGACAATTTGCCATCAGCTGAGGTAGCTCCATCTACATTTATTTTGAACACACCTGGAGGTGGGCCTTTCCACCCTAAAACCATTGGCTGTTGGTTTTGGCAGCAGATAGTAATTGCTTCTTTGAAGTCAAGGATAAGTCTCCTGGCATAGGTCCAGACCTATGCAGAGGAGTGGTCAGTATCTTCGAAGACTATTTGGTTGCTATTGTACCAAATGGCCCAAGCCAGCCCGAAAAAAGTTTCAAGATATTGGGGGGTTCCATTAGACAAAAATTCCATAGCTATATCTGATATGTCTAAGGGTCTTGCTTTCAGATTCACTGGGCACTCAGATAGTATTTTGAAAGCTCGAAATTGTGTGAAAACACAAGAGCTGTTTAGACCCCTAATTAAAGATTATAGCTAGATTGCTTTTACTTTTACTTAAACTAAGTGCAAAAATAAGAGTAAATGAAGCACAATCAACTGATACTACTTTCGTGCATAAACATGAACAACAAACAATAAAATTAAAGCACAAGAGTAAGGGAAGAGAGATGCAAACACAAGATAACACAACGATGTGTTATCGAAGAGGAAACCGAAGAACTCGGTGAAAAACCTCTTTGCCACCCTCTAAGCAGTAAATCGATCAACTAGACAATAAATTGGGATACACAAATGGCAATAGACCCTCCAAGTCTAATCTACCCAATGTACCTAAACCCTCCAATCTCCTACTCCAACAAGGCTTCTCGGAACCGTGTCTTGTCTACCAAGAGACCCTCCAAGTCTAATACACCCGATTGCATCCACCAAGCCTTACCGGCTTCTTTTGGCAAATCCCCAAAGCTTTTTAAGCTCCAAAACACTATCTACACTCTGAATAGGTGTGGGTTATGTTTGAGTACAAATCTCCTCTTAAGGCATAACAATAGGAGAGGGAAGGAGAAGAGGCTAGAATGATTTCTCACTAAGGATGAGTAGCTCTCTCTCTAAAAGATGGTGTGTGTGTTGTAGAAAATCTATCTAGGGTTTTTCTCTCTGAATGGCCTCTTTTACATTTGTGGGTAATGAGGGTATATATAGTATGGGTGAAGGGTAATAGAGTCATATTTAAAAATCTTCCAGGCAGAGAGTCTCGCGGGTATTTTGCGGGAAGGCCTTACCTGCGAAATACTCGCGAAATTGACAGCCTGGCATACTCTTTAGCTTCCAGTCATGTGTTTCTCACATGCCTTTTTCGCGGGTTAGCTTCTCATGAGTTTCTCGTGAAATCCACTGATCTTCAATTAAGCTTGAGTCTTCACCAACTTAATACTAAACCCAATACAATAAAATCCCACAAAATACTAGGAACAAAATTAAAGAAATTACAACACTTTTTGTCATAGAATAAAGCCAACATAAAATATAGTTGTAAATCACAACTTTACAGATTTAAACATGTAACAAGGCGTAGCTAGCAATCAAATGCTTCTCTAATAGGAGACAAGATTAATTCTAACTCCAAATCACCTACTTTGATATCGTAGTAGATTATTGAATATCCAAAAATTTAAATTTATGAAATAATAAATTTAATTATTTAAATAACACTCTAACTGATCTGTTTTAAATTGAAGGTAATATTTAAAACTTTGACAGAATAGTTTTAGCTAAAGAAAACTAATTTATATATAGTGACCTATATGAAGAGAACACCCAACTTTGTAGTACAACTCATAAGATCAAAGTTTTTTTTTTTTATTATTTTCATATTACATATGATCAATTGATATGATTTATCATACAATACCATTCAAAATACGTATATGCTTGAGTAGCAAGGCAAGGAGTAAGATTGACTTCCAGTGGGGTGGCTTTTAGGTGGGTAAGTCCAACTTTCTTAGTCATGTCCACGGGATCATTAGATGGGGTTGCAATTTCAAAAGCATGCAACAAGATACTTAGTATGAGTTGTGTAACTTGTAGAGCAAATGAAATCCTAGGCACATTCTTTTACCGCTGCCAAATGGCATCAACTCAAAATGTTGGCCCTTAACATCAACATTCTTGTGAGTTGTAAGTAATCTTTCAGATCGAAAGTCAGTTGGATCCACCTATACACTTGGGTCTCGATGGAGTTTTGGAATATTAACAAGAGCCGTGTACCTGTTGGGATGTTATAGCCAGCCAAAGTACAGTCTTCCAAGGACTCATGTGGCACTAAGGGTGGTCAAGCAGGGAATAAACATATTGTTTCTTTGAGGATAGCCTGGTGGTATTCCAAAATATTCACATTTGATTCCTTCACTTGCCTTTCTCTACCAACTTGGTTGTCTAATTCTTGTTGAGCTTTCTTTAGAACTTCATAGTTATTGACAAGTAAAGAGAGTCTATGTCAATGTTATTGTTGTTGTGTCTGTGGCCGTTAAGATAAAGGCCTGCAAAAGTAATATAATTGTAATGTGAGTAATTAATAAGTGGTATGCGCTTGATCTGTTTGTTTTAATGGAAACCATTATGTGAAGATAATTTTTCACATCTTCTCGTATTTGGTAGTATCCAAAAAAAAAATAGATCAAAGGAAAACTATCTCTTAACTTTCTTTATTTACCTCAAAAACTACTATTTTGCATAATTGACGCCAATAGGGACCATAAGAGCATTCGCACTGGGGATTGCAAATGTCAAATGTAAGGAATTGTATATGTACACTATTGTGAAAAAATTTGCAATTGTGCTACAGTGCAATTCTACAAGTAGAATTGCACTGTAGCACAATTGTAAAAATAAAAACATTATCTTATTCATTTTCTCTCTCATCTGCTCTGACTCTCCCACTCTCTCAACTCTGTCCTTGTCTCTCTCTCTTTCATATTTCTCCCTCTCCCCTTCCTCTCTCAGTGCTGTTTGCTCCAATGGGTTTGATGTGGCTTTGATGGGTTTGCTTCGATGTGGGGTGGTTTGCTCTAATCAGTGTATCATAGGTCAAGTAGTGGATCGGCGTGGTGGGATGTGGGTTATGGATTTGGGTTGATTTGGGCATGACGGAGCTGGGTGTTAATCTGGGTTGATCTAGGCATGGATCAGAGATTTTTGATTTGGGTGTTGATTTTGGATTTGGGATCGGCATGACAGAGCTAGGTGTTGATTTTGGGTTTGGGATCAACGTGGATTAGCGGAGATCAGAGATCGTGGTGGCGGTGTGGGTCTGGGTCAATGATCGGGTCACAAAAGAGGAAGATCTCGGTGGTGGTGGGAAAGGCTTGTTCTTGTAGTTTGGGTTTTGGGTTGAAGTGACTGATCTCGGTGAAGAGGGTGACGAATCCCGAGGATGAAGAAAAAGGGTTTTGTTGGGTAACGGGTTTTGGTGTCATGGTGGTTGTTATGTGGTGGTGATTGGGTTGTTGTGTGGAGGTGGTGTGGTTGAGAGGGTGGTTGCTGTGTAGATGGGTGTATTGAGTTTTCTCTGGTACTTGACCACTGGTTAAGAAAGAGGAAGGGAGATAGAAATGAGAGAGAGAACTAAATATATTTTATTGTATATTATATTATTTTAATGTGTAGTATGCTGAAATAAAAGTTTGGATGCTGGTGTATTGTAAAATGGTATTGTATAATAGATAAAATGACTTTTTGAAATGGTAAAATAGAATAGAATGAAGATATGGGATGCGAATGCTCTAAGGGCTGAAACCAAACATGCTATAATTGTTGCCCAAAAGTTTTCCAGCTAAAGCTTTTGGACGGTTGGCAAAGGCTTTATCATTGGTGGTAAAACATTCTTTAGCTATTTCCCAATTTGTTACTACTAGCATTCGATGCACACCCAAGTAGATAGTGAAGACTGGTTCGTACTTGTCTGCCAAGCATGTTACCCAAAGTTATATAGTGCGGTTGTGACCCTCCCAATAGGTGGAATTGTCTTTTTACTAGCAGTTCTTTGAACTCTTCTTGATATCCATAGTAGAAAGAAGAAAATTAGGAAAAGGCCAAAAATGCTGGCAATAGAAGTTGTGTGGGATGGTTACGAGATGAGCATGGTTGCTATTTCTCTTTTTTTTTTTTTTTTTTTTTTTTTTTTCTATTTTAAATGGGAGTTGGTTGCTTGATAGGCCACAAACTGAATGACCCCTTGTGATAGAAATTAATTAATTAATTAGCCAAGTTATTAATTAATCAATTTATTATGCAAATGTGTGGTAGCACAAACAAATCACTAATAAACTAATTATGCAGCAGAAAATAAATAACACGGTGATTTGTTTACGAATGGGGAAAACTTAACGGCAAAAACCCCACCGGGTGATTTTTAGGTCACCACTCCCAAAACTCCACTATTATCACAACAAGCCGTTACAAGTAAAGGAATCTCAAGTACCTTACCAACCTACAGTTGAACCCTTACCCCAATACCCAATTGGACTTGTTCTGTAGTGACAGTTTCCCTTTCTGATGCACGACTCCCAAGTACGTGACTAACCAATTGCGCGGATCCCAGTACGCGACTTCAATCACCAACTAAGAAGATTGTTTGTTGCAAAGTTCTTCAGTTCATCCACACGATGAAGATCAAGAAGATGCTTGGTCACAAAACCCTACCGTGCACATACACAGCAACTTCTTCAAGAGAAAGAGATGAACTAGGGCAAGAACTTCGTCTTTGGTCACAATTTGCTGGAACAGAGTTTGTTCAAAGCTTGTGCAACTTATGAACTGTTTGACGGTCCTTAAAACAATCCTTTTATATGTCTAGGGTTAGGAGAAAAGAAGGCCCAAAGACATATTCACGGATCCCAAGAAAATCATATTTGAATTCTGAAAATCTTAAACCTCAATAGATAGGAGGTGTCAAGTAGCTGTCGAGCAGGTGTCGAGCACACCGAACTTTGAACAACTTTCTTAAGCTCGATAGATGCAACTGTCGAGCCAGCTTTCGAGCTTTAATGAATTTGCACTATCAACTTGTTTTCTTGAACAGACTTGGAGGCTTCAATACTTGATCTTGAAACATGGTTTCTTGAAGTATCTAAACACATCCTAAATCTACCCAAATACAAGTAAAGTGCGTTTTGTCAAAAGATAAGCCAATTATATAAAATTACGACATATGTTCTTAATGTGAAACACATATGTCCTAACAATCTCCCCCTTGGGCAATCTATGACAAAACCACAACAAACAAATGAACATATGAGAGAAGTCATAAATCACTCAACTCATATTCACTTGTTGAATACAATAAAATCTATCCTAACACAAACTCTTGAAAAATTTTGCAAGAAGAGAGTTTATGGCAAGTAGACTTTGACAACCTGTATTTTTGAAACACTTTAAACAAAACTCATCAAGACATCTTTGTGTGAAATAGAAATAATAGATTGTATACAAGTATAAGAAACATGTGTATAAAGGGAGAAAAGAAACAACACATGAAAGGGTAGGTGAAAGAAAAACATACATCAATATAAAGAAAGAGATAAGTACAGTGTATGTCTATAAATGGTCACAAGAACCTTATGTATAAGAGTAATATATCTAAAGAGAAAGAAAAGAAAGGATACATACTATCCTCACTACATCCCTTAAAATGTATCAACACTCCCCCTAACAAAATGGTCCTATACTAACTCTCCCCCTATGATAGACTACTCTCATACCAAAACTACTTCCCCTTTTTGTCACGAGTAACAAAGGGTAAGAGTGTCAAGTAGACATCTCATCGGTAGAACTAGCATTTCCATCAGCATCATTCGAAGCATCATCGTCGTCACCATCATCATCATCATCCTCATCCTCAGAATCAAAAGCCACGGGAGAAGGTGGTGAAGGAGTAGCCTCAGGAGCAAAACCACCCATGGACGTCTGTCGCCGTGCAATACAATCGACACGAACGTTCACCTGATACAACTCCGTAGAGAGTGTATCTAGGTGAGCATCCATGCGCTGCAGCTGCGCCATGATGTCTCCTAAAGTCACATCACCCGAAGAAGAGGGAGGAGCGGATGTGGATGAAGCTAAATGGGAGGGAGGAGTTGCTGAATTCGACTGCCGCAACTGAAGCTGGGCCTCGCTACGTTTAACGGTAGCGTAATCTATGGCACACATGACTGTAAAATGGTCAGAAGAGGGAAAAGGAACAGAAAAATGGCATAAGATCCTCGTGATAGCGGAAGGAAAGATGAGCTTATCACGGGAAGTCGAATCTAGATGAACATCTATAATAGACAGAATGAAATGAGAAGGGAAATCTATAGTAAGATGCTCAAGAAGCAACAACAAAAATCGAGCACGAGGCTCTATAATGGAGTTATAGTGAGAGAGTGGATACAAAACAAAGGTCATCACCATGTTCATGAATCTACGACCTTTAGCAAAAGGTCGACATGGTGTAAACAGACGCTCACCCCAAGCAGAAGGACACTCACAGAAAGCAGACATGAGCTCATCCCTGGACAAAGTCCTCAGATGCTCACAATTAGGATAGTCAGGAAACTCTATCCTAGGGACCCGAAGCACATCCGCAATAAGTTGCGGTGTGATAGGAATGCGCGTACCTTGAATGCGAGTGAAGAAAAGAGGTACTGAACGATCAATCCCGTGCATGTTGGAGTAAAACTTCTGGATAATCACAAGAGGACAGGTAACCGGAACGTCACACAATGACTCCCATCCCCTACTGTGAATGATAGAGGGAAGGTCAGTGTCGGCAAAGTCCAACAGAATGACTTGGCGTTCCGAATGAATGCCTCGTATAGAAAAGTTCTCCGAAAATGCCTTAAAGGCATCATCATCACAGAACTGGATATGAGATAGAGTAGGATTAGATGATGAAGAAGCATCGGAACGAAGAGGGTTCCGTGCAAGAGTGGATTTATGCTTAGGTGCCTTAGACACGACTATCGTAAACAAACAGAAAGGGAGAGAAAGAATGACAATCAGAAAAGTCCCAAGCAAATTCAAATATAACAATTACATTGAAAAAGAGTACGTATGCATGGGAAATGCATGAACATGTGACATACAAAAGAAATTGCATTATGGGCTCAACCCAATCCAAACCTATCAGCACACAAACAGATAGCACACATCTAAATGCATGACAATATCATTATAATACTAATGTGATGCAATGTATGAGGTTTTAAACTCATTTAAGTGAAAACTCATCCCAAAATTTTAATAATAACTCATCAATTTTGAAAAACCCCAAAATTTTTCAAAAACCCCAAAACCTAGGTTTCAAAACAAGAAATGCATGAATGTGAGAGGATTGGAAGCTTACCAAGGGAAGAAATTCTTGAAAAAGCTTGAAGAATCCTTGAAGAACAAAGTTTAGAGTGAGATGAGAAAGTTTTGGGAGAGAAAAACAGAGAAGTATCGAGAGCGAGATCGAATGAAATGAAAACCGGATCGCACAGGGAGCTTAAATAGTGCCAGCAGTAAATATCGACAGATGCAGTTGTCGAGAGGTATCGAGACACCTGTCGAGGGAGGTGTCGAGAAAATGATCGTCGACAGTTGAGGTATCGAGGAGGTGTCGAGGAACAACTTAACAGAATCAAGAATAGAAGCTCGATCGATCCACCAAGTGTTGAGAAGCTATCGAGGATGCAGAACCATTCTCGATTGATCCACCAGGTATCGAGAAGCTATCGAGATTACGATTAGAAAAAGCTGAAGAAGCTCGACAGACAGCTAGGTATCGAGGAGGTGTCGAGCTAGCATTTAAAACCAGTTTTTTGAGATGAGAAAAACACAGACATGAATGCAATCCGACATTCAACTCAACCAACGATCCAATCAACATATTGAGCTCTTAAAATCATCTCTCAATTAAAAATTAAGCACATGGATCCTCAAAAACACACACACACACACTAAAAATGTCTAACCAATTTTATATTTCAAAAACAAGTCAAGACAGTTTAGTGAGTGTACATTAAGACATGTAAAACATTGTGATGGCCAAATCACATTGTACCTGCACATGTATCAAGAATAGAAAAGAATATTGCATGTTGTGTGTGAAAAACATCGCAAGATTGCATAAGTGTATACATGTTATGACGATTTGAGATATGAGAAAATCACTTTATCTCACACACAATCATAACTGCTTGATGGAGACTATCACCTTTGAACTACATCCTATAACTCCCACATCTCCTAGAATACACGCTTGCAATCATATTTAAAGCATTTTTGATACTTTTCCTTTTAATTTTTCCTTTGCATATTTTTCTTTTAAGCATATCATGCATGGACATATAAAAGAGAGAAAAGAAATACCCAATGATATTTGACATTTCAATTTTGCTATGCCTAAGCACACAAATATCATTGACACTGCACTTTTGCTATGCCGAAGCATACAGGTGTCATATTATGATTGGTGGGCAACAGTGGTGAGATGGTTATTTATGTCTTTCTCTCAGGATTTTTTAGTCCTTCCCGTCAAAAAGAGTGATATGAGTATTAAGTATAAGAGACAATTTAATCTTACTCATCACAAACGCGAGCCACAAAGCTCACTTGCTTAGTTGTGCATAAAGATGCTCATCTAAGGTACAAATGATACAAAGTTTAGAAGACTTTATTTCAATGGCCATCTAAGGTACACAAGTACCAATGTACACATAGCACACACTGTTTTTGTATTTTTCTGATTTTTCAATTTTTTTAATTTTATTTTTATAAAAAAAAAAAATAAGGCAAAACCAAAAAAACAACAAAAACATGTTAAACAACCAAAGCATAGAAACTAGACTGACTCAAAACATGAAAACAAAACACAAAAGTAATCCACACACAAAAACAAAAGGAGAGAGAGAAAAGTTACAGAATCACTTGGAGCCCTTTTCCTTCCATACCTTGGAAGAACCTTTCCTTTGATTAAACCCTTGAACCGGTGGTGAGGGAGAAAAACCGTTCAAGTTTGAAAGAAACATGAGGGCTTTGAGAAAATCTCCAAGGGGAGCAAGAGAGGATTGAAGCTGATTTTGGTTCCCAGATGCTATCATGCCATTGCTCTGTTGAGTGGCAAGCCACTTGTAGCAATTTGGTCGAGTATGATTGGAAGATCCACAATGATGACAGAGATGCTGCTTCTTTTGTTTAGGTTTTTGAGAGTTAGCCTTCTTAGCCCTAGGGTTTTTAACATCTTTCTTCTCAAGCTTAGGGGGTGCTCCTAAGATAGATTTACCCTTGTCTATGTTCTCACTAGCTAATTCAGTTTTAATCTCATTGTTTTCAATTTTAATATTACTAGCAGGAGGAACAAAAACAGTAGTACTAGTAGAAGCAGTATTAGAGGAAGGAAGACCATACCCTAAACCTGTTCGATCTGAAGCAGATTTCTGAATGCTAAGCATCTCATCAAGCTTTGCACTTGAAGTCCTCTCCAATTGAGCTCTAACTTGAAACAGCTCCGCTTCAAGCTTCTTGGTCTTTTCAGCCAAGAAATTGTTCTCGAACCTCAGTGTTCCAATAGTCTGATTCGCTTCATCAAACTTTGTAGAAAGCTCCTCACGATCAAGTTCCACATCATTGAGCTTCTTGGTGGTTAGCCTATACAGTTTCTCATGCTTCTTAGAAAGCTTGTACAACTTCTCATAAGCTGTATGGATGTCATCTTGATCATCCATCTTCTCAAATTTTGATTCCACCAATTCCTTCTCTTCAACCACATCTTCAACAATCCCATCAGGAGGATCAATAGTGGCCGTGAAGGCATTTAAGATTCCTTCATCCTCATTGTCGGAATCATCCTCAGGCTCAGTGTCACTTAGGGTAACAGCAAGTGCCTTGCTTTTTCCAATGCTCTTAAGATATGTAGGACACTTATGCTTCATGTGACCGAAGCCTTGACACCCAAAACACTTAGGTCCTGTTGGAACAGTGTACTAACCACCTTCCTTAGCATCCTTCTTCCTTTGTCTTGGCCTTTAGCCTAAGAAGAACTGGATTGCCTGTGGTCCTTGTCAAAACCCTTTCCATTGGCGTTCTTCATAAACTTCTTGAACTGCCTGGTGATGTAGGACTTCATCTTGGAATCTTCATCATCAGAAGATTCATCTCTTTCACTGCTCTTGGCCTTCAGTGTCATACTCTTGCCTTTACCTATCTTGCCAATCCTAGTTAACCCTAGCTCGTAGGTCTACAAGTTTCCAACCAGCTCAGTCAAAGGAATCTTGTTAATATCCTTTGATTCCTCTTTTGTGGTGATCTTGGCATGAAATCTCTCAGGTAGAGATCTGAGCACCTTCCTTACAATCTTGGGTTCAGGAATGGTTTCCCCAAGATTGAAGGCTAAGTTCACTATGTCCTTTAGCTTGGCATAGAACTCATCGAAAGACTCATCCTCCTCCATTTTTATCTCTTCAAAGCTTGTAGTGAGCCTCTGAAGTTTTGAATCTTTACAGCCTTTGTACCCTCATAGGTTGTCTGGAGGATGGTCCAAGCCTCCTTGGCAATTTCAGTTGAGGATATCTTCTTGAACTCCTCATTGGTGACTGCACTGAACAATGCATTCAATGCTCTGCTGTTGAAGTTTGCCGCCTTAGTCTTAGCATCATCCCAGTCGGCTGGCACTTCTATAGGCTTAGTCCAACTTATCTCCATAGCTTGCCACACTTTCTCATCTAAAGACTGCAAGAAAACTCTTAGGCATACTTTCCAGTATGCATAGTTAGTGCCATCAAATAAAGGAGGTACGATTAATGACTGTTCTCTATCCAGACAAATAGGGGTCAATGGATCAAAACAGCAAAGATTAAACCCTAATCAGAGTGTGTCTGCTCTGATACCACTTGATATGCCACAAATTGAATGACCCCTTGTGATAGAAATTAAATAATTAATTAGCCAAATTATTAATTAATCAGCCAAATTATTAATTAATCAATTTATCATGCAAATGCGTGGTAGTACAAACAAATCACCAATAAATTAATTATGCAGTGGAAAATAAATAACACGGTGATTTGTTTACGAATGGGGAAAACCTACAAGTAAAGGAATCCCAAGTACCTTACCAACCTACAGTTGAACCCTTACCCCAATACCCAATTGGACTTGTTTTGTAGTGACAGTTCCCCTTTCTGATGCACAACTCCCAAGTACGTGACTAACCAATTGCGTGGATCCCAGTACGCGACTTCAATCACCAACTAAGAAGATTGTTTGTTGTAAAGTTCTTCAGTTCATCCACATGATGAAGATCAAGAAAATGCTTGGTTACAAAACCCTACGGTGCACACACACAGCAACTTCTTCAAGAGAAAAAGATGAACTAGGGCAAGAACTTCGTCTCCGGTCACAATTTGCTTGAGTAGAGTTTTCTCAAAGCTTGTCCAACTTGTGAATTGTTTGATAGCCCTTAAAACAATCCTGTCATATGTCTAGGGTTAGGAGAAAAGAAGGCCCAAAGACATATTCACGGATCCCAAGAAAATCATATTTGAATTCTGGAAATATTAAACCTCGATAGATAGGAGGTGTCGAGCACACCGAACTTTGAACAGCTTTCTTAAGCTCAATAGATGCAGCTGTCGAGCCAACTGTTGAGCTTTAATGAATTTGCACTATCAACTTATTTTCTTGAACAGACTTGAAGGCTTCAATACTTGATCTTGAAACATGGTTTCTTGAAGTATCTAAACACATTGTAAATCTACCCAAATACAAGTAAAGTGCGTTTTGTCAAAGGATAAGTCAATTACATAAAATCATGACATATGTTCTTAATGTGAAACACATATGTCCTAACATTGCTGTTTCTGGTCTTTCACACCGAGGTTTAGTATTTATTAAAAAAAAGAGTGTGTTTAAGTAAATTTTATTCTAACTTGCTTTAAGGGCTAGGTAGCATAGAGTATAGACAAGACAGAATGGGCTGCATGTCCGTGTCGGACACGGCTTCTTGCATGACTCTAGTGTCTGGCTAAAAAATAATAATTCTTTTAGGAATTATTTTGCTAACTTTTAACGTTAAGTCTTTGTTCAGTATTTTTTAATTGTAAAAAATTATTAAAATTTGGTTATTAATAAACGATGGTCCGGTTAAAACTTGATGGATTAGATTTAAAAAAAAAAAAAAAATTATATTTTAAACATCATTTTAGAGTCATGGACACCATACATATTTAAAAAGGGCACATGTCTTGACTATCCATCCAGTGTTTTCAAATACTGAACAAAAGTCTTCTCTTTTTTTACCCCCTCGGATGTCCCTCTCCTGCTCTCCATGATGGTACTTAAGAAATCTCTTGGCAAGGATTGAAATTTCTTGAAAATATCCCTAGCCATCGAGATTGTCAATCATCTTGAGATGCTCTAAACCTATTAATGATATCATGAGTTACATACTTAGATATGTGACAAGGATTGCACATCTATAATATTTTACCTTAGATCATTCTCATTGGCTTCTTAAAAAATAGGCGGAAATATATATTCCATCCCTATAGTTTGACAGTTTTTTCCATTTCGGTTTCTACTTTTCTATTTTATTGCTTTTAGTTCCCAAAATGAAAAACGTATTCTATTTTGGTCCCTATCATCATCTCACTAGTGGAAATTGTCAACGTGACAGACGGTCTGTTAACATACTAAATATTGATGTGGCTATTAACATAATAATAAAAAAAATTATTTGGCATTTAAAAAATGCCACGTTAGCATCTTAAATTTAAAATTTTAATTTATCAATTTTAACAAAATAAAAAATAGAATTAAATTAAACATTAGATCCACGTTAAATTAAAGATGAACACAAAATTTAAAACATAGAATTTGAGAACGGACTTGTACCTTCCCCAAATAAGTCAACAAAATTCCTTGTCCGTGAATGTCCTCAAACATGCGTTGCCTTTGTTGAATTCTATTTTTGGCTGGATGTCACGAATTTGATCCTTGTTTTTATATTTTTATATTTTTTTTTATATTTTTTCCACAAAGTTTGGTTTGCTTCTAGTGCGAGAGTGAATTGGACTGGGCACCATACATATTTTAAAATGGGCACGTCTTGACCATCCATTTAAATGGCGTTTGGTTCGTTGTGATACGCTTTTGATATGGTGTAGATTACAATGATGTGACATTAAAGTTTTTTTGTTTATTTTATTTTTTCTAACATTACCATAATCTAAAATTACAAAATATATCACATCACCTTTCTAAACAAAGTAATGTTATATTCTTGCATTAAGATTACATTAATGTAAGATTACAATAATGTAATATTACGTTGTAATGTAACATCAATTTTTTCTTTTTTAAATCCTAAAAGGCAGTCACTTAGTCCTAAAAGGTAGCTAGTTATTGCATATCCATAACAAAATTTTCAAATGCTAAAGACTTGCACGTTGTAAACTCATATATTTTTTTTTAATTCAATTTTTTAAAACATTGCCTACAAAATAGGATCACAATTTTATTTTATTTTATTTTATTTTTTACAATTTCAAGAAAAGAAATCCTAAATTTTAGGATTTTAAAATCCTCTACTAATAGCCTACTAACCAACACGGTTTTACATTTAAAAAAAAAAAAAAAAAACCCATGTTTTAGGTATTTTATTCCTAAAAGTTTGCCTATTATTTAGGAGCAATTTTCTCCATGATTTTGTAATCTATATATATTTAACCTAAACTTCTGAAACTCTCACAATTTTCCATGTCAGCACAATATTAAAATAAAATGTATTTAAATAAAATTATTTTTGAAACCACTTCAGAGCTTGTCACATCATTATTATTTTTTTTAAACCAAATTATTAAACTTTTATTTACCCCATACGTTGCTTAAAGAGAGTTGGAAACCAAAAATTACTCCCATACATTGCATAAAAATAGTTGGAAGCGAATAGGTTAACCAAAGTAGAGTTGAATACTGATTACAACTCAACAAATTATCCACCATCCTACAACTAAAATATATATATATATATATATATAGATATATAACAATGTACAAGCTGAAAAAGAATGAAGAGCCATGATAATTGAAAGAGCTATATTTAGGATTTTTATTTTTGGCTTTTGCTTTTGCCACTGCTAATAGAATTAGACATACAATGAGGTTGGTGTGGCTGGCTGTTGCTAACATGCTCAGAGCTCAAGCATGGCTCCATGCAACCATATAGTATCTATGGTATTCTTTTTTCATGGTTTAATTTAGTTGTTTTAGATGCTATGTATTGAGTTACTCTTTGCCTCAAGTCTCACATCTTAAGCTTGGTACTTTTTTTTTGTCATCTACATTATTATTATTTTTTTAATCTACGTTCTTTTAATTCTTCTATTACTCCATTATTATTTTTTTAATTATTCTCATTACTCTTTTAATGAGTTTATATGAAATCACTTTTTGGTATTTGATTTTGCGCATGTGATTGTTTTTGTTGTTTAGAGTTTACACCAGTAAAACTTATTGCTTTATATATATATATTTTTTTAAAGCAACTATTTTCCACAATTATCAATTTTTTTAAATAAAAATATTTTTGTTTAGTCAAAACTTATCAAGGAGTGAAACTCTATTTCTCTAATAAGTCCAACTTAAACTCAAACTCAAACATTAATAATTTATTTCCAAATTTGCTAGGTTAATCATGAACACTATAAAAGCAAAGCAAACCCCAATTTTTTTCTTTTTATAGCCAAGCAGAGGTATGAGCTCTTTTTATTTTATTTTCTTCTCCTCTACTTTGTTATATTATGGTTTTTCATGGTATTTTTTAAAAAGTAATTTTTGTACATGAACTACCAAACTCTCTTTAGCCTTTTTTTTACAAGATAAAAAAGCTTGCAATAATTGAAATTATTCTTTTGAATGTAACCCATCTTTCTCTTATATTTCTCTATTGTTTAGTCATATATATTTTGTTTTGTTTCAATAATTTCTAAGTAGTGAATCATTTGATTCTTTAATATTTTTTGGCCTTCTAGAAGTTTTAATATCTAAATTTTTGAGTTATTTTTTTGCAATATCAATATTCAATGTTGAAGTTTTAATATTCAATGTTGTATTTTTTTTTGTAGAAGGTTTCAAGCAATGGCTTCTTCATCAAATTGTAACACAAATTGAAATCATACAAGAGCAAATCATGCAATGGTATAGTTTCTTAAATTTTTTATAAAATTATTTTAGTCTAACTCACAAATAGATAAGTTCCCGTGCATAGCACGGGTCAGTGACTAGTATAATTTTATCTTTAAAGAAAATAGGGGAAAAAAACCCCACGTTTTAATGTGTTTAAACCCAAGTGTTTTTATTCCTAAAAGTTTGCCTATTTTTCAGAAGCAATTTTCTCCATGATTTTATAATTTTATCTTTAAAGAAAAGAGATTGAAAAAAAAACCCACGTTTTAGGTTTCTCCACAATTTTTAAATCTTATCTTTAAAGATAACTTCCCCAGAATCATTTTTCTATTTCAAGATTTATGTATATAGGTTTCTCAAAAAAAAAAAAAAAAAGATTTCTGTATAAAGTAATTGCTTATAGAATCATCAAATGTGCAATGAAAGGCACAACAAAGGACAATATTAAATTTCTTATGGTAGGATATTCACAAAAAATGGTCTTTAACAACTACTTGATAGATTGACTACCACTACGCTCACCTAAATTCATCCAATGTGACAGCTATGCATTCTAACAAAATTGTTGAAATGTCACCCTAAAAAAAATATAAAAAAATAGAGAGTAAGAATTAAATATAATAAAAACAACAGACAAAAATAATAGGAGGAAGAGAGAGCATCATTTAGAACACATACACTAAAATAATTAGTCAAACCCAATAACTACAAAAAAGAAAAAAAAAAGACAAAAATATATATCATTGCCACTCTTTAAAAAAGAGTCATTAATTAGAGAAAATATAAATATTCACCAAATTGACCAAATAATGGAGAAGATTAAAAAAGAAGAGTGTGGTCCTATTTTGTAGGCAATATTTTACGTGAGAGTTAAAAGAAATTTTTTTTTTTTTTATAAAAGAATAAAGTTTTTTTCCCCCCTAAACTCTAAGTCAGCATTCAACTAATTTTTTTTTTTTTTCTTATATTCAAGTTTTCAAATGAGTTCTATTTGAACTCAAATTTTCTTATATTCATTGTCTGGCACCTCAAACATGGAGGAATGGACGTTGGTTAGTTGTAAAACATCTTGTACTTGATGATAACTATCCTTCTTCTTATTTATGTACCCATTTTCAAAGGCAAATACCTCATTCAAAGTATAACCATCACGTTGATATCCTTTTTGGCTAGATCTCACTTGACAAATTCGACTGCTTTTACCATCATCTCCAAGAGAAGCTAAACAACAATTGATCTTGCTTTCACGATGATCATATTTGAACCAAAAAAATAGGAATATAAGAAAACATGACGGTGTAACAGAAATATAAGAAAACGTGAGTGCTTTTTTTTTTTTTTTTTTTTTTTAAAGAGAAGATAATAATATGAAAAAGGATAATGATAACAAAATAAAGAAACCAAATATAAACCAAATACAAGAAAGTAAATATTGAATGACAACTCATAAAAGCAAACGTAATACAGAGAACCCAATAGGCATTAGGCATCTAAATAGAGGTGATCAAAGATACTTACATTTTTGCTATTGACTACACTTCAGGTCTAAAGTCCAAACAGTTTGTTAGAGTTAGAGGACAGAGAACACGAAAATATTGAAGATCAACACCCCAGTGCATGTTCCTTGAAGTTTAGACAAGAAAATCTTGAAGATAGCACCCTAGTGCACGTTCCTTAAGAAATATGTGAAAGAAATTGAAGGTGAGGTTGAAATATAAGAGTTATTTTACACAAATATTCGAATCGTTTCTAGAATATAAGAAGTTGTTCATGAATTAGAAAACCAAAATAGAAAAGACCAATGTACATTAACATACACATAACATTGAGCAAGAGCAAATTTGAGTAGGGCAAATAGAAAAAAATGATAATAATGGTGAAAAGAAGATTAAACCAGAGTTGGAGAACTGAATAAGAATTAATTTGAGTTTGAAAACCACCGTGAGTGTAATGAGAGTGTGATCCTATTTTGTAGATAGTGTTTTACATAGGAGTTAAAAGAAGAATTTTTACCAAGTTTTGCCCCTATTTAAATGTAGGCTGTAGGGGTTTTTGGATGGTTATTGTAGCAAATGTGCAAATATACACATTTTAACACCCATTGATGTGGGTAGTTTTAGAGGAAAATTGTGTAAATTTTGTCACTTTTTGTATTTTAGAAGCATCGGTATATTTGCATTTTAACACCCATTTGTGTGGGTAACTTTAGAGAAAAATTGTGTAAATTTTGTCACTTTATGTATTTTAGAAGAACTGGTGTGAACGCTCTAACTATGGGTTTTTTTTATACATTATTTCAATTATTATTTTTTAATCTGCACACTACACTACACTCTGCACTAAACACTACATACATAGCACACTGCACATAGTATATTAACATACAACAATCACATGGCTCACAACCTCACACACTATCACTAACTAAACCCACCTACTATATGCGCATAGGCATATAGCATCTTGGCACACCACAGACACATGGCCCACGGCCCCACATAGTAAGCCACCATCGTACACACGTGCGACATTTGAATAATCTTTTATTTTAGGGTAAATTACAAATTACACCCCTAAAGTTTGGGAATGATTTAATTTTACACCTTAAAATTTTAGAATTTAGATTTTACCTCCTGAAGTTTGGTGATGTTTGGATTTTACATCTTGATGTTTTAGAATTTGGATTTTACACCCTGATGTTTTAGTGTTTGGATTTTACTTCCTAAAGTTTCAGAATTTGGGGGTGTAAAATCCAAATAATCCTAAACTTTAGGAGGTAAGATCTAAGTTCTGAAACGTCAGGGTGTAAAATCCTAACACCCTAAACTTTAGGGGGTAAAATCCAAATCTTGAAATTTTAGAGTGTAAAATTCAATCACTCCCAAACTTTAAAGGTGTAAATTGCAATTTACCCTTTATTTTAGCAATTATTATAAATTATCACACTAATTGATAATTTGACGTATATCATATTAAACCATTTGTATTATAATGATACTAATTTATATAGCCAGGTGATAAATTAAGTTTTATTTGTGCAAATTTAGACTTTAAATCCAAAAACTTAATTATTATTTTTGCATCTCAAAAAATAAAATAAAAATAAATTTAAATAAATAATAAAATTTAATAAATATTTAAATAAATAAAAAATGACACCACTTAAATTTTTTGCGCCCCAAAATTGTTGAATCGGCCTGGTACCCAAATATTTTATCTTGCCTTACATCGTTGTCATTTTAAATTTAGAAGTTTGGGCTACATTTTATTTTTTACCAAAAAATCACCACCATTGACCATAAATAGAAAAGATGATGAAGGTTGTGTGGCAGTCAAGGTTGTCAAAATCGGGATCCTACGTAGGATCGTGGGAGGTAGGTGGAATCGTGAATCGTAGGATTGGATCGTGGATCATAAGATCTTACATTATTTGAGAAAAAAACAAAAAATACACATTGGTATGTTAAATAATCACATAAATTATACATTCATTGATATAATTGTCATATATCACTACATTCATTTGTAAGCATTATTTAAAGAGGCCAAAAACCTCAAAATGTGACACTCTATTGGAATCTTTTTTATTTGAGTCCAATTGACACTCTCTTTACATTAGAGTAGAAAAAATTGGTCTTATGGGACTTTATTTTTCATTTGGGTTCAATTGAACCTTCTGTCAAGTTAAAGAAAATTACAAAAAACCAAGGTCGTTTAGGATCGTCAGAAACGTACGATCCTACTGATTCTGAATGATCGCAAAGATCTTTGAAAGATTTGGATCGTTTTGGATAGGTGGAATCGTAAAATCATAGGATCGTAGGATCCAAATCAAAATTTTGACAACCTTGGTAGCAGTATTGGGGGGGCATATTTGAGATTTTTGGCTTGATTTGAAGTTCCACATCTCCTCCATCTATATACATATTGTAAGGTTCTAAAGACTTAGGATTTTATGTATTTAGAACTCTAATGTGTATTGTTGGCAAACCGTGATCAAAACAAGATGTTTAGTCGTGTTTAGACTTGCTCAAAGTTGGTTCTTTTATGTAAAGTTGGAATAAGCTGATGTAGAAATTAATATTGCTTCTCAGCCTGGTTCGATCGATCGAAGCTTAGGCTCGACCAATCGAAAATCGGGTCAGATGCGTTTTCTGCAGAATTCCAACTCAGCCCTAGTTTGTTTTAAAACGTTTAGGGTTTTGTAAGTTGCCCCAGGTATATAAGGCAAACCCTAGCCACGTTTTAGTGTTGCTCATATTGCTGTTTGTGTAAATCTCTTGTGAGATCTGTGAGGAGCTTTCCTTTACACAAGTTTAGGATTATCAAAAAGGAGATTTCTTCAAGAGCTTGATGATCATTCAGTTGCTGCCTTAAGAACTTAAAGAAACACAAGCGGGTGTGCTTGTACTTGCTAGAGAATCCAAGAAAGAAGGAGTCCGTGGTTTTGGAGCTTGCACGTGGTCGTGTCAGTAAGTTTCTACTGGTGGGTAGCAATAGGATGTTAGTGGTCTAAGTCCTGTTGAACAACTTCAATTCTTTCATAGTGGATTTAGATTTACCTTGAGGATAGCTAGGTTAAATCTTCCCTAGGTTTTTACCGGTTTGGTTTCTTGGGTGATCATATCATTGTGTTATTTATCTTTCCGCTGCTTTGCATGATATGATTGTTTGATTGTGATAACCTAGATTTGGAATTTGGACTAAGTAACAGCTTGGCTAATTATTTAGGTTAATCCAATTGTGCTTTTAAGGGGTCTAAAAACTATCACATAGAATCTTACTGGCTTTTGTATGTGTGTGTCAGTCTAAGTCTTTCTCAAAATATAATATAAATATATATATATATATATATACATATAATTTTAAAAACATAACCTCCCCCCATATATATAGTGAATACAATTCCTAACGGTTAATAACTCATATATAAGTCAAATGCCAAATTACAAGACACACATAAAATGACAATAAATAAAAAAAAAAAACTTATTTTTAGAAAAAAGATCCAACCTCCAAAAATAGAACTCACAAGACAAATGCAAATTACAAGTCACACGTAATATGACTTGACAAATACAGAACTTATTTTCAAACAAAGCTAAATTAACTAAGATGATAACTTTTTCAAATGACTTTTACTTTTCTAATGTTTGCCTCTGGAATGGTTACATGGAAATGGCATACACCAATTCATTGCACCACACCATGCATATTTTAATTTATCAAATGATACCTAGTCAAATTATGCATATCGTACCACACCATATTTTATTATACCTAGTCAAATTATGCATAAACTTGAGCATGAAGGCGAGGAGTGAGATAAACATCAAGTGGGGTAGCTTTCGGGTTTGTAATTCCACCTTTCTCTGTCATGTCCACAGGTTCATTTGATGGGCTTGAAATTTCAAAAGCATGCAACAAAGTAGCAAGTGTGAGTTGCGTAACTTGCAAGGCAAATGAAATCCCAGGGCACATTCTTCTACCACTACCAAATGGTATCAATTCAAAATTTTGGCCTCTAACATCAACATCCTTGTGAGTTGTAAGAAATCTTTCAGGTCGAAATTCACTAGGATCCACCCACACATTTGGGTCTCGATGGAGTTTTGGAAGATTAACAATAAGTCGTGTACCTGCAGGGACGTGGTAACCAACCAAAGTACAGTCTTCCATTGACTCGTGTGGCACTAGGAGTGGTGCAGCAGGGTATAAACGCATTGTTTCTTTGAGGATAGCTTGGAGATATACCAAATTTTTCATATCTAATTCTTTCACTTGCCTTTCTCTACCGATATGGATGTCTAATTCTTCTTGAGCTTTTGTTAAGGTCTCAGGGTTGTTGAGAAGTAAAGAGAGAGCCCATGTCAATGTTATTGTTGATGTGTCTGAAGCCGCTAAGATAAGGTTCTACAAAAGTAACATAATATGAATTGGTTAGAATTTTAGATGATCGGCTAAAGCTTTAAGATTTCTAGCCATGGTCCAAGAATCTTTAGTAGCAGCAAGAATTCAGATTGCATTAAGAATTCAAAACTTGTGCTATTTGATTATATATGGCTTAATATTCGACAAGAAAATGACATGCCTTCAAGTTCAGGATTTAAATAAACCATTATGCACAAGATAATTATCATGAAATTTTTTGGACATTTTAATTCTGTAAAATGAAGTTCTAGATCCACGTTGAATTTTATGTGAGACACGGGAAATACAAATATTCTATACCACTTTTTGTGTTGTACTTTATGCTCCATTAATTGTGGTATGCAATGTGTTTGATTTTATTTTATTTCATTTAAAACTTCAATTATTTTATAAAATTAAAAAAAATAAAAACAGTACATGATAAGTTGTGATTCGTAGAATATAAAGTGGAATACAAAAAGTAGTATAAAGAATTTGTATTTCTTACATGGGCCATGCATGTGTTCAACTATCTAAGAAATTTAATTATTAGTCCACAAAGTGATCAATGGATTGACTCTACAAATTCAATAGAGTAATGTTTATTACACAAATTATTTTATACAATTTTATAAACACAAAAAAAAAAAAGCTTATAATTTCAGTTTGTTTGTTTGTTTGTTTGTTTTTTTTTTTTTTTTTTTTTTTTCACGTATTAAAAATTGTGTAAAATAACGTGTGTTTAACAAGTTAACCTAATTGAATATATGTAGCAAATGGGATTTTGGGAATATATTATACTATGTGTGAATTAATAGGGTTATCAAAAGCTTACCAGGCATGTAGCTTTGACGATTGTATCAACATCATAACTGGAAGTCTCATCATCATCAGTGACAATGGATAGCATTACATCCATAAAATCTTGGTGTTCCTTCACCCCACCAGAAATTTTCCTCTGCTTATGCTCCTCTAGCCATTCTTTAGTCACATCATCCAATTCTTTTGCAGTTTTCTTCATGGCTTTCTCGCTTCCCCCCACGTCCAACCACCTTAGATATGGAAGTGCATCTGAGACCACAAACTCTCCACTCAAATCCATAAACTTTCTCAATGCCTTTCGACACTGATCATTTTTATCATTCTCAGCCTTGGTTGTAACCTTACCAAATCGTTGTCCTACAACCATCCTACATATTATGTTTAGGGCTGTGCACCCTAGCCATCTCTCCATCTCCAATAACACCTTGTTGTTCTTGACCAATAGCTTATGTATCTCTTTTATAGAATCATTTACCTCAGCCTCTCGAATGTGTTTGAGTGTTTCCAGGCGGTGGTTTGAGAGGACCTCTAGCGTGACCAATTTTCTCACTTGGCGCCAGAAGGGACCATAAGGGCTGAACCCAATCATAGCATAGTTGTAGCCCAAGATTTCTAGAGCTAAACCTTTAGGACGGTTGGCAAAGGCTTTGTCATTGGTAGTAAAACACTCTTTGGCTATCTCCCAACTGCTTACTATTATTGTTCGATGCACACCCAACCAAATTGTGAAGATTGGTCCATACTTTTCAGCCATGTTACCCAAGGCTATATGAGGCGGTTGTGACCTTCCTAACTGGTGGAGGTGGCCAATCAAAGGCCAAGCCCCACCAGCTTCAGGTAGAACTGATCTTTGTTTAGTGGCAATTCTTTGAACTCTTCTTGATATCCATATTAGAAAGAATATGAACATGAAAATGGTGAATATGCTAGCCATAGAATTTGTGAAGAATGGGCAGGAGAAGAGCATGGTTGATGTTTCTGGTGAGTGACAATTAATGTGGGAAAATATATATAGCCCGAACTTAGTAAGGAGGTGGTTCTTACAAGATACGTGGCAAGCAAGCTGAAAAATAAATTTGGATTGTCATTTTACATCTTACGTACCCTAAGATTTTCTCTTGTCTTATCTCGATGTCATTTTACTTTGCAAATCCGGCCTAATTTTAGTATTTTACCTCAAATCCAAAAACAGAAACATTGATAGGAAAGGATCTTTGCATTAAAATCCTTCATTTTTCTCTAATTTTAATTCCAACACAAATAAGATACGTGATATTTAAAAAATCAATGGTGTTAAAAGATTCATATAAATCACAAAAAATCAAATAAATGTTATATGTCTTACATCTATCTAAAAATTAAAGAGATTTATAAGATTTAAGCTGGAGTTATCTTATTCTATCAAGTTATTGTTTGTTTGACTCTATTATAGCTTATATAGCTTATAGTCAATGGTGGCTCCACATGCAAGCTAGGATGGTCACCAGATCACCCTAACTTGTAAAAAAAATGTATATATACACTTGCTAAAAATATATATATATATACTAAACTAACTTATTGTGATCACTCTAATAAAAATGTTGAACACTTTGACTTGGGAATTACAAAAATTTAGGTTTAACAAAAATAAGAGTATTACTACATTCACAATAATTTCACAACAAATTCAATGTAATAAGTTGTTATGATTATAATTTGGGCCTAATACAAATATTATTTTTTTACCCACCAATAAACAACTTTTTGCATAAGATTTATTGTAAAAATGTTGTGGAAGTATCATTACTCCAAAACCAATTCTACCCCCCCAAACATGATCCTTAATCCTTTTTAAAAAAAAAAAAACTTAAATAACAATAATAAATATTAGCCCAAATAACAACAAATATAAATCAAACAAAAATAAGACAAGACCAAACAACAACAAATGAACAAATTATTCAACAAAAAGCCTATTATGAAACAAAAAGATAAAAATTGCTAATTATTCAAATTTGTAACTCATTCAACCTATTCAATAAAAATAATATCTAATTTCAATTTTCCTTTAAAAATGATACCAAGAAAAATATTGTAGTTGTGAGTTTTCCTTGATGGTGATGACAGTTATATTCTTTTTGGCTTTACAGTCGTAACAATTTTGTTTTTCTTTTTCGACTTGACTTGCAGTTGCAGTAAATATTTAAGTTATTACTTTATTAGATTTCGTATAATTTAAATTTTATAGTGACAACCATAAAAAAAATAAAAAAAATAAAAAAATTCCTAAAACCACCATTACTTAAGTAGAGCAGGCTTTGCAAAGGGGTGGTGCTGGCGAATTTTGCTTCTTCTTCAAAGCTGCTGGTTGTACAGAATGAACGAACTTTTGTGATGGGGCCAAGAAATTAAGTCAGAAACTTGAGTGATTTAAACGATAAGTCCAAGAAATTAAGTTAAGACACGTGGAAATTAACGCATCAATTTTGTTTATTATATCGTCAATCACAATAATTGTTGATTAAGTATTATTACACTTTTGGGTCCATATATATACCAGTACGATTAAGTCAATAGAAGATCTTCTCAAAAAATAAAAAAGTCAGTAGAAGATCTTTGGGTATTTCGAATGTAAAATGACAACCCAAATTTTGTTTCAGCTTGCTTGTTTGTTTAAGCGTGAAGTCTAGGATTTTGGCAGAAAAATAGAAGAGAAGGTCATTTCTTGCTTTTCCCATACACGCAGAACAGGCAACGATTCTGCACATGCCCCTGCAAGATTAGAGAAGGAAATAGAAGGATCAAACGTTGGGCTAGAAACTATACCACGAATATTAGAACATATAAAGCAATCAAATCTACCTTTATTATTTTTTTAAAGCTGATGGTTCTATAGAATGGATGAGTTTGTGCGATGGATCCAAGAAAGTAAGTTAGAAACCTGTCGAGCTTTTCAATTAACTTGACTTCTCTCTCAATTTTCTTTACTATATCATAAATCTCAATAATTGTTATTATCATATTATTGGATCAAGATCCATCTTACCTCATCAGTAAAATGAAATTGATAAAATATCATTTTGTAGGTATAAAATTTCTCTTTTACAAATGTTGCCGTTACTATCACTTAGATTATGATTGAAATATTTCACCTACTACTTAGTAATCCAAACTTTCAAACGTGTACTGATGGGATAGATGAGTGTCTATGGATAGCAAAAGTCTCCAAAATATACTTAGTGTATTTGGATATTGTTTATTTTGCTGAAACTGAAAAATTATTACTGAAAGTACTGTAGATAAAGGTAAAAATTAGTTGAAATAGTATAGTGAGACCTATAAATAGTAGCAAAAATAAACTAAATAGTGAAATAATTTTCTTTTTTCATTTCCACCCAAACACACACTTAGGGATGGAGGAAAATTTTAAACATGATAAAAGTATACTTAGCAAAATGGATTGAATAGATGCAAGTGGACCGAATTGGATGAAAGTGGACCGAATTAGACCGAACTGGACTGAACATTCTAAAATGCTACGTTGATGTGGCTCAATAAGAGCGTAACAACAATAAATATTACGCTTCAATTTTAGATATTATATCGATTCCATTGTCTGTTTTGTATATTAGAACTAATTGAATTGTATTTGTAGTTGAGTTTTCCACAATAAATGAGTTTGTTTGCAGGCAATTGTTCCGAGCTTCTTTAAGTAAGTTTGTTAGTGTGTTCTAATAAATTTCCAGCTTGCTTATAAATAAGAAGAAAAAAAATTCAAACTTGTACCAGACTTGGATGAATAGTGTCAACACGGGAAAATAAATCAATTCTAGGTTGATTTCACGTTTGACAACCTTAATTGTCTAGAGATAATGAATTTTGGAAAATTCTTAGCTAGTCCTGGACTACAAGGTCAGCTTGTAGTCCCAGCCAATAGAGAGAAGACACATCACTAAAAATGGTATTACATCAGTTTACTTGCCACTATTTGCTGCTGTTTCTTTCCATCGCAACGTTGGTTACACTTCAGCTCTGTTTCTATTTCATCTGTCCCAGCCACTACGGCTATCTCACTGCTTTTAGTTTTTATTTTTCGTTCTTAGCTCAATATTAACTGGGTTAAGTTCTTGTTGCCTTACTTTTGTTTTATATTAAATGGGTCAAGTTTTAATCGTATTTCTTTAGTAGCACTTTGTTGGAATCTTTAGGTTCTGTAAAACATGAACATGGATTTCAAATTTGATTTATAGTTGAAAACTTTATTGGTTGTTAAATATAATTAGTAATAGTTTTTTTTTTCCTTATAAAAAAAGAAGTTTTGTTTTTGTTTTTTTTGGATTTGATCTAATTGGATAGTTTTTGGAAGTGATTGAATCAAAAGTATTTAGGCAAAACATCAATCTCCCACAATTTTTTTTTTTTGGTGGCATAAAAAGTGTTTGTTGAAATGCTTCATAGAGTTTTGGTTTGGTCTAAACTTGTTATGGCTTTGTATCCATGTTTATGTGGAGTTGCTTTTTTCAATTTTGTGAAATACGGTGTAGGAGCTTCTCTAAGGGTAAAAATTTTTTTTTTTTTTTTTTTTGATAAACTACAATTCATTGAAAGCTAAGAAAAGGGATGGGGATAATCAACCTTACAGATGGCTGAAAGGACTGGGACTCTGGGAGAAGATTATCCTTATTAAAGAAAACAAGACAAATCTAAAACTAAAGCAAATCTGGCAACATGTGCTGTAGAGTTGCAAGCTCTCCTAATCCATACAAAAGAAATAGCATGAAAAACTTGGAATAAGAAAGAATATTGGAGATAGCAGCATTAATGGACTAGTCAGGGGCAATACTTTCATCCGTTAGGGGGGTCAAAATAGCACTCCGCATCACCCTTGAAGATAACGTGGCTCCAACACTCTCTTTTTGCAATCTCCACAGACCAAGGCAAAGCCTCAGCCTCAGCCTCAGCCTCAGCCTCAGCTTGGGGGGGGGGGGATTTGAGTTTTTTGATTATTCTGGCCCAGATAATTTGTGATAATTTTAAATTAAACTTTGAATTTTTAAAATTATATATTATATAACAAGCGATTGGGTTTTGAAAACCACTATTGAATCAAGTTCCTATGTTCTCTCTACGCCAAGTAGCCAACATTTATTAATGACTTTTGATAAATTACATAAACTCTAAATTTTTAAAATTATATATTATATATTCCTCTTTTTCAAGATTAGCCAATTTTAACTCTTCCTTGAATTTCTTAGCAATTTTCATAGATTTCAATAATTCCTTACAAAGAGTTTCGCAGGCATCAATAAAATCAACAGAAGCATGAGCAGAAACATGATCAGAAAGACACTTCAAATTATCCATGACAACAGGGGTCAAGGATCAGCTCTTAGATCAAAAGATCTAAAACAAAAGAGTTACTTGCTCTGATACCACTTGTATGTTTTTAGACCCCTTAAAACACAATTGGATTAACCTAGTTAATTAGCCAAGTAATTACTTAGTCCAAATTTCAGATCTAGGTTAACACATAATCATATAATCATATCAATGTAAAGTACGGAATATAAAGAACACAAAGATATGATGACCCAAGAAAACCAAACCGGTAAAAAACCTGGGGAGGATTTAACCTAGCTATCCTCAAGGTAAAAAGCAAATTCACTATGAAAGAATTGAAGTTTGTACAATAGAACTTAGACCACTAACATTCTATTGCTACCCACCAGTAGAAACTTACTGAAATGACCACGTGCAAGCTCCGAGACCATGGACTCCTTTTTTCCTTAACTTTGCAAAACACAAACACCCACGTTTGTGACTTTGAGATCCCACTCAAAGGTTTAGCAACACAAACTCTTATGTTTGTGACTCCAAGATCACCCTTGAAGGTTTAGATTATCAGTACCTTTGATGACTAGAGAAGGCAACAACTTCTACAATACCGGATCTTGAAATTCTTCAAGTAATAACACCGGTAGAAAATATAAGAGAGCTTTTTAGGTACAAAACCCTAAATACAAAAGAGGCACACTCTTCTCTCTCTGAAAAGCCTTATAAACACGTACTTAGGGTTTCTTTTATATACTGGGAGAAGTAGATCTGAAACTCTAATCCTTAATGGGCTTAAACTGCTATTTGGGCTTAATTAAAATTCTGTAGATACGACTTTCGATCAATCGAGCTTGTCTTTCGATCGATCGAACCAAGCAGATTATGAAATCTTCTTCCTACAGCTTGTATGTTCTTGAATCTTGACTTGAATCACCTTGTGCATTGTCTAACAATACCTATAGACTCTAAGATCTATATCTAGACAAGTTTATGTTCACGATTTGCCAATTGTTCTAAACATTTAGAACCTAACAGTATTTAACTACCTAGTTTGGAATTTTGTACACTTTTATCAGTTCAGTGTACTTAAGAGATAAAAAAAAGAAAACCAATTCCATGTCTTATCTATACTAGTATGAAATATATAATTATAATATATACAACGCTCCAGTGTTTGAATGTGTTAATTCTATTTGCTGATGGATATCATAGTCTTGGTCATCCCCGTTGTAACAAATTCTTACTTCAAATAAGCTATAGTGTTCGGGCAATAGTTGATGGCATTATGTCATGTCTGTCAATTAGAAAAAGTATATGTTAGAAATACTGAATGATTGTATTGTATTTCTCAAGTAATAGAATATACATAAGTGCCTTTATATAGGAGGCAGAGTGTGCAGTACAAGTAAGTGTGCTATATAAGTAAACAAGGTGGGCCTAAAGCCCACATACCCTAATACACGTGCATCTTCAACCTGTGCATCTTCCACCTGTTCATTAAAGGGTGAACTAGGAAAGGGATCAAAGATATCTGGTGGTTGGACAGAGAAGTCTATAGGAGGATCAGGAGCAACTATAGGAGGAATATGTGCCTCATCTGGAAAAAGATCTAAAACAGAGGAGGAAGATAGGGAGGCACGGAAGTGAGAGAGCTCGACAAAGGAGCGATGTTCCCAAAAGACAACATTGCGGGAGATGCGAAGACGATGAGAGACAGGATCATAACACCGATACCCCTTTTGAGTTTCGCCATAGCCAAGAAAACAATAAAGCATTGACCGAGGCTCAAGTTTGTTATGCTCATGTGGCTGAAGAAGAACGAAACAAGCAAAACTGAAGGAGCGAAGGTGGTGATAGTCTGGAGGTGACCCAAAAAGGCGCTCATATGGAGTTTGATTTTGAATAACAGGACTTGGAATGCGATTAATAGCATGAACAACATGAAGGGCAGCTTCACCCCAAAAAGCAGCAGGAACTTTGGCAGAGAGAAGAAGAGCACGAACAGTGTCAAGAATATGACGAAGTTTTCGTTTAGCTCTACCATTTTGCTGAGAGGTACTTGGACAAGTTAGTTGATGAACAGTGCCATAGGAATGCAAAACAACTTGGAAAGCATATTGAGTGTATTCAAGAGCATTATCAGATCGAAAAATTTTGATACGTTTGGAAAATTGAGTTTCAACCATTTTTGCAAAATTAGAATATACTTGCAATAATTCAGAACGATGTTTCATATTAAAAATCCAGCTATAACTAGAGTAATTATCAACAAAGACAACAAAATATTGAGACCCACCAATACTAGAGACAGAGGAAGGCCCCCAAACATCAGAATGAATAAGGTCAAAGATATCAGTGGATATTGATTCACTAGTATTGAAAGGCAAAGCTGGTTGTTTTCCTAACTGACATGAAACACAATCAAAATTTTCTGTAGACACTGAACCTAACAAACCTTTAGAAGCCAATTGTTGTACTCGAGAGGAAGATGCGTGACCAAGTCGAGCATGCCAAAGTGCAAGGGAAGGAGTAGAAGAAACTGCAGCAGCTGCAACAACAAAAGCAGGAGCAACAGGTGGAAGACGAAGGTTGTCCACGGGAAACATACGCCCAACTCTAGGACCGGTCCCAAGCTCCTGTCCCGTCCTTGAATCCTGCACAATACACCCAGAATAATCAAAGAAAATGCGATAACCTAACTCAGCTAATTGTCCCACAGAAAATAAATTGTAAGAAAGGTCAGGAACATTAAAGACACCAGGAACCGAGAGATTGGAGGTCGAAACGAAACCTATATTATGACCAGACATAGTGGAACCATTTGCTGTGTGAATATTAAGAGGGTTTGGTGCAGGTTTAAATTCAGAAAATAAGGACGAGTGAAGAGTCATGTGATTGCAACAAGCAGAATCCATAAGCCAAGAGGAAGGAGACATACCAGATAAGGCTCAGAGAGAAGAGGAATAAGATGCATTACCAACCATACGAATGACATTGGCGATGATATTTTTAAGGTCATCTGTGGACATGGTGAAAGTGCGTCCTGAAGTCTTAGACTGTGCAAAGACGGGAGCCATTGGTTGGACACTCTCAGTGTTAGCAATAGTAGTAGCGGAAATTGACATAGCTAATTTGTTGCGATGATAGCAAGTCTCATTATTATGGCCAAAACGTTTACAAAAACTGCAAAAACGTTTGCTAGATTGTCGGTGACTATTATTGCAACAAGAAGAAGACCTGTCCTTATCTCTCATTTAGAAGCAAAATATGCAAAAATGGACTACAAAAATGAAATCTACGCGAAAAACTGGGTAAGGAGCACCTGGACTGCAAAAAGTCAACTCTGGCAAAAAGTCAACAGTCAACCTGGTCAAAGTCAACCGGATGACGTCAGCAGGCTGACAGGTGATGACGTCAGCAGATGATGTGGCGTTGACGTAAACAGGTGATGTCAGCTAGGGTTGACGTAAGCAGGGATGACGTCAGAGATGACGTCAGCAAATAACCCAGTGGCGCGTGGAGCGCGTGAGGCACGTGGACCAACTTCGCTGAAGATTCTGTCAGCGCGTGAGAGCGCATGAATTGTCTGATGATGCCGTTTCTTCTCTGATGATGTAGATCGGAGAAGGAAGATTCTTATGGTGTCGGTGGCAACAAGATCGGAGATACCCTAGTGGCACGGAAGGCCTGTGGATCAACTTCGCCGAAACTTTGACCGGCGCGTGGCAACGCGTGGATGGTCAGATGTGGATGTTTCTGGTGGCGGTTTGTAGATCGATTGAATATCTACACGCTGATAGGTCTTATGTCCTAATCGGAGGTCAGAGGTGACAAATCCGATGATGGCAGTGGTTTTGGCGGCAAGGAGGAGCTTCTGGCGGTGGAGATTCAACCCTGAGGACCTCTGACTGCGGCGGAGCAGTTGGGAGATGGCATTGAAAGGGTTTACTGACCACAGAAGATGAGGCAGCGGAAAATATCGACAAAACAAGACTGCAAGACACAAGAAAATTAGAGCAGTGACTCTGATACCATGTTAGAAATGCTGAATGATTGTATTGTATTTCTCAAGTAATAGAATATACATAAGTGCCTTTATATAGGAGGCAGAGTGTGCAGTACAAGTAAGTGTGCTATACAAGTAGACAAGGTGGGCCTAAAGCCCACATACCCTAATACACGTTAACTGTATAGTTATTTGTCCTTGTTTGTAATGAACTCTATTGGTTCAACACCTTTGGATATGCTTTTTTTAGCATTGTTTGGGGTCCTTCCTCAGTGCCAAAGTGAAGGTCACTGATACTTTGTATTATTCTTTGATAGTTAATTTAAATATATGTGGTTTTCCTGCTCCTTCAACTCTAACGTATTTGTCACCTTCTTGATTTCCAAGCTTGCTTGAGAAAGAGATGAGAGAATAACACTACAAGAAA